>NC_043703.1:105131768-105269268 GCF_006229205.1 Suricata suricatta | reverse complement strand
CATTTGTACCAGCCATGGCAGGAAGTGTGAAGTTGTTGAGTTTTTCCCAGGGCATTCTGTGCTAGAACTGTTTATTTAAATACCATTTTTGTGTATGTAATAAGTCCATACTGTATATGTTCATAATGCTAGAAGTGAGGATTTGAAAAGCAGTGACAGTGGGGGTTAGATGCCATTTCATTTGGAGAAATCAGGAAATGAGGTGGTTTATTCACAGACACTAAAAGTTTGTTAAAAGGTGCTGGGATATTTCAGGCTTTTCTGAAAAAGAGTTGAGACTCAGGCCCCCTCCTGTCCTGCTTCGAACACTTGACTCTCAGAGCACGAGGGGGGGAAATACGGTGTTTTCTTTCTTTCTTTAGACCTCTTTCCTCCGCTCTGCGCGCCCGTACACAGAACCGTGAGTTCTTAGGACTGTGTTGTAGTCGTGTTCTCTTCATTAAGATTCTGTTACTCCATTGTCCCTGGGCCTGGCGTGTTCAAGAACGTACCCATCCCATTCTCTTTTTTTCAGACAACTTCCCATTTAAAAAAAAAAAAAAGGAAAGGAAAGAAAGAAATGTGGGGATTTTGCCAGTGTGAGGATGGGATTGGCAGTGTTCTTTAAACCTGCTTGGAAAAATGTTTTTTAAAAGACCGTTAACTTTTAACAGGCACGAGGCACTTAGCAAATTTTCCTAAGTGTCTCCTAAGGCCCTGCCGCTTTTCCCATTAAGACTAAATGAACCCATGTTTAGAGCAACGGACATCAGAACACACAGCCAGAGCTGGGATTATGGACATTTATTCCAGGGCCGCTGTAGCTATGAATTGTAGACATGGGTTGTTGGGTGTGCACTTTTCCTTGCTGTCATCTTGTTATCCCATTAGCCCTCTGTTTCATTGAGTAAAAACATGGACGGTGAATCAGCCTTTAGGGGGATGGGTCTGTTTCTCTCTCTCTCTCTATTTCCCAGTGTTATCTGTGGTCATGGGAAGCGATTAATTCCTCCCTTTCAAATGGGAAAGGAGACCAATACAGTTCACCTGGGTCGTTTGTACTCAAGAACCTAAACTTGCCTGAACACAACTCCAACGGTTGATCCAAATACTGTTTTTCCTTTCTGTAAAGTGGCAAAGACTACTTACAGGGAGCATATGTATCAGGTCCTTGTGATTCAGCAGAAAAGGCAAATTAAGCGATTTCCCCAAAGTCTCTCCTCTAACGCAGGAACCCCCCCTTAAACCATTTATAACGGTGAGCATGGTACATGCCCAGGCTGTATTTTGTCCGTTAGGGCTTTCAATACTGGTAGCAGGTCTGACAAAGGGGTTCGATGGGGGTATCAGCCAGAAGGGCCTCAACGACAGTGACAGGACTGGACTGGGAAGCGGGTTCCCCAGAGCCCACCTGGACACAGGAGGCCCCTCAGCCCTGGGCCTCCACTGCGCAGGGGGCATTCGGGAGAGCAGCTGAGCTCCAGACCCTGGGCCTCCTGCGGCGCCAAGTCGGGGAAGAGGAGGCCCCAGGCCCCTGCTTCGGGTCGCCATGGCAACGAGCCCTGGAATGCCACAGTGGTAGCCCTCTTCCTCGGCACATCCGGACTCCCAGTTCTGCTGCTTCAAGTCAATGTAACACAGCAAAGGGAGGAGCCCCGGAGGAGAATAACCACTCCCTTCTTCCCTTCACCATTGCCTTTCCCCCTTACCAAAAAGAAAGGAAAAAAAAAAAAAAAGAAAGAAAGAAAAGAAAACTGCATGTTTGAAAGAAACTACAGGCAGTTTTTGGTGCAATTTGGGAGCAACTATTTTGGGTTCTGGTTTCCTCTTCAGAGATGTGTTCGCCTCTTGTAAATCGTTGGCTGCTTTGACGTTGAACTTGATGACATTTCATGTTTTCGTTGTGCTGCTTTTACATCAATTTTGAGTTTTTGTTTCTTTATAATTTTATTATTATTTTAAGGAAATGTCCCCCTTCCCTCCTCCCTCCCCTGTTCTCCTCAACCAAAGGACTGTTTCCTACTCAGTTTTCTCAGTCATAAGGGAAAGTGTTTCCTTCCAGGTGTGTCCCAAGTTTATTAGGACTACCATACGATCCATCCGGGTAGCTGGTCTGGGTCCTCTGTGGGGAGGGCGGAGAGGGAGGGATGGGAAAGGCACTCGGGGCAGAGATTTGCTGGGGGGAGGGGATTGAGTTTGAAATCATGTTTAAGATGCTAGTGGCTCAACCTGTGGTTGATTTAAGTTATAATTTTAAAGAGCTAGTTAGAGAACAGAAAATCACTGGGCCAAGTCACACCTGTACTTTTTTTTTTTCCCCTCCTCTGTCTCCAACCTCTTTCTAGGTTCTTCACACACCCCCATTCGGCGTAGTACCCAGAGAACTCAAGATGTGTGGCAGTTTTCGGATGGAAGCTCGAGAGCCCTTAAGTTCTGAGAAAATTTGAAGCCCCCAGGGGCGGGGTGGACGCGTGCCGCCTGGCCGACATCTGCGTGGTCTGTCATCCTGCTAGTTTGTGATGTTTTCTGACAGTAGCCTCCAAGAAGCCGTTGTGCGAAGACAGAGTCCTGCAGAGTCCTTCCTGCCCAGGCCTGCAGTGCCATTTTATTTATATTTTTTAATAAAAAGTAAAAACAAAAAAACAGACCCACATTGGAACAGTGAATCAGTCCCATATAGAGGGCCCTTGGACCATCAGTGTCCTGAGTGACGTCCTGGGCCTTTTGAAACCAGCCAACCTAATTACCTGTATTGTGGAATCGAGCATGAGTCCCCCCACCCCTTGTTTCTATACATTCTATGTTGTCTTTTAAAAAGTGTGCTTAACATTGACACAATAAATGTTGGAGCTTTAGGTGGTGTTTGCTTGTTCTTTAATTATTAATGCTTATAAGACAATGCCGCTGCTTATGACTTTGTATTTCTGTACCCGTTTCCTGCAGACATCCATTGGGTGGGTAGGAGGAACAGATTTGAGGAATGGGTAGGAGGTGAAGGAGGGGGAAAGAGGTTACTGCTTATCAGATGGCATAAATTTTCAAGGAGAATCAACATGCAAAACTTGGGAATAAATCATAGCAATATCATAATTAATGTAGTAGTGTTGCTGTTTATTAATGCTGAAGTGTGGTTTTCCTAACTGTCTGACTTATAATTTGCATACCATTAAATAATGCATAATATGGCACGCTGAATTCTGTTTTTCAAATATATGCTTTTGGTGGCTACCATGCAGGATTTGAATTTGTCTTTTAATTTAGCTCAAGGAAGATAACGTCACTGGGTTAGTGGTAAATCCCAAAGAAGGTGATAAATGTCAGTAGTGGCTTATTAAATATTCCAATTTTGGGTTCCCAAACCTTTGGCAAATATATCTTAATACAGACAAACACACACACATAAAACTTCTTTATTACTTAACATTACTTACACCAGGAAATTTGGGGCAGATTTTATAAGGGGGGAGAATTGTAGTAGGAAAGAGATTCACATCAGAACAGACGATTATAATCGTGACGTCCATTCCTCAGAAATTAGTGACACAAATATGTTAGGTCTACAAACAGGTGATAAAAATCCCTTCTGGTCCAGTTCATTTGCAAAGAACTATTCTCAACTTGGTGTTTTCTATTGCCAGGAGAACCAGAAGAGAGCTAGAAACAATATAGCATATTAAAATACGTTTATAAATAATAGAACTCAGACACCTGTGTATTATAGATTTACATATTTGCAGTGAACGTAAGTGGGGAAAATCTTACCCACTCACCACCCTCTGGCTAGATTGCCTAGCCTAGTGAGAAGATAGCAAGATAATTGGCATCTGGATTCTTTCCTGCTTATTCATCATAAATAATGACTTCTTACAGTAGTGCATTGCCTTATACTTTATATAGTGCTTTCATGTACCTTATTTCATCTGTCCCTCGTTGGGACAGACCTCACAACGTGCACTCTGTGGGTGAGAAGACTGAGGCCACGACAGTCCGGGAGGAGGGGAGGGAAGCCAGTTGTTCTGGTGTCAAGTTCAGAGCTGAATTTCACTGAACTCTATAACTGATCAAAGAGAGCGTCCCTCCCCGTGTTAGCACACAAGCCATAGAAGTTCATAAACACACCCAAGTGTGGCTCACACACACACAAATCAAGGATGTCCATAGGTAAGGGCACACAAAGTTGTCTCTTTCTACCGACAGAGCAAAGGTCTCTCCTTGCCATCGCTCCCCAGCGTCTTTTCCACGACAGATAAATAACCCTCACTGACTAGGTGGCCTTGATGAGTTTTTGAGAGCTCCTCTCACCTAGGTGAGATGGGACTTCCAGACAAGAGTTATTTCATGGAGAAACACTCTCCCTGCCCTATGCTCTGCCTGTGTGTTGTTGAAGCCAATCCCAATAGGGATTCTGTGACAGCCTCCTCCTTGAATGTGCTAAGCTCCTTGCTGATACCAAGAAAGAGCAACACCTTCAAAAGGGACACCTGACTGAAACAGAACTATCAGGGTTTTTTGTTTTGTTTTGTTTTTGTTTTTTGGACAACTTAAGCCTTGGGGACTGCAGCTGGTGTCTTAAGCCTTGGGGACTGCAGCTGGTGTCCACTCCAGTCTCATTTCTGGTCTGTGCTTCCACCACCGCCTCTTATTGCTTCTCAGTCAGCCAGTGGGCAATCGTAAGTTCCTGGATAATTGTAAATAATTGGACCCACTGTAAATAAATGAATATTTCTAGAAGTGGGAATTTTGTTTTTTTGAGGGGGTTGGGGAGGAGTGAGCCGGTAAAGAGTATCTTTCCTTCCTCCCCTTTCTGGAAAAGCAAGGTGCTTCATTTAAAAAAGAAAAGACCATCTCTTTCTCCCATATCTTTCATAGCTGAAAGAGAATAAGAGTTCATGTGTGAAATTTATTATGAAATGACGGTGTTGTGCTAGGGCTAGAACTTTTGAAAACCCACACGGGATTGATGATTTGGGAAGACGACATCTCCCTGTGTGATATGTCAAGGTCGTGGTTATCTGTGAATGGTGGAAGCCAAAAAAGGGACTGACAAATCTGATCGGGGTCCTCACTGTGCCCTCTCCAGAGAGTGAAACTTCAAACCGCAGAGAGATGAATTGGTTGCCCAACATGTACTGAGCACAATGACACAGTCTCGGGTGCTCGGGAGGGTGGGGACCAAAGACGGGACTTTGAGCTTACCCTGCCAAGCCTGGTCTATGAACATTAAGTCTGTGGTCTGTCCAGACTGTCACACTAAACAAAAAGGTCTGGTTAGACTTCTCTGAGTCCGTGATGGCAAGACTTAGCTCCTGTGGCACGTAGGCCCAGGCTTTTAAATATTGGCAGTGTTGGAGAAATAAATGACTGTATCAAAAACTGATGGTGGTTTAAAGAAAAATTTAGGCAAGGAGAGCAAGCTTGGATTCTACTGAGGTCTCACTGAGTGCCCCAAACTTGGGTGGAATATTTCCTGGGCACTTTTGTTTGGAGTTTTCAATAATATTTGTATTAGAGTCAAGTCTTGCAAAAAGTGAGGGATATCTTTTAAGTTTTGTGTGCACTGTCATGATTTTTCCTTTTTTTTTTTTTTGAGGGCTAGTTGAGATCAGTGTTGAAGAAGCTGATTATTAACATTAACATATTTTCCCTCTGTATTAATGTTTATTCTATCAAGAATTCTTATTTTACAAATCAATGTCTCCAGGAAGTAGTAGAGAGGATCAGAATCAAAGTATTTTGTAGGCTGTTTCTTTTTTCTCATGCCATATAGCTTTGGCTCCTTTTGGGATACAGTGTGAGGAAACAGATTTGAGGAATTTGCATACTGGCTGTAAGTTGACAGAAAGTTCAACTGGAAGTCACAAGCACACGGTCCTTCTCCAAGGATCCATCCTGAGTTCCTAACCAACAGGGAAACAATAATAATGCTGTTTCTTTTCTCACAGTCTCTAGCAGAGACAGTACTCTTCAGTTCGCGCTTACATTAAGATAATGAACTTCACACTTCCAGAAAAATCCAGAAACAATCATTTTCCTTCCTGTCTTAGTGTAATTAAGATACCTCCTTGTTAAATCACATTACCTTTTCCCTGGCTTTATATTTTTAAAAAATGCTCCCAGAAAATACTTAAGGTTTATAGAACACTTTTAAAGACGTGGTAGAATCAATCTTCCTAGAGATTTTAGAAAGGTAGGCCTAGAACAGACTAAAGCTGAAAGGAACGACAGCACTCGTTCATTTTACAGATCAGGGCAGCAGAGTCCCAAAGATTAAATGAAGGATCTAAGATCACACAGCTTGGGGAAACAAAACAAAACAAAACAGAGTCAAGTTCCAAACCACACAGTTAGGAGCCGAGTTAGAATAGGAACTCAGGTCTCCAGTGCCTTTGCGAAAGAATTCAAGCGGCCAGTCTGTCCCTTGTGACCTCCTAAATTCAGAAGCAAGAGTGGCAGAGAAGTGTGCATTACGGAAGGTTTGAAGAATAAAATCGAAAGCTTGTTTTGGTGCCAGTCCTAGTGGGGAGCATGTGAGCATGTCCCATATTTCAAGGGTTTCTAAGCGGCATCCTGAGGGCAGAGAACATTTAGGTCACTACCTGGAAGCGTTCCTTCTTCATTTCACCCCTCCGATGGTAGAAATAAACTTGGGGACCAAGAATTGCTTCGAGACAGCTTTTAAAGTTAAAAGGGCATAAAAAAGAGCTACTCATCAAACCAAATTCATCTCAAATGACTTAAATAGATTTCACAATCTGTTCCATTTTCTAGACAGGATTTAAGAGAAACACCCACTTAATTTGAATTTCAAGTCCGCATCACATCCTGTTCGAGAATCCAAATAGCCAATAGCATAACCTGAATCTTGTTCCTGGGGATATTTAATTTTGAGTTCAAAGGTGGTAAAATAGCACTGGACTACAGGGAGGGTTGACTGAGATGGTTTGCCCCTCTGGGTTGTGAGGACTAATCACCTTCCTGTGCTACTGAGGCCGCGCATTCTTTTTCTGTGCAACATGAAATCTTACTCACTTCCTGCCCGGTCAGAGGCTCCTGGCTCTGTTAGAGAAGTACAAATCCTGCCTCACCCTTTACCAGGTCTGCTGTGTTCAGCCCCTCTGCCACCATTTCTTTTCTTGCCAGCCACCCTTTGATTCACGTTCACTCCTCTGAACGGACCTGGGCCTGACGGGGCTGCGGTTGTGTGCAGCAGCTGCTTGGAGCCGGCAAGGGCAAAGTCATCCCTGAGACAGGAGCGGGGCAGCAGGAGGGCTCTCAGAGCAGCAGCGAATCAAATATCCCCGTTGAGGATGGTCTGAGAGGAAGTAATTTGCCTGATTTTGTTCCCCCCTGGTGATAGCTCCCTGAATCTCCTGAAATGGCACAGCCAACAGGCAACTTTTGCTGACTTCGCTGTCCCTTTCTGCTCCTGTCTCCTGGCTGACTTGTCCTCTCGCCTCAGAAGCCTGCTGAGAGGACCCAGGAGATTACCTTCCATGGGGGTCTAAGGTTTGCGGAGTTGCTTCGCCCCTATTTCAGAGTGCCCGGTTTTTCACCTGTTGCTTACCTCACCACACAAAGGGGAAAAACCAAAATGCAAATACTCCTTCTCAGAAATTCACTCAAAGCTCAGAACGCTGAACATGAGAGATTTCCCTTTAAAGCAGTCCCCTTTGTGTGGATTTGCCTGTAGCCACTATGCCTTATTTGTGGAGTTCTTTTTATTTTTCAGCTTCTTTGAGAGTACATTTTCTTTTCCCTCGGACAGGCTGATGTACTGAGGATGGGTTCCTGGAGGTTATAGTGCAGGCCAACAAATGGTGCCAATCTCTGAGTTGGCATCTCTGGGCTGTGATCTTGGCTTTGTCTTTGCCATGTTTACCCCCCTGGTGTCCCCTCTCTCTGCACTTGACTTTATACAAAGCCCATTCTTCCCTCTGAAAAAGGAAGGGCACACCCTGCCTCCTACCTCCTCCCACCCAGCAGCACGCATCAGTCACTGTTGTATTAGCCACCCACACGCTCCAGACTCCATGTAGGGATGGGGGCATTGACATCCGGTCTTGATGACTATGGGCAAGTGGGCCTTTCTTTGCTTTTGGTTAGTAAGGTCATTTTCTTTATAACTTTATGGCACAGATTGGAAAAAAAAAAGCTGCAGTGATTTTTGTTTGGAATCTAAAGCTGTCATCATCTTCCAAAAATGTGAGCATTTTTGAAATGGTTACATTTGCAGTGCTCAGGGTGCATTTTAGCACTTGGGTACACCTGAAGGTTGGGTGCAGCTCTACCCCTCGCCCTGCTGGTGGATAGCAGCGGAGGGCCTTGTGTGCCTCACGGAAGGCTGCAGGGCACCACACATCTGTTGCCTGAAGATGGAGAGCCAGGACATGTCTGGAATATGATCTCTATTGAACACCAAACCCTTCTCAGCTGACAGACTGTGGGAGCTAGGAAAAGAGCAAAATAGAGGTTAAAATAAAAACAATAAGGGGTGCCTGGGTGGCTCCATTGGTTAAGTGTCCAACTCCTGCTTTTGGCTCAGATCATGATCTCATCGTTTGTGAGATTGAGCCCAGACTCAGGCTCTGCTCTGATAGCATGGAGCCTGCTTAGGATTCTCTCCCCCTCTCTCCCTGCCTCTCCCATGCATTGGCTCATGTGCTCTCTCTCTCTCTCTCTCTCAAAATAAATAAACTTTAAAATAATCATAATAATAACATTAGCTAATGCTTATTCAGAATTTACTGTGTTCTATGCATAGTGATAAGAGCTTCTATGCACATTCTTATTTCTTCTTCATAACCATATTGTGGGCTAGCTTCCATCACTATTCCCATTTTACCAAAGCCTAGAGACACTAAGTGACATGTCCACAGTTGAACGACTGGCACTGCCATGATATGCCTCTAGAATCCTCATGCTTAACTTCTACATATTGACTTCCAGATTCTGTCTCAGTCTAGAATTTTGTCATCATATATGAAGCCAAGGTGGAGGGTCCTCTATGAAAAAACAATGACAACAGTGCAGTGCTAATTAAACTGATTAGAAAGCATCCCCAAAGGGGCATTGCCTTCAGGGTTCTGGTCTTGTTAACTCTTGAACAAGGTTGGTGTCAGTATTTCTCATAGGGCTTATATTTTTGTCTGTCCTTGGCATTGGGAAGACTGGTTTGATTTTGCGAGGCGTATCTGAGAAATTCACTCATGCGTCTTCTCCATCTGCAGTATGACTTGTTCATTTGTTCAGTCAACAAATATTTATTAGGTCCCTGCTGCATACAACCTACTGAGCTAAGTGCTGAGGAAAGGAGGCAAAGAGGTAAAGGGCACAGTTACTGCCCATCAGATATTGCCACCGGTGGAGAATTAAATTAATTAGAATCCCACTGAATAACTAGTTAAGCTGACCTGGTGAGAACAGTGGGCCTTTTTAAATGCTAATATATAATTCACTTTGCCAAGGTAGACAGCAGGCCAGGGGCTTCAGCACTCCCAAATGAATGGGAATGTTATTCTTTATGCCTTATCAGTAGGACATACTTAAAAGTTGTTTTCCTTTTCTTTTTTTTTTTAAATTAATTTTGAGAGAGAGACAGAGTGAGAGGGTGAAAGGCAGAGAGGGGGCATGAAGAGAATCCCAAGCAGGCTCTGTACTGTCAGCGCGGAATCAGACACAGGACTTGAACCCATACACCATGAGATCATGGCCTGAGCTGAAATCAAGAGTCAGACGCTTACCTGACGGAACCACCCAGGCGCCTCTTAAAAGTTGTTTTTCAAGTGGTGGGAATGAGTAGGCATTGATGTTTCCTCATGTATTTGCTCCAGTCCTTCTTATAAATAATAATAGCAGAAAAATTTTCTTGTCCTGTAAATCAAAGATAAGTGATATTGGTATCCTATATATCCTATGGGCATATCCTAAATAGGGGATAAGTCCATGCATATCCCCCTCTGTGCTGACCTGTGACTGATTACCTGCTGCTAATTCATTCTAAATGAAACATGACCAAGAAATCTTTACTTCTCCTATGTGCATTCTGATGATCTCTTTTGGAATTTCAGTGTAAATCAAGTTTGTTTTCCCCACCTACAGTGTGCAAGGTGGTGTTCTAGGCACTGTGGGCAACTATAAAGAAGTATAAGACCCAACCTCTGCCCTCAAAGGGATTATAGTTAGTCCTATTAGGACGATACAATTATAAGCATAAAAGCAGGTAATTAATAATGAAAAGGTGCAATATGAGTAATTCAGAAGTGAGAGAAACAAACCAGAGGAATATGAAGGAAGAAGATTCCTGTGGAGCCCATAAAGATATTGGGCTTTTATTTGGTCACCAAAGGCAGGTTAGTATTTAGACCATAAAGAGAAAGGACGAGGGCAACCCAGTTCAAGGCAGTGCTGTGGTATGTGGAGGGCAGTGGCTAGAACAGTGTGGCAGAAAAAGGTTTGTTTAGGAAAATAATGGAATCTAAGGTTAGAAACTAATTTGGAGACAATTATGGAGGCTCTTCAATGATAGGCGAAGGGACTTTTCCCACAGTCCATAAATAGTTTTTAAAAATTGTGTCTATAGAAAAGTTTTAGGAAGAGTATAGCAGAGTTCAAGAGGAACTCAGAGCTGACCAAGAGGACAATAGGAGGCTGATGCTTGAGGGTGTTAGCAATTTCCTGGAAGGAGGACTCTGCCATGAGTAGAGTATTTGGGTCAGGCTGTATAGTCATCTTCACCATATTCAAGCACACAATGATGCCATTATTCGATGGTATATCTAAATTCCCCATTTGCCTTGGTCTCCATCCACCCCAGACTGCCTATGGAAGCCAACAAAAGATCTTTATGTGTTGATTGTTGTTAGAAGCCCACACAATGAAGAGCCTAACGATAAAGACCTTGAGCCCAAACAGTTTCTAGAGAGGAACTGTTTTTAGAATACAAAGGGAAAACACCGTGCCTCACAAGCATTTAACAATTTAGCAACCAATCTCAAGCTCAGGGATAAACTCAACTGGAAAAAACGGAAGACTACGAGAGTTTTGGGGTTCAGTGGGCTCTAAGGATTTCCTTTTTTAAAAAAAATTATTTATTTTTGGGAGAGAGAGACAGAGTGCGAGTCGGGGGTGGGCAGAGGGAGAGGGAGACACAGAATTCGAAGCAGGCTCCAGGCTCTGAGCTGTCAGCACAGAGCCCTACGCAGGGCTCGAACCCACAAATCTTGAGATCATGACCTGAGCCGAAGTCAGAGGCTTAAGTGACTGAGCCACCCAGGTCCTTCAAAGGATTTCCCTTTTCGAAGGGGAAAGATTTAAGATTTAAAAAATTCTTTTCACTATTTGTAAAAGATGAATTATGTTGCTTTTTCCTTTGAAATATGCTTGTTGATACGTGCCAGATACTGTAATAAAATGATTTTATTGTCATTTGGCCACAGCATTAGATGAATTTCGTAATGAAGGCATGAAGTGAAAGTAAGCAAGCAAGCATGTTTACACGGAATCAGAGAAATGTTCTCTGCACCAAGTAAGGCTGAGCAGGCTACGGCTTCACTCTCTTGGGGCTTAGATTTCAAAAAAAGAGAACTTTGTGTTTTTGTATGGCAGTCCTATCACCTGGTATCCTTCCACACCTCCCTTCCCCTGGCTACCATTCCGTTCTTTCTGGAAGCAGGATTGGTCTATGACTGTCCAGTGTCCTAAATCCGGACATTTAAAGCATCCGGAGAATTCAATTTTGATACTGGGTTGCAAACTCTCCATTTCAGAAACCCTGAGTTTCCCCTAGAACCTCCTCCCTGCTCCTGTGACCTGTCCACAGCTAGAAACCCCAGTGCTGGCTCCACTTCTCAGGAGGCTTGTCAAAGGTGTAAATACAAGCCAAGGATCAGTCATGAGTGAGTGGCTGGGAGCTGCCCAAGGGGTTCAGCACCTGTGGAAACATTCCCCTGAGGTGTGAAAACTCTTTGACATTACAGATATGGCTCATATTTCCCTCCCACTGAACTAAAGTATAACTGAAAAAGTTAAGTATTCCCTCCAGTCCTCTACGCGGGGGGGGGGGGGGGGGGGGGGGGGGGGGGGGGGGGGCAGGGAGGAAAGTAAGGCCTCTATGGAGCAGAAGGCAAAGCTCCCTTCTCTAGCTAAGCTCCCTCTCTTCTGCGGCAGCACAGGGCTCAGTTCACACTCGAGCAAAAACGACAGTCACTGAAAGTCACACGGAGGAGCCCCTCCTTATCTGCAGTTTCGCTTCCCGAGTTTTTATTGCCCCTTCGCAACCACGGTCGGGAAGCAGGTGCTCCTGATTCACGGTCAGAAGGTCGGTAGCCGCCTAGCGCCACGTCACAGCGCCTGCGCCCTTCATAGGTCATCTCCTGGTGCCGACATGTGACCACCTCACATCCCCACAAGAAGGAGTACCTGGGTTTTCAGGTAGAGAGACGGTATTCACGTAACTTGAATACAGAGCAGGCATACTTCGGAGATGTTGTGGTTTCGTGCCAGAGCACCTGACAAAGTGAATGCCGCCACGCAGCGCGCCAAACGAGGTTTTGGTTTCCCAGTGCGTGGAAAAGTTCCGTTTACACTATGCCGTAGCCTAGCACGTGTGCGGTAGCATTATCCTTAAAAAACAAGGGCCTGCCTTAATTAAAAAGTGCTTTATCGCTGAACAATGCTAACCGTCATCCGAGAGTCCTAATCACCGGTCACAGAGCACCATAACAAATATAACAATAATGAAAAAGTTGGAAATATTGCAAGATTACCAAAATGTAACACAGACATGAAGTGAGGATGTGCTGGCGGAAAAATGGCACTGGTAAGACGTGATCCACTCGGGGTTACCACAGATCTTCCATTTATAAAAAACGCAGTGCCTGTGAAGTGTAATAAAGCGAAGCACAATAAAACGAGGTATGCCTGCCTGTATATTTGAATAATTGTTTTATTTTATCATTAGTTTTTGTTGTTAGCATCTTACCGCGTCTAATTCATAAACATTATCATAGGTGTATACGTGTAGAAGAAAACATAATATATATAGGGTTTGGTACTATCTGTGGTTTCAGGCATTCACTAGGGGTCTTGGAATGTATCCACTGTGGATAAGGAGATCTACTGTATATTTGGTTAGGAAATGCAAGTGTCCGTATAATATATTCAAGTGTTTAATGTAGTAGTTGTAATGCAAGTGTTTCGTGTAATCATCCTTTACATGAGACAGAATTATGGCATATGTACAGGAAGGGTGTATGTGTGTATGCACAGTTACACTTCTCATTTCTTATGTATACACCTATTTATAACATATGCATATTCGTGTCTTGTGTATGCTGCCAATATGCACACAGCAAGATAGGAAAACATGCCTCATCTGTAATAATTGTGATGATCTCAAGGCTTATTGGGCCGTGATCTTATTGGGCTTTGATCTTTGATATTCACCACCCCCTAGTTTCTAGAATCTTGTCTTTAGAAACTGTATTCCTTCTGCACCCCCCACCCCCTTCTCCAGGCGTTAAAAGTAAAGGCTACAAAGCTGAGCTAGAGAAGGTTCCTTTGTCCTCTCCTGGCCTAAGGAGTCATTGTGTCCACAGAACAGATGTGGGATGAGCAGGACTGGAGTAAGCCTATCCCCTCTCCTACTGGAAATCACATTTAATTCTAACCCAAGGGGCCTCTGTGTTGCAAATGGAGAGGTAATTAAGCCTCCAGACTCTGAGCCTTTTGGGGTGAGAGGGCTTAGTTTTTCATATATACATCTAGTGTATTTTTGAAGAGCAGAGGGTGGGGGTCAGAGAGGCATAGGAAGCCTTGAAGAATGGAAACAAGATGACAGGTGCTGGGCGTATTGCTGTTAGGTGCCACGGATAAATAGAACACATATTTAAAAATTAATTCCAGTTTTAAAAAGCTTGAAGAATTCTACCCTCATTCTCCGTAGGGTGACAGAGGAACAGGGAGAGCGTCCTTGCGAAGGAGAGGGGGCCTGAGTGTCCTTTCTGCTCTCAGCATCAGCACCAGCATCATTAAAATATATACATTATCGAAGGGGAAAGTTCCACCTGCAGAGACCTGGGGTGAGACCTCGAAGGACAGGAGCCCTCTGTTGGTAACGACACTTGGTTGTTAACCAACACAGCCAAGGACTGAGCCCAGTGACCTAGAGGGAGATGGCTGAGGTAACCAATCCCCTGGAGTGGTCCTCCGAGGAGTGTTGGTCCCATTTCAGCCACCAACAAGGAACATTCTGCTTGCTGCCGTTCCGTGTTGATTTAGACCATCCCCCCTGGGGGTGTGGCTGCAGCAGAGTTTGGAAAATCTGAAGCAAGCGAGAAGACCTGGGATTTCCATTTAGGAATGTTGACACCTTCCTCTAGTCAAGGGACATGGCGCGTGTGTATGTGTGCGCGCGCACACACATGTTGGGCTTGTATGAAGGATGGGGTCAGCCCTTTCTCCACCACCCCTCTGTCGTAGGACTGGTAAATGGAAGGTGCTATTGTATTGCACACCCTCTGCTTCCACTACCCTCTTTTGGAACGAAAGTGAGAGAATTCTTTAGCATGGGCACCCTTCTTTTTTTCTTTTCTTTTCTTTTCTTTTCTTTCTTTCTTATTTTTTTTTTTTTGATGGGCCAAGCTTACAGTTTTCAAAGTGCTATGACAGGATGGTTGCAAAAATAAAAAGCTAGTGAAAGCTTAGTCACAATATTTCTATAGCTGGCAATCAAAAGATCATATTGCATGCAACTGGCAAAATCATCATAGGGAAATTATGCATTTTCCAGAATACCTTATTCCCTTCTGTGTATTAAACATTACTTTAATATTCTGGTGACAATGTTTTATAATTAATCTAAATGTAAGGGAATGAACACACCAGAGATTATGTCTCAGTGCAAAGAGGTGAAAAAGGCTTTTTTGCAATGGCAGACCGGATTACCGACTCAACTCCTTTCACTTAAGAGCAGCCACAGATATCACTGAGGGCTAATATCCCGCCCATCCTCCAGTGAATGCAAACATTCTGTACACTTTGGGGAGTAAAATCTCTTCACTCATAAGGGTGTTAATGTTAACACAGAAGAAAAGCGTTTTAAAGATTGCATTAGTTCATAGACTTACATTGAACTCATGAGGGGGAATCTAGCCCCAGAGAGATAAAAACTAAAGAGCTGGGCTATAAACCAGTATGATAACATCCTTATTATAAGATGCAAATTGAGGGACCCAATTCACTAAAACACATGTTACTGGTATTTAATTTTGCTTGTGGGAATACATCAGAAGTTGGCCTATGCCTTTTGCACAATGTACTTAAAGCGAGGGCGAGTAACTTTAGCTATTAAAAAAAGTGATAAAGAAGCACAGGGCAAGCCAGGATTGAGAGATAATTGCAAGGATCTAATTTAAGTGTCAGTGTACACAGCTTTCCTCCCTGACTTGGGCTGGGAGAAGCGGCATTGGCCTGGGAAGGTAAGTGCAGTGCGTTCCTGGATGGGGAGGCTGGGTCCTGCAAGAGGGCCATGGAATGGCAGCCCTGCTTGGCTGGCCCAGGGCCTGTGGGGACATAGCCTGTGGGGTGGAGGCCACATGAGGCTGGCCCACGCCCAGTGGTCATCGCAGGAACTTCACTTGAGCTAGTATGTTTGGGAGCCTGTGGTTTGGAGAAGAGAAGATACACTTCCCCATGAGAAAAAGGTCAGTTCCTCTTTCCCCGGGTGGCACAAACAGCCTGCTGGGTGCACTTGGACTTCCTGCCACCAATTCCACCCCTGAGTAGGTGAATTGTTTCTCTCTCAGGATGACGTGGTGAAGTTGTACCCTGTACCTCCCCAGGTGGCCATTCCTGTGGGGCTTTGCAAACAAGAGAACTTTTCCCCAGCTGTCACCTCCTTTCAGAAGCCTACCTCACACGGGGGCTCTGGGGAAGGGACCTCTCCCTTTAAGACTCATCGTGCCATCAGTGGACCACAGAGCATGGGCATTATCTCGGAGCCCAGTAGAGATGCACAACCTGCACCCCCTCCCCAGAGAGACTGAGTCATAATCTGTGTTTTTTTTTTTTAAGTTTCTTTTTATTTATTTCGAAAGAGTGATAGAGAGCAAGTGAGGGAGGGGCAGAGAGAGGGATCCAAAATCCCAAGCAGACTCCATGCTGTCAACACAGAGCCGGACTCAGGGCTCGAACTCACAAACCATGAGATCATGACCTGAGTTGGAATCGAGTCAGAGGCGCAGCCTACTGAGCCACCCAGGTGCCCGCCATGATCTGCATTTGAACAGTGTGAATTAACTTTGACAAGTGTGGCCCACTCCACCCTCTGAACTATTGCATGAGCCCTTCATTTGGCATTTACCATTTAGGGTTGCCAGTGTTTATACAATTAAGAGAGGGTTCTCCAAACATCTATCTTTTGGGGAGGGGGAGCCAAATCTTTGTGATTAGAGGGAAAAGTATAGTAAGCATAGGGATGCAATGGCAGTTGTCAGGGCAGAAGCTTGACACACTGTGAGATGCTACCTTAGATAACATCGAGGTCACCATGATGTTGGTTGGGAAGGGAAGGGGCCTCCAACTCATGGGGTCATGGAGGTATCAGGGGTACTTCTGGGGTATTAGGGCTGAACTCGGACCCACACGGGGTCTGGAAATCTGCCAGGAGGCCGTTAACCACCCCCGCCCCCCACCTGCCCTTGGTGAGGCCATAGGGCTCTGCTGTCCTGGGACTGCTGATGGGCAGGCTGGCACTGTCTTGGTTGCTGATGGGCAGGCTGGCACTGTCTTGGTCTTGGGGCTCCTTCTCCCACCTTCTCTTACCCCTGGTCTTGGCCCTCCCTGGCAGGCTGTGCATGTCAGCTGTCACTTTTGTACATGTTTGGCTATTGTAGGAAGCCACTTATTTTTATCCTGAGTGTGTAAAACAGGCTGTTAGCTGGTTAAAAAAAAAAAGGGATACATTTGCTCTGATAGTGTTGGCTAAAGCCTTAGAAGAAGCTATGGACATAAGGGTGGTCTGCCACTGCCTAGCCCTTTCCAAAAATAGGTTGCCAACAACACCCTTGAGAGTGGAAGTTAAGAGGACAAGGAGGAAAGGAACTGGGGCGGGGGTAGGGGGGACTCCCCTCTGCCTCCAGGTAACCTTAAATGATTAAACTTGCTGCCTCAAGGAAGGCTGGGTCAGCCTTCAGTGATTTCAGGGGTTTCTTGGCCTAACCCTGCTGCCACTAGCCAACAAACACAATTAGGAAAATGCTTACACTGTAAAGTCTGGGTTGAAGTAATACCTGAGTGTGAGTGAGTTAAAGATAACCAGTCAATCAGTTTGTATGTCTTAATAGGAAAAGAGATGTGCTTGTCCTGGTTTTGCTGGGCTGACGTGGCCAACTCAGCTGAAACAAAGAAGGGAGCTGAGTGCAGAACATGAAGTTTGAAGACTCCATTCTTTCAGCCATGAGTAGGGCCAGACTGAGCAAGAGAGGTAGAAGCATGTAAGGAAGTATTTTAGTCACTTGGCTGCAAAGGCTACGGTTCAGCTTTGCATTATTGAGTGCATGTTTTTATTTTTTGTTTTTAAACCCAGGTTATTTCATATATAGGAGCTTGTCTCCTAAGGTTTTACTATTGGAACATTATATTTATTTATTATTTTTAAAAAATGTTTATTTTTAAGAGAGAGAGAAACACAGTGTGAGCAGTGGAGGGGCAGAGAGAGAAAGACGAAAACACAGAATACAAAGCAGGCTCCAGGCTCTGAGCTGTCAGCCCAGAGCCCGATGTGGGGCTTGAACTCACAAACCATGAGATCATGACCTGAGCTGAAGTTGGAAGCTTAACTGACTGAGGCACCCTGGTGCCCCGTTGAGCATTATATTTAAATGTTTTATCTCTCCATCTGTCCCTGGCCCACACTTTGTGGCTTTCCTTGGAGCAAACACAGTACCCACACATAATTCTCTGTACAGATGCTTATATGTGGCCCTTTCTAAGGACCAACAAGAACTTTGTGCTAATTTCCTCTTCCAAGATGGATTTTACTCTTCTGTCATTACCAGAACAGTCCACACACAGCCAGATCGCTGGAGTTAGTAACTTATTTTTTTTCCAATTTTTTTTAAAAGCAAAGAGAATATTTTTCATGAGGCTCTCAAAGTTTAGATGACACCATCAGATTGATCTAAATGTCTCAGAGGGGCAGGGGATTGAGGTGGGAAGAGGATGGGATTGTTAATTAATGCTTTCAAATGTGTGGATTAAAACGCTTGTGTTTTTCCAGTGGTTCAGATCCAGTCTGTAGCCTTAGTTTCTTGTTTGACCATTGAGAAGCCATCTATCCAGGTGGTTGTTTGAAAGGGAGAGTCCTACATATTTGACTTCCATGTGCAATCAGAAGGAACAATTCCTGGGCACCTGAGAGAAAAATGTCCAACTGACAGCTCTGGTTTGCTGGGGAATCAGCCCCTGAGTTTTGGAGGAGACATGAGAAGTTCATGGAGGGATTTAATTCTGTTTAGATTCCCAGCCATTTTCTTATGACTGCTATTCCCTGCATTTGTGCAACTACTGGCCAATATACAAGTTCACAAGCATTCTCTCATTACATGCTTATAGCAGCACTGTGGTATGATACAGGCAGAACAGACGTGATTGCCTCCATTTCACTGACTGGGAAACTAAGGCTCAGAGCAGTGTGTGGGCTCTCCCGAGGTCACACAGCTAGTTAGAAGTCAGGTGCCAGGGTAGATGTGTCAGCACTGTGTGAAAATGGCATAAGATGAGATCTGTAGACCACTGTTTCTCTGACAAGTTCAAGTCCTCAAGGGCTTTGCATTGCCCTCCTTCCAAGGTAATAAGTTGGCTCAGTGCTTCTCTCAGGGCAAACTTTGGAAGCATCTCATTGGTGCTAGTTTGCTACTGTATGATCCAGGGATTCCAAGTATATACTCCTAGGTATATACTCAAAAGAATTGAAAGCAGGAACTTGAATAGCTATCTGTACATCTGTGTTCACAACAGCATTACTCACCGTAGCCAGAAAGTGGACAGAACCCAAGTGTCCATCAGCAGATGAATTGGTAGACAAAATGTAGTATATACACACAATGGAATACTATTTAGCCATTGAAAGTAATGACATTTTGACACATGCTACAATGTAGATGGACCTTGAAAACATTGTGTTTAGTGAAATAAGCCAGTCACAGAAGGACAGCTGTTGTGTGATTCCACTTATATGAGGTACCCAGACAGACAACATCACTGAGACAGAAAGCAGGGGTGGAGGCCTATGGGGAGAGTGGGAGCTGTTGTTTAATGGGCCCAGAGTTTGTGTGGGGGATGATGTACACATGCTGGATATGCATGGGGTGATGGGTTTACAGAATTGGGAATGTACTTGATGTCACTGAATCGTATAATTACAAACGGTTAAAATGATAAATATTATGTTATATAGATTTTACCCTAACTAAAAAACACAAAAAAAACTTGTTAAAAATAAAAGCAAATACACAAAACTCAAATATAAAGTGACAAGAATAAACAACACCCAAATAAGCAAAAACAAAAAAAAGAAGGTGAAGCAAGCAAGAGAAAGCAAAGGATAAAGGATGGGAGCTGGTATGGGGGGACAGTGATGTGGAAATGAAGGAGAAGGAGGAAGCCTGTGGGGGGACAGAGGCACCCTCTGCAGCCTGGGGCTCCTGCAAACTGTCCAGCCAGCTTCAGCCAGGGTAGAGCTGACTTTCTTTTACTACATGACAGTGTGCCTGGAGCCTAGGGACAGGATCACCTCCCAGGGGTGGGAGAAGTGTCTATTTCCAGTTTATTTATGTGTTTTATCCTGAGAGCAGGATAAACGGCTGGGAAGCTGACCTGATATTTATGTCCACTTTAAGGCTAGTGGTTGATATGAATGCATTCCAGGCGAACTGTGCCCTCAAAGCCATTTGCTTTATGGATGGTTTCTGTTGGGGAGGACTGGGAAAAGTCATCAGATTCCATGCTTGTTCCTCCCTCTAATTATAAAAAAAATTTTTAAATGTTTTATTTATTTTTGAGAGAGAGAGAGAGAGAGAAAGAGACACTGTGAGCAGGGGAGGGTCAGAGAGAGAAGGAGACACAGAATCTGAAGACAGGCTCCAGGCTCTGAGCTAGCTGTTAGCACAGAGCCTGACGCGGGGCTCAAACCCACGAACCGTGAGATCAGGACCTGAGCTGAAGTCGGACGCTCAACTGACTGAGTAAGCGCCCCTTACTCCCTCTAATTATAATCCTTTGAATAATTTCTGAGCACTTTGGAAGTGCAAGAAGGGGGACCCGTCAAGTTGTGGGAACATTCCAAAGGCAGGTAAGATGTTCCCTACCCCAGATGAACTCTTTACTATTAGTTTGTGATATCTACTTTTGTCATTCTAAAAGTTTCCTGTTGTCCATTCTACCCACCAGGAAGAGTTGGAAGATCTGGCTTTCAAACATGTATTTGAGCTGGATCAGGGAAGACAGATTCTAATCTTGCCTTGTCTGTTAATTTGTATGGACAGTCTTTGATTGGAATTCCCTCCCCTCTTTTTTCTCCCTCAAACCACAAGATGGCAGGTATAATCATAACCCTTGCCTATAGAACTCTCTGCTTGTCAAATTCTGAGGGTTCAAGTCTGTGGACAGAAAGAGACTGGAAGGCAAGGTATGAGTACTGAGATAAAACAGAATGTGGGCAAGAGTTTTGTCTGGTTACTATTGGACTTTAATAACTCAAATGTCAAGAACTGGCCTCAAAAGCAAACCTTGAGAGACCTGAAGTTATATTCTGGGATCAGGGCAAAGGACTCCAAACTTTCAACTCTGTGATTTGCTTTCAGGAAGCATTCAGCATGTATTTGCTGCTGATGGAGGCAGATGATTGGAATTTGTTTTTTGCCAAATGGTTTTGTTAGAATTCTGAGTCCTGAGTCCTGGTCAAACCTTCCTTTTTTTTTTTTTTTTTTAATCTTTTGATTATTTTAAAGTAATTGGTACAGACAGCTTAACTGCAAGAGAATTTAAACAGGAGGAGAGACTAAATCTTACAGGCTTTCTGATAAATCTAGGAATTCTCTGAAAGAGTTCTAAAGAAATGTGAGTAAGTGTCTTAGAGGAGGACAAGGAAGTGATTGTATTATTAATAATAACATAATGAGATGATCATCCCTTTGAAAAATATTTCTATGTTTGTTGAATAGTCTTTATTTTCTCATTTTGTCCCTATTCTATCAAGGTATTGCCATTAAATCTCATTTCTCCAGTGAGCAAATTCAGGCACAGAACAGTCTAGTGGTTCATTGGGGGCCACAGAACTGGTTAAGAGAGTGGGCAGGGCTTAGGACCCAGGCATGGTGACCCATTCTACAGACTTTCCATGGGGTTTTACTCTTGTCTTTTCTGGACATGTTCTCTCCTGGGTTCGGACTTATGCTAGGTGTAGGTGGGAGGGTATTGGGGATAGTGGGATAAGTGTGGGTATAAGGTGTGGCTCTTGAAGGCCCTAACATGCTCAGCTCAGGCGGGAGCTGATCCTAACCCTGCCATGGTGAGCTGACAGGGATTGAAGACAGACTTTTCTGGAAGGGAGGAATGTGAGTGTTCAGTTCATGATACTGATGGGTGGTTCTCAGCAATTCCATTCAGGCCAAGTAAACAGGTAGATCCACATATGACCTGTATTCTCTGGGCCACTTCCCAGCCCAGCTCCTACACCTTACCACTAAAAGGACAGCTCACTTCATCACCCTCTGAGTTCAAATGACTTTTTCTAAAGATATTGTGTTAGTCTGGATAGCAAAATCTTATTCTCGGATTATCTGGGAGGAGTCATTAATCTCCTTTCCTCAGGTGGACTGGTTTGTCAGATTTTATACATGTCACTATTCCAGAAACAAAGAGTCTGGCCTTGAAAAGATGAGATATAGGAAAGTCAGCTAAGACAAGACTGGAGTCTTCAGGATGATGTGTAGAATGATGGCAGCCACAGGGAGCCTATTCAGGCAGACATTTTGGAGGCCAAGCAGAGACACTGAAGGCAAACTCTCTGGACTTCACATGTGACCTTTCTGGAATGTGTGCTGGGGGAGCGGATGCTGAGGATGTCTTCAGGTCATGAGCCTAGTGGCACAGCACTACGTTCAGAATCAAGACACTTGGGTTCTAGTCCCTGCTCTTTCAGTTCATTTTCTTCTCTGGGTCTTAGTTTTCTCATTTGTAAAATGAGTAGATGAATTCCAAGAACACTTTTGACTCCAAGATTCTATGTGACCCTCCCTGGAAGGGAGAGCCTGGGAGGGTAACCTGGGATTATCCTGGTTGTTGATGGCTAGGTAGGAAGTCATAGGGAATAGCCGTAGGATGGCTGAGGAGTCCGTGTCATGAGCAATCTGTGGTAAGAGGAATAGGCTCAAGCCAGTCAGGGGAGGAAGGCCACTCTTTAACACCCCCCCAGGAAGCTATATAAGGAGGTTTTGCCTAAGTGACAAGCAAGTAGGTGCTGGTAGCAAATAAACCAGCTCAAGGTCTCAACTTGGTCAGGAATGGAATGCTTTCTTTCTTTCTTTTTTTTTTCTTTAAGGAAATAAATCCAATCAGGTCTTTTATCTTGTTTAGAAATCATAAATTTAACATGTATTGGGGTTAGTAGACCAGTTCAGGGGCTCTTTGGGGGCAGGGTTCATTAGGCTGAGAATATTTATGGGGCAGGGTTTAAAGGATCCCATTCAACAATCCTTAGCCCAGGGCTGTTTTGGCTGCAGCTTTGGGTGATCTTTTGGAATTCTGTTTTGTTGAAATATAGTTTAGGACCCAAAGAATTAAGTGGCTTTTGAAAACAGTTCCCTACCACTCCAACTAGTTAAATTCCCAACACTTTGGAATCATGGCTATAATTCAGTTTATAAACACAAACAGAGTGCCTGCTATGTTTTAACTATGTGCAAGACACATTTCGAGATATTTTGAAGGAAAAAACAGTGAATGATACTAAGGGCATGGTAGGAGACTCAAACATTTTTTGTTGTAATAAGTTTTGGGGAGCACTTGGTTGGCTCAGTTGGTAACGCATGGGACTCTTGATCTCAGGGTCATGGGTTCAAGCCTCATGTTGGACATAGAGCTTACTTAATTAAAAAAAGTTTGGGGAATTTTTCTTCTCAAATAAGAAGGAGTATCAACCCAAACCTATACCAATATCCATATGTTCTTTTGCTATAGTATGTGGTCTTGGTTTCTGAAAACTGTTTCACAGTTGATAGGCCAAATCTTGTCCTAATCAAATATAGTAGACGTGTCTCAACATACTTAAAAAAAAAAAGACATGGGAATACAAACTTGTTCAGACAATCAAGAAATGAATGACCTACTGGGCACTCGATAAAAGAAAAGAGCAATTTCTGAGCTTGACCACCTATTATGTGTATTTCATTGATTCCTCCCTGAGCCATGTTGTATTATTGCCATTTTCCAGAGAAAGAAATTGAGGTTTGAACTGGTTAAATGACTTGTTAATGGTCATCTAGCTAGTAAGGAGTAAAGTCAGATCTTTCTGACTCCAAACTCCATGCTCTTATTTGCTTATTCATCTGACAGATATTAATTGAGTATCTCTCATGCCTTTACATAGGTTATTCTGTGTACCTGAATCATGAAACAAAAGCACAATAGAAAATATTTTATTTTTAGGTGCTATTTTATGAGCTACATGAACTCAAAGAAGAGAGAATGATATGGTTTATAGGTGTGGTGAGATGTCTTGGGAGGTTCTGAAGCTGGGTCTCAGAGCATGGAAAGGATTTGCAGGGATAGAGAACAGAGCAGTAGAATGAGGTGTGTCTGGGGGACCTTGAGGTGCAGAGGTAAACCAGAATCAATGGCTTAAGTTTGCAATGCCACAGCATTTTGGGCTCAAATGTATTGACCTAAAGTGGACTTCTAATCCCTGAAATATTGGAGAGACTAGAGGTAACCTGCACCGTGTTGTTCTCATCTGCCTGAATAGCGACTATCTCTAAGTCCAGAAAAGAGAACTGGGAGTGGTGAGAATATAAGATAATTATTCTTTGATGGCAATTTCCACATGCTTCCTAGACCTATATCCAACCTGAATTGCCTGTTCTATGGGTATATCTACAACAGATGAGCCTTAATAAATCTGAAATAATAATGGGAGAAGCCATAAGAGTAATGATTTTAAGAGCCCTGTGTTCCCAAGGGGCATATGTTACCAGCTGCACACACTTTTCTCTGTGTGTGATCAAAACCTTTTTTGTTCCCTTTATAAATAAGACATTTGTAAGTAGGTGCTTTACGGATTGAAAAAGTAGTTGCTGGGGTGCCTGGGTGGCTCAGTTGGTTGAACATCCGACTTCAGCTCAGGTCATGATCTCACTCATGGGTTCAAACCCTGCATTGGGCTCTGTGCTGGCAGCTTAGAGCCTGGAGCCTGCTTCAGATTCTGTTTCCCCCTCTTTCTGCCGTTCCCCTGCTCACGCTCTGTCTCTCTCTCTCTCAAAATAAATAAACATTAAAAAGAAAGAAAGAAAGAAAGAAAGAAAGAAAGAAAGAAAGAAAGAAAGAAAGAAAGAAAGAAAAGGTAGTTGCTTGGTTGCTGGGTTGCTTTTTTTAATTAAAAAATTTTTTGAAGTTTGTTTATTTTTGAGAGAGAGAGAGCAGGGGAGGGGCAGAGAGAGAGAGGGAGAGAGAGAATCCCAAGCAGGCTCCACACTGTCAGCATGGAGTCCAGTGTGGGGCTCGAATCCAGGAGCCATGAGATCATGACCTGAGCTGAAACCAAGAGTCAGACACTTAGCCAACTGAGCCACCCAGGAGCCCACTCAGGTATCCACTGGTTTGGTTTTTGAAAACAGCTGTGACATGTTTGTAGAATCAGCCTGAGCAGTGTATTTCATTCAGCTTCTCAAAAGTTGCCAGTAAACCTTAAAGAGATTCTGGATGAGGTTGTTGTAGTGGCTCTGACTTATTACATCCCATGCACCTCCTTGTCCCTCTTTTTGTCTTCTTTTCCAGCCCCATGTAAGCCTGAGAAGGTGGGATAGAAAGGGAGTACAGGAAGGTTTGGGGCGCAGACGTTGGTGAGGAGAAATTGGAGGGTAGGGGTGGAGCCTCAGAAAGACATGGCAGCTCATGGTGATCTGGTGTGGCCTCTTAGGTACCCCTGAATCTCCCAAGGGAAAGCTGTCACCACCATCCTCACTTCGCCACTGGTGGTGACTATTGGGAACATTTCTCATAGGATTTGGGAGGGATGTCCAGGGTAATCTCTTAGGGCCCATTAACTCAGTTGCTTGGGCATTCTAGTGACGGAGTTGTGTGGTGCAGTGGAAAGAACACCAGACAGGAGGAGGTTTTGCCCTGGACAGTTCTGCTATGTGACCTTAAGCGTGTTTCTTAACATTTCTTCATATCAATTTCTTGATTTGCCATCTAGATGGTTGCACTAAATAATCTCCAAGCTCCTTCCTAAGCCTGTGACTTGAAGCCAATTCATAAATTCAATATCCTCATGGGATAGGTAATGCTGCCTTATGCCAGGGTCACAGACAACAGCCCTGACTTGCCCTCATCTTGACTCCTCTAAAGAGGAGAAAGTTGGTGGTTCAGCTTAAATCCCTTCTTGTTTTGGGTAAAACAGCTCCGAGTTGATGCTGTTAGCAAAATTGTGTAGAAGGACTGGGGTGACCAACCATGCTGGTTTGCCTGTGATGGAAGACTTTCTCTTCTTTTTAAAAAAGTTTTCTTACTTTCCCTTATTTTTAAAAATTTTTTAAAAATCTTAATTTTTCTCTATTAGTATATTAGTGGCGGGGGGGAGGGAAGAGGGGCAGAGGGAGAGAGAGAAAGAGAGAGAGAATCTTAGGTAGGTTCCACATTCAGCACAAAGCCTGATGCAGGGGTCAGTTCCATGACCCTGGAATCATGACTGAGCTGAAATCAAGAGTTGGTTGCTTAACTGACTGAGTCACCCAGGTGCCCCTGAGTTTCCCTCATTTAAAAAAAGGTTTTTTTTTTTTTGGTTAATGTTTATTTATTATTGAGAGAGAGCGAGAGAGAGAGAGAGAGAGAGAGCGAGAGAGAGAGAGAGAGAGCGAGCGAGAGAGAGAGAGAGAGCATGTGAGTGAGTGAGCTCAAGTGGGGGAGAGGCAGAGAGAGAGAGGGAGACACAGAATCTGAAGCAGGCTCCAGGCTCTGAGCTGTTAGCACAGAGCTTGAAGTGGGGCTTGAACCTACAAACTGGGAGGTCATGACCTGAGCCAAAGTCAGATGCTTAACCAACTGAACCACCCAGGCGTCACTCCCTCATTTTTAAAACTGGTAAAATCCTAGACAAATTGGGACAACTTGGTCACTCTAAGAGGGAAAGTGCTCACCAATTTAACATTAAGGTGCTATTCAACCAGGGCCAGTGGAGGTTATCACTGAGAAATATAAAAAAAAAATTCTAAAAATATCCAATTTTTATTGGTAATTATTGTATTTCCTGAAAGTTTCTCCAGGTCTCTATTAAACAAATATTAAAATCTAAATGATAAAATGCTTTCTTCCCTTGGTCCAAGGGCTGTATAACCAAGATACTTCCTATCCCAGTGGCCTATCCTAGGGTCTTACACCAAATGTCTCTGAAACTACCTTTTCACTTACCTGTTCAGGGCAGGAGGGATGGTCCAGATGCACCTGATGGCACCATGGCCAAGCCTTGCCCCAGTTCCCACACACCCCCCCCACTTCTCACTGAGGGCCTAGAAATAAGTAACCTCTCTCCCGATATTGATGCTCTGACTGGGCTGCTAACCCAGAAACGTGTGGCCACAAGAGAGCAGGAGCCATGAGAGATGAGATGTTTCACGCCCAAGGTCCAAGATATTCTGATTGGGGTGATTTATTTTGGGAGGGAGGGTTCTGAGAGTAGCCATAAGAGTCTATAATAAAAGTCTGTTTAGGCACAGCCTGTACCCCGGTGCCAATAGCTCTTCCTTGTAAGGTATAGCACAGTATTTCCAGGACTTGCATTCCTTTTCCTCTTTCTTCTAAACCTCTTTTGAGTTAGGGAGCAATGCAAATGGTTCCCCCTTGTCCTACTCCTTTCTACTTTTACTCTTAGCTTTATTTACCTTCTCTATCTTCTCTGGGGGCATAGAACACTAAGCAGCCATTTTATAATCTCTCAAATTACACAATTTATATACAGATATATTTTTGTTGCAGAAATTCAAATTTTTCAATCTGATGGATGAGAAGGGTATGTCCTTGGTTTAATTCACATTTCCCTTGGGTCCTGAATGACTGTGTGGAATAGGCCCACCTTCATTGCCCCCCTCCGCCTCCCCCATCACCTGTAACAGACTGTGATATAAGCAAGAAGTAGCTTTTTATTGTGTTAGGCCACTAAAATTGGGGTTGTTTTCTACAGCAGTTGGCCAACCCTGATTAATGCTGGGCATTGCAAATAATGGCAGAATACCAAAATCTTTTTGATATTTTATAACCATAACCCAGCCCTGCCTGCTGTGTATATGAAGTTGACTTTCATTTCTTAAGACCCCGCCTATGGTTTGAAAACCCAAGTTACTACAGATAACTGAAATAATGTTTTTTCATCTGCTTCGGTCTCCCTCCTGTGACCATCCTTATCTGTCCATCTTTGTGAAAATTCTTTTCCCTTCCCCGAATTTGTAGAGTAAAATGGAAATGTTCAAAGGTTAAAATAGGCCAATGGTTCTTTGGCTATGTCAACATGTAACAAATTGGGGTGGGGAATTTTAACAGTTAAAAAAAATTCTTTCTGAATTTTCCTTTGGCCTTAAATACCATCTAGATAATTAACGCCACCGTGGTGTCTTTTCTCCTCTCTTTGGGTAACTAAATATTTGTTCCTTAGCTCCTTCCTTCTCTTTGCGTATGTGTATAGAAATAATTTCAATGCCCTAGCCTAAGATCTGGCAGAGAAAAATATTCTTATCCCCTTGGAGAAGGTCATCCTATTCTGGAAAAGCAGCCTCAAGAAAGGGCCATCTACTTGTTTTGTAAAGCATGATTATTAAGTTTCAGGTTTATTATCATGCAAATGCTTCTATTTCCCCTCTTACCCCACCCAATCCCCTCCTATAGCCAGGAATAAAATGACATCTGGGACGTTGGGAATTTAACCAGCCAGTCAGGAAGGCGGAACAATGTTCCCTCAGCCAGTGGTTCATAGAGGTTCTCAGAGGGCCTTTGCAGGGAACTTAAGGAGTTGTTCCTTTAAACAAGGTGCCAGATTATCTCACATTTTAAATTCCCTTTGCTTTCAAAGTTGAGTGTTTATCTCCCTGGGAATATGAATTGGTTCAACCTTTCAGGAAAGCAATTTGGCAACATGCATCAGGAGCCTTAAAAGCGCTTACAATCTTGACCTGCCAGTCCCACTCCTAGGGCTTTATTCTATGAGAATCATCAGAGATAGGATCACAGACACTTATCACAGCAAAATTTATGAAAGCAAAATATCTGGAAGCAGCCTAAAAGCCAAATAATAAGGATAGGGGAGATCTGCTCAATAATGGAATATTATGCTGCCTTTAAAAATAGTGTTTAAAAAAGTAGATAACATGAGGAAATACTCATGATAATTAAGTGAGGGAAAAAAGGATACAAAACAAACTCTCACTTTATTTAAAACAATTGATTTAAGCACACATACATAAAAGACAAGGAATAAATACAAATAAGAAGAGTTCTGTTCTAACCTCAGTTCTGATGCGTCCTAACTGCTTAGCATTGAACAAGTGACTTAAACCTGGAATTTTTTTCAGGGTTGTGGTGAGGATATGAAAGAATGTTTGCAGTTTCCTGCACATAATGGTTGCTTAGTTAATGGTAGTAACTTATCATTCTGATTCTTACCACTATTATTTATTAGTGGTAGGAGTTGGTCCGTGACAAAGCTCATGAAAGAATGATTTTGTGGGAACAGTCTTCCTGTTACTGTCAACTAACTTCCCATTGTTGTCTACTCAGTGTCTTCTCTGAGGTGGTCCTGCCCATAATCCAGACAAAACAAACCCTAGGCCCTGAAGTGAAAATTGATACAGGGAGGAGAATTTCTGGAAAATATATGGAGGGGACATTTGGAGGAAGCAGAACTTCCTTTAGCTGTTTAAAAAAAAAGCAAGTTAAGCATTTAGGAAAATGAGTTATTTATTGGGTTGAAAACAAATGATAATATACATCTGTATGGTGCTATGCTATTATAAAACCTATTACCTCATAGGAGAACACATTTCAGTGAAGTAGCTTTTAAGCTTAGATACCCTATAAAAGTTGTCTATTGCTATACAACAGATTACCCCCAAACTTAACATTTATACCAACACATATTTCTTATCTCGCAGTTACTGTTGATCAGGAATCTAGGTGTAGCTTAGCTGGGTTGAGGGTCTGTCATGAGGCTGCATTCAAGGTGCAGGCCAGACTTGCAATCTTCTCAAGGTTCAACTGAGCAAGCTTACTCAGTGTTGTTGGCAGGATTCAGTTCCTTCTAGGTTGTTGGACTGAGGACCTCAGTTCCTCAGCGGCTGTTGGCTGGAGGCCATCTTAGGTTCCTTGCTATGCAGGCTTCTTTAAGGCAGCTCACAACATGGAAGCCAGCTTCATCACAGTGAGTAAGCTGAGCAAGGGAGGGAAGGGTCACCGTCTTGAGTCACCTAATTTTGGAATTGACATCCCATTACTTGTGCCATAATTTATTTTTGTTAGAAGCAAGCCACTAGATCTAGCCAACACTCAAGGGGAGGGGATCACACAGGGGTGCAGATGCCAGAAGGCGGGACATGGGGGCCATTTTAGAAGGCAGCCCACCACATCCCCTTTTTACAGCAGAGGAAACCAAGTCTCAGCAACGATATGTGACTTTCCCTAAATCATCTAAGAAAGAAGACTCAATCCAGGGTCATTTAGATTTCAAAGCCTATACTCTGTCCACTCTATCATGTAAATCTCTACACATCCTATTCCAGTGTAATTCTTGTGCATAAAGGCATGGGTGGTGTAATTTATTGAGTGCTTAAGGATTTTTACATAATAAAAATATCCTAAAAAACCTACAACATTTTATGATGTTATTTTGGAAATAAATAGAAAAATGTAATGATAATTAGAAAGATATACAGAGGCTCCATTACCTACAAATACCATCCAGAGTTTTCATAGATAAGGGCCTGGAAAAGAGTTCTTTAGGCCATCCAGGGTAGCCTCGATGATTAATTCCAAGCTGTTAACGCATTTTATTATGCAAATACTCCAGCAGCTCAGCCATGGAGAAAGTCTGGGCACCGCCCCCACCCCATTCACTCTGGACACTCAATTTGCATGGAAATGTGGCACTCTCACTAGGAGAGGACTGTTTGGCTCTCCTTGGGGGAGGGGGTTAGGAGGTAGGTGGGGGAGGTGGCTGGAGGGAGATCAAGCTACCCATTAGTGACATTGATCATTTTAACACCATTTGTGGTTAGAAAAACAATGATATTACCTTAATTTAGTAATTAAATTGCTCCAAGCAGGAGAGATAAGCAGAGCCTAGAGTCAATTGCAGTCGCACTGAATTTTGGGCCTTCCAGGACTGGGAGTTGAATCCTGCATTACCAGGAAGAAGGCTATTTCATGTGAGCAGTGTTTAGTCTCCACAGAAACAGGGGAATGTCCTTTCTGGGGAGAAAAAGGCAAGCAAAAGGAGCATGTCTCTGGGAATGAGGTGGAATTTTACCTGGGAGTTTTTACTGTGGGCAGTGCTTGGTATTCGGGAGGTGATCACTGATGACTCTTAGGGCTCTTTTCCTTTTAATAGTGCTTGGGTGGGCTGAGAACTCTAGTCAATCAATGAACAACCTTAGTGTAGGCAGGCTTACAGGGGACTATAGCCCTGGGTTGTGGAGACAGCTGTTGAGGGGGCAAAGCAAGGGCATGACAAGAGGCCTCTCAAGAGATGGACCAGGACACGGGGCTGACTTTGGAGGTGGAGTAGGGGTGCAGCAATTGAGAGCTTGAGTAGCACAATTACCTGGGAGTGGGAGGGGCTTCCAAGACCAGAGCAAAGACACACTTAAACATCTCTGTGAGGATCTTATTTCCAGTTAGAGAGAGGGGGACAGGAAGACTAGCAGAGAGTTGGGATGCCTACTCACCCAGGCACACAAAACTTCTATACACACTGCGAATGAGAGGACTGAACTAGGTTTCCCTATAAGCAGGGAGGAGTCCCATGTGGGGAGAGAGTGTGCATGCAGGACATGCCCCAAACATCCTTTGTAGTTACTGCTTCTGGCAGTGAGGCTTCAGAAAAAGCCTGGTTTTGTTGCCTGTGGTCTTCATCCGCGTGCCTTCTACTGCACGCCGACTTACAGGTATTGGAGGACACTGTATCTTCACAATGCCTTTAGACGAGTACGATGAGTGTTATCATTCTTATTTGTCAGAGAAGAAAAACTGGCTTGGAAAAGTTCAGTGATTTATCCAGTGATCTGGGGCAGGTGGTCTGGAGACCAGGTCTCCTACCTTCTGGCTAAGAGCCCTTCCCATTTCACCAAATTGCCTGAGGAAGCAAAGCCTGGCTGGAGGCAAAGGGCAGAGAAAGGGAACTCAGTTGTAGTGGGGACTTGGAAGAGAAACCACGAAGTTTTCTTGAAATTGGCTTCTGCTAATGGGCAGACAAAGTGAGGTACCATCTGGGGAGACCTGTAGATCAGCCTCTGACTTTTAAAAAAAATATTTATTTTTGTGTGAGAGAGAGAAAGAGCATGAGCAGGGGAGGAACAGAAAGAGAGGGAGACACAGAATCTGAAGCAGCCTCTAGGCTTTGAGCTGTCAGCACAGAGCCTGACACGGGGCTGGAACTCAGTGAACCATGAGATCATGACCTGAGCCGACGTTGGACACTTAATCGACTGAGCCACACAGGCACCCCCAGCCTCTGACTTTTTGAGACAACCACTAGATTAACTTCATAGAGCTTTAGCATTGGAAGTCATTAGCTCTGTTAGTTAACAGACAGGAGAGGATGCACATTACCAGAAAAAGAGGCTGGGATATGATGGAAAGGTCAGAGATAGAACCTCAGAGATAGAAGACCTGTATTGTTTTCTAGTCCTAGTTGTTGGACTAACTCATCATTTAACTGTGTGAACTTAATCTCTCTAGTTCTTGTTTTGTTCACTTGTAAAACATGGACTCTGTGGTCTCTAAAGACCTTTCCAGCTCTTACTAAGGGGAGTCTGGAGTCAGACAGAAATCTAATCAACTTCTATTCCATTGTTTAGTGATTGATTACCAGATCCCAGCCTCCAGGAACCCCAGTTTCTCCCTCTAGAATTTCCAAGTTCTAGACGTTTGGCAACTTTCCTTGATTATAAACACAGGGTATGAGAGAACCTGACTTCTTTCTAGTCACCACTTTCCTCTGCCAGTCCCAGGATAAATGACACCACCCAAGAGTTCCCATTCATTGTCCTCATTCTGCATTTGACTACACACCATTTTTGACCTGTGTTCCTTCAGCAATGCCTTCTCTAATTATGCCCTCAGGCTTCCCTGCCCCAACCAAAGTCACATTTCCACAAAAAGGTGGATATCTGACCATCACTCAGGAACCATGTGGAAATATAAGAGGGGCTCCTGTCCTCCAGGAGCTTAAAACATAATTGGGAGAGAAATTGATCAATAGATTTAATGCATTTTAAATAAAAATCCCAGCAGAATTTTTTGCTGTTGTTGAAATTGACAAACTGATTCTAAAATCTGTTTAGAAATGCAAATACTTAAAATAGTCAAAACAATTTTGAAGGAGTAAAGCAGTTGGAGGACTTCTACTACCTTATTTCAAGACTTAATATAAAGTTAGAATAATCAGGACATTGTAGTGTTGGGATACAGATAGACATGTGGATCAATAGAACAGAATAGAGTCCAGAAATAGATCCCCACGTACCATCAGCTGATTTTTTACAAAGATGCAAAGGTAGTTCAGTGGGGAAAAGATAACTTTTTCATCAAATGATCTGGAGTAATTAGAAACCATATACAAAAAAAAGTCAATCTTTATTTCACACCATACACAGAAATTAACTTGAAATGCATTGACCTAAATGTAGGAGCCAAAACTATAAAAGAAAATATAGGAAAAAATTTTGTGATCTTGAGTTAGACAAATACTTTTTAAATATGACACACACACAACCAAACTATAAAATAAAATATTGATTAATTGAGCATTATCAGAATTGAAAATTGTTCTTCAAAAGGCACTTTACAAAATGAAAAAACAAGATAAAGACTGAGAAAAAATATTTGCAAAAAATATATCTGATTAAGAACTTGTATCCAGATTAAAGAACTCTTAAAACTTAATAATAAGGAAAGCTGATGCAGCAATAAAAATGGGTAACATGTTTGTACAACAGTCATTTCACCAAAGGAGATATACAAATGGCAAATAAACATATGCAAAGATACTTAACATGATTAGTCATTAGGGAACTGCAAATTAAAACCATAAGGAGATACCACTGTATGTACAATCAAATGATTAAAATTAAAAAGACAGGAAATAGCAATGCACTGGTGGAGCAACTGAAACTCTCACTCATAGGAATGCAAGATGGTACAATCACTCCAGAAAAGAGCTGGGCAGTTTCTTTTCTTTTCTTTTTTATTAGTTTTTTAGGTTCTTTTTTTTTTTTTTTTTTTGAAGAGCGAGAGCAAGTGTGAGCTGGAGAGGGGCAGAGAGAGAGGGAGACACAGAATCCGAAGGAGGCTCCAGGCTCCAAGCCATCAGCACAGAGCCTGATGTGGGGCTCGAACTCACGAACTGTGGGATCATGACCTGGGCTGAAGTCAGACACTCAACCGACTGAGCCATTGAGGTGCCCCAAGTTTTTTTTTTTTTTTTTTTAAGACTTTATTTTTAAGTAGTCTCTACATCCAGCGTGGGGCTTGAATTTACAACTCTGAGATCAAGAGTTGCATGCTCTGTCTACTGAGCCAGGCAAATGCCCCTGGGCAGTTTCTTTTAAAGTTAAAGATACACTGACCATAGGACCCAGCGATTTCTCTGCTAATGAGAGAAATGCGAACATATGTCCATACAAACACTTACACTTAAATGTTTATGGCAGCAACATTTGTAACTGTGAAAAACTGGAAACAACTGGAATATCCATCACCTAATGAATGGGCAAACAAATTGTGATCTAGCCATGCGGTGGAATACTACTCAGTAATAAAAATTGTGGAAGCCTGTGACCATATGGCTGAATCTCAAAGACATTATGTTGAGCAAAAGAAGCCAGATACAAGAGTACACGCTGTATGATTCCATTTAAGGGAAATTCTAGTAAAGAAAATAACAATCGTGATAGAAAACAGATCATAGGATGCCAAGAGTCAGGATGCCTGAATAAGAGGTTGACTGCCAGGGGATGAGAGAGAGAATGTAGATGTTCTATGCATGGTTGTGGTGGTGTTTACTGATTGTATACATTTGTCAGAACTCTCTGAATTGTCAGAACACACTGAAAATTGGTAAGCTTTATTTACATAAATCACACTTCAGTAAAATTGATTATAGAAAATATAACGGGGAGAGAGAAAACATGTTGGCATGAAACCAACAACGCTAGGTGAGAGTAAGAGACAGTGCCCGAACATGAAGGGCAGAAGGAACAGTGTGGACAGGTAAAGATGAGACCTAGCTCCCAGCTGTATGTGGGATAATCCTGGGAAGGTAGGGAGAAAGGAACCTTGTGTGGATGAGACTTAGGCCTTGGTCAGGTTGGCACAGGAGGAGGGAAGGGCAGGGGCTTAGCTGTGGACAAAGCCCTGGGGAATGCCAGCCTCTAAAGGGCAGCAGGGGAAGCGGTTCCGGCTGTGGTGGTTTTGGTCAGCCCCTTTACAGTAAGTATGCTGTGGGGAAGTGTGGGGTCGCTCGAGTGTGGAGCACTTTTGGCCTTGAGCCCCACACGCGGGTCACTTTCATCAGAACAGGAAAACGAAACAGGCTCCCCTGAATGATTTATGGGAGGGCTTGTATTTTGGGGATGTGATACTGCAATTTGTGTTATAGGATCAGGACATCTGTTTCCAGGAAGGCGTGTTCTCTTACCATTGAGTCTTTCCCACCAGGGATCTTTTGCCCCTTCAAAGAGTTACACGTTTTATCTTGGTTGCTCGTTAGCATAATGGGGCCTTCTGGTGACAAGTGGCCTCACCGTTGCATGAGCATGAGTGGTCTGGGGCCAACTGGGAGGTGAGCAAGAACTGCTTTGGTCCCACCCTGCCCCTCAGATGGCATCCAGCAGTGCAGTAAGCTGTAGGATTAGGGACTATGCCATCTGCCAGACGGCACAGGCAGGCTCCCACTTAACAATTACGTCTTAGCCATTTATCTGATTAAATTTCAGTTATGCTAACTGTCCCCATGTGGATTGATGGCCCTTGCTGAGGAACTCTACTGCCAGCAGATCTCAGCCTACAACCCCTTCTCACCAGGAGGCACGTCTTCTTGGGGAGGTCTGAAGCAAGAAGGGATAGAATCCGAATCCTAGCTAGAGGGACTTTGGCAAGCTTCCTGTTCAACCCTGCACTTCACAGATGACAAAATTGAGGCTAGCTGGTCAAAGGGAGCCAGTAGGGAAGGGACTTGCTCAATGTCACACAGCCTGTTAAGTGTTGAGTAGGACCTGGTGACTCAGGCCTCAAGGTTCTTTCTAAATCATGCAGACCTATTCCTCTTCATTTAGGAAGGACTTGAGCCTGGCCTGGCACATGTATAGGTGGGAACATGGTGTGTGTCTGTGGTGGGCATGTACCCTCCTTCTTACTCCTTTTCAGGAGGGGAGTGTAGGACCGCTGCTTGTGCTCACCGTCCCCTGCCAAGCTAGTTCAGGAAAAAAGCCTCATTGAAAATTCAGTTTGAGGGGCGCCTGGGTGGCTTAGTCAGTTAAGCGTCCAGCCTCGGCTCAGGTCATGATCTCATGGTTCATGGGTTTGAGCCCTGTGTCGGGCTCTGTGCTGACCACTAGCTCAGAGCCTGGAGTCTGCTTTGGATTCTGTATCTCCCTCTCTCTCTGACCCTCCCCTGCTCATGCTGTCTCTCTCTGTCTCTCAAAAATAAATAAAAAACATTAAAAAAAGTTAAAAACAAATTCCGTTTGAGAGGCAGGCTCAGCACAAGCCACACTTTTTTTTTTTTTTAACCCTACCCCCTTCTGCTTTTAAAGGAAATATAAATCCTCAGTTCTTAGTGAGGAAGATCTTTGTGTGGTTTAAATCTTAGAAACTTTGTTTTGTCAAAAGAGTATTTGAAATTTTGGAAGCCCCACCCTGCCTGGTTTTTAATACTCCCCACTAATCCCTTTTCACCCTGAGGCCTTGTCCACATGGTGTTGATGGTCTCCTAGCTTGCCTGGGTGAATCCTCCCAGCTCCCAGCTCGAGAACCTCCTGCAACCCATGATCCCAGGAGCGTATTATACAAGAATGTGTGTGTACAAGCACCCCCCCTCCACACTGTATGTGGAATCGAATATTCATTGTATAAGTCAAATTAAAATGTATTAACTTTCCTTCCAGATGCCCCCTGATAGCAAGTTTAATTACTCTGGACATAATTAAATGAGTTTAGGAGATTAGAAATATAAGGGGGTAGTGAAGAGCATACATTTAGGGGGAAATAAGGAAAATTTATTTCTGAGTCTTCTGTTACTTGGTGGGTCGAATGCTGGGGATAAGCAAGATGGCGGAGATGCTTGGGAAGAGGTGGGATGGGGAAGGTTCTAGGAGGGTTGGACCAGTATTAGGATGTGTCAGTCTCTTGCCCCACAAACGTAGAAATGTAGGAGATTGCATGGCTGGGCATCTTTGCTTTGCTTTAGGGTAATTTTTTTCCTTTGGAGATCCAATAAACTTGGGGCCGATTGACCAAGTAAGGAACTGGGCAAGCAAGCAGTGATGCTAAGTCCTGCTCTCTCTCTCCTGCTTTATTCTGGGACATGGCCTCATCTTGCCATAGGCTTGCCACCCTATGACAGGGTCAGGTTCACAAATGTCAGAATGTCTTCAACAACAGAAATGACTCCCTAGAGTGTTTGCTGCTTTGTGTTTCTGTGACCCTCCGATCATCACACACATCTAGGTATTTCAACTCCAGTGTAGCCAAGACTGAAGGAGCAAGGTCCTAGGTGGAGTCAAGAGACTTCGTCCGGCTGGTTAATTAGATGCTGGGTTACTCCATTAAAACCCAGGCACAAACACACGCACACGCATATATGCACACTACCAGGTGCACACATGCGTGCACAGAGTACACTCACACTGACACACATTAGCACATTCACACATACATATACACACTCATTTGCACTCACATGTTCACGATCACTTATAAACTCACATGCATGAACACACACCAACACACATACATATATACTCACATGTGCTCTTTTATACATGAAGACATTCACACAACACACATTCCCATAAATGTATACACTTTTGCACACACAATTCACGCACTCACATAGACATACTCATGAATACTTACTCATTTGTACACATTTGCACAAATATGTATGTAGGCATACACATGTCTACACACTCAAACACACCACACATACACACACACACACACACACACACACACACTCAGAACTCAAAGGTGAGTGTTTTGGAGAAGTTATCCTCTTTGTGATTAATCTCCCTATAGGTCCTTCTTTTTAAAATTCAGTTTTTCAGCTGGAGGGGATGTCTTGCCTCTGAGTGGAAAAGGCAGTTGTGGTTTGTTAAATTTTTCAGCTGCACAGGGCGGAAGGATATTCGTCCTTGTGGTTTAGAATTACACTCCAGAAAGTTGCAAACAGATTTCCACACCCTTTCTGAAGGTGCCTTCCCCTACACTGGGGCTATTTTCAAGAGGTTGGATAAAGCTCTTTAAAGAAGGTATGTGTATATATACACATATACATGTATGTATATATACCTGTGCATTTATACATATATATTTTTTATAAAAGCCAAAAGAAAGCGCCAAGACACTGAATGAATAATGAAAGTGAAGGCAAAATAAGCCTGAGGAGATAAAGTGAATTCTCTTACATTTGAGACTTGGGTTGGGGGGTTGGGGACCGTGAAGTGCTGGGATGGTGTTTAGAAAGAAAGAGTCTGTGTTATGTCTAGTGGTCCTAGTATTTTGTGTTACTCTGACCCCGGCATTGTATCATTTCAATGCAGTCGGGTGTGCAAATGTTCAGTTCTGGTGGGTGAAAGGTATTTTGTATTCAAGCCAAATCTACATTTCAGATTTGAAATGGGGGGAAGCTAGGGGGTACAGGGGGTGGGGCTGAAAGAGGGCAAAGGTCAGTGTTCACAGGTCTGAGACCATGTTTAATATCACATGACACCTTTGTCAAACAGTGTGTCACCCGCCCTTCCCCCTGTACACACAAGCTGTCTGGGATTCTGTACCTAAGGGACCTTTCTCTGTGTTGCCTTCCTGCCCAAACTCTCCGACTTGCTTTCCATAAATCAGAAGAAATGAATGAAATTTGATCTATCCCTTTTTTTTTTTAATGTGGTGGCATGAGAAGCCCTGAAGGGTTATGTGCTCTCTTCCCTCCCTGGTCGGGCCTGTCTGCTTCTCCTTCCTGGGTTCCTGTGGGCTGTCTGAGGCCTTGGAGATTGACAGGAAGCTGTGCTGGGGGCAGTGGTATTGTATTTCTTACTCACAACCTTGAAGGTGAGCATCTGGTTTGCAGCCCAGGGTCAGATCATCCCCTGAAACCTCCAAGGTGACAAATCCCAGGCAGTCAGATGCATTCGAGACTTGAGAGTGGCAATGGAGACTCTTGGGTTCTGGGACCATCTGTGGTCTTTTGTATTGGGGGAAAACAGGGTAGCATGGGCTAATGGCCTACCTTTTACCTTGTGGACCAGAGTTCACTGTGGCTTTGATCTTCACCTACATCCTGGTGGACATCCCTGCATAAGCAGTGCTGCTCTGGTTGAGCCTCCTGAGTGGATGGTTCAGTGACATACCTTTCTGTGTCTAGAGTCTTTGGGTCTCCCCAAAAATGCTTTATAAAAGAGGGTAAGACTGGTGGATATTGTAGTTACTTTCCTCCTTCACCTTTTGGACATCACATTTTAAAGACCAGGGAGGAGAAGAATGAGCTACCAGAAATAGTTTCCCAGTGAAACTTAATCTGAGCTTTATGAGAGAGAGACATCTCTATTAAAGAGCACAAATCAGCAAAGGCAGGAGGACTTTGGAGGCACATAGACCTGGGTTCAAATCCAGAGTGTCACTCAGAATGGTAACTTCTCTCAGATCCTTCCTTTCTTATCTGGGAAATGGAGATAATAATGACTCAACTGTGAGGTTATTGTGAATATTATATGAGTTATTGCATGCAAAGTGCCTGACATAGATTTGGCACTCAGTATGTGTTAGTCATTAATTACTTCTTAAGATTTATATTTACTCCTTATTTCAAAGAATTAGAGGCAGCTTATACATAAGTACATGGGGCAAAGGCAGAGTTTTAAAATGGGCATTTGGAAGGGGGAAAACAAACATGCTCAGGAATGAGGCTTGAATTCTTCGGTCAACCAACCCTCCTGACCAAATCATGATTTCCCTTATTTTGGGGAGCTCAGAGGGATTGTCCTCTGCTTGGTGAACTGTGGTGGGAAGAATCTCTGCAGAAACCGAGGCAGTACCCACAGGGCAGGCGTGAAGGCTCAGTGCCTACTTCCCACCAGCTGTCATTTTGACAGTTGTTCTTAAATGGATCAAGGTCAGTTTTACCTGCTTAATGATCTGCTTGGATGATCTGCTTGGATGAAGAAATAAGATGCCAGGAACAGTTTGGGGAGACTAAGCCACAGCCTTGTCTTCCCCCATCTCCCAAGCCCTGCTTTTAGGCTGCTGAGGTTGCTCTTAAAAATGAGATATAGGGGCACCTGGGTGGCTCAGTCGGTTAAGCATCTGACTTTGGCTCAGGTCATGATCTCTTGGTCTGTGAATTCAAGCCCCACGTTGGGCTCTGTATTGACAGTTCACAGTTTCGAACCAGCTTCCGATCCTGTGTCTCTCTCTCTCTCTCTGCCCCTCCCCTGCTCATGCTCTGTCTCTCTCTCAAAAATAAGTAAACGTTAAAAAATTTTTTTTAAAAAAGAAATATAATCTTCACAGTATTGCCAAGACATCACAAATCACAGAGCAAACCACTAATTACTGTGTACGTGAACTTCTTAATTTGTTACTTGTTCTTTAAAATCTTTGGTCCCTTTCAGTATGGAAGATAACTTCTCTATGCTAATTTTGAAAGTCCCAAAATCAACGGAAAAGCAAGAAAAACTGGGCAGGGAGAATACTGTGATGTGATAGAGGGGCCAAGAACTGGATTTCATTTCTGGCTCTGTCACTAATTAGCCACAATTAGCCATCAGATCTTGGGCAGGTGAATTTCCTCATTCCTGCCGCCTCAGTTTTTAGATTTGTAGGACAAAGTGATGGTTATCTCATGACATTGTTTTGATGTGCGCTGAGGTAACAGACGGGAAGGGAACAAAGTGCTCTGCATATTGTTTGCCACTCTTACCTATGATTGTTCCCTAAAGAAGGTAAACCAGCTTTGATTCACATGACCAGTTAGCCTGGGGTTGGGACTCAGCACATTTCCCCTAAATATTAGCAATAGTCACCAAAAACCCTAACAAAGGTTGACTTACTCAACCCAGTGGCAGTCTGGAGGGCTTGACAAACTGGTGAATATGCCCAAGATTTCTGCCCTTCTTAATTCTAATATGGAAACTGTAGTCCTCCAGACTCTAGTATGGAGTATGGCAGGATCTTCAAAGGTAGCCCTCTCATGCTCAAAATAAGCCACAAAGTGCGGGACTTGTTGATATAGTGCTAGGGTCCAAATCCATTGGATTACCTGCTTTTGTAAATGCTGTTTTATTGGAACACAGCCATGGTTGTTCTTTTAAATTTTTTAAATTTTTTTAAACATTTATTCATTTTTGAGAGACAGAAGGACAGAGTGTGAGCAGGGGAGGGGCAGAGAGAGAGGGAGACACAGAATCCGAAGCAGGCTCCCGGCTCGGAACTGTCAGCACAGAGCCCAGTGCAGGCCTTGAACTCACGAGCTGTGAGATTATGACCTGAGCCGAAGTTGGACGCTCATCTGACTGAGCCACCCAGGTGCCCCCATGCTTGTTCTTTTATGGATCTATGTCTGTCTAATTCTCTGGCTGGTTTCAATGGCAGAGTTGAGTAGTTGTGACCGACTGGCCCTCAAAGCTAGCAATATTTACTATTTACTGGCTCTTCATTGGGAAAATCTGCTGACCTCTAATAGAGAATATAGATCGAAGTAGGCTGTCATTCAAGTCCCCTATAAATGTGTGGCTTACTCAGTTATTCAGCTTATTTTAACTAATGAGTTCCTATTATATCTCAGGAGGAGTTATTAATACTGGTTTTGGGCTCAATAGTGAAACAAGGAAAATGCAATTTTCTTTTATTCCCATATTTTTGGAGTGTCCTCCCTCCTAGAGATGGAAGAAAATTGACCATCTATGTGTCAGCCACTTTACTTACCATCTTTACTTTTTATGATAACCCAGTCAGTTAAATAGTTTACCTGTGGAGAAGCTGATCTTCAGAGATGTTAACCAACTCAGCCTAGATCACACAGCTAGTATGGGGTGAAGCCAGATTTCAATCCAGGCCTGCCTAATTCCAGTTATTAGATTCCTCCCATTAAAGTTTGCTTCCTCCATGCTGTCTGGCCCTCCCAGTGACATTTGCTCAGAGGCCAGTTCTAGACACCATCTATGCCTTGCAGGCATGAACTAAAGCCAATGAGTTACCTCTTGAGGCATTCCGTAGCCTCATCTTCATTTGTGGAGTACAAGCCTTTTCTAACTTACAGAAGGGATTTTAGGCATCAAATTGAAAATGGAAAGGAATGTTTTTGGGGAGAGGGGATTAGGAAAGTGCGACAACCTTCCCTGAATTCTAAAATCACCTTTAGGGTCGACCGCCTTATCTTCTGTGTGAAGAGCAATTCAGAACTGTTGCTCTGTATGACAATTCAGAATTATCCACGGGACTACCCCAGTCCCAAATGAATCACACAGTTTCACTGCATTGGTAATCCTTTTTATACCTACATTTCCCTCAGGTGAGGGGTAGAGATCTGATAAATATGGACCACGAGGACCCAAGACCCAGTAGCTCCAGTCTCATCCCACAAACACCTGTCAGTCCACCCCACAGCCTCTCTGTCTATGGCAGAGCAAGCATCCCTGTGGGCTTTGCCATCTAGGGTGTTGGTAATGACTCTGTTTTTGAAGGCAACGCAGGAGTCCTGCATTCTGGAATGAATCTGGACACGGGGAACTGTCTGCACCGGCTGTACTGCGCTTCTGGACTGAAGCCAGCCTGGGAGAAGAGGCATCTGATCTGTGATAAGGACGAGGGGCCAAAGGCGGCTGCAGCTGCCCTTGGTCTGGCCCTTTTGCTTAATATATGGCCAATCTTCTGATGAAAGGGCTAGGGGTTAAAGGTTGGCTCTGAGTTGACTGTTAATATACCTGCCCTCTTCTTGCTCCCTGGGGGAGGGATTTTTTTTCTATAAGGTTAATTCAGGGTAAATGCATTTTAGGGGAAGGAGGAACGGTAAAGACATTTCTTAAAAATTAAAAAAAAAAAAAGTGGAGAAGACCAATGATGAATCTATCATACTCTGGGTTGCAGACCTTAGTATTATACATGTCTAATTCTGTAAAGTCTCAAAGCTCCTAAGCTTATGAAGGGATGATAAATAAGAAATAGTAATTAAATTAAAGATGTGCACACTGGCCCCTCTGAATTCCAGGAAGTTTGAAAGTGGACTCCCCCTCCATCATGATTAAAACCCTCACTAAGGATGTTTTGGTGGTAGTGAGTAGAGGAAAACATCACAGGATCTCCCCTACAGACTTCTCAGGCTGTCACAGTTTAGCATCTCCTTTGGGACAAAGAGAGGTGAAGAAAGAGCACTGTGGGGAGGGGCTGCCTTGGCAGTAAGAAGGAGTGGACAGACAGACGTTTGTGGGATGAGGTTGGAGCTACTGGACCCTAGGACATCTGGGTCCATATTTCTCAGATCTCTGCCCCTTACCTGGGAGAAAAGTGGTATATAAAGGATTGCTAATATTCAGTGAAACTGATTCATTTAGGACTGGGTGGTCACGTGGAACATCCATGTGAAAGCCAAGTTGACTCCTCTGGAACAACAGCTCCACCATAGGCGGGGGGAGGGGGGTGCACAGCAGGAACTGAAGGAGCCACTCTTTCAGCCTCAGGTGGGAACCTTGAGTTATCTGCATTACACCCAGTGTAATGTCAGGGACACAGACCACAGCTCTAGGCACAATCGGCAAAGGCCACCGTGGTTCATGCCTCAGGTTATGTGGTTTTGAACAAATCTGAAACATTGAGATAATAACTCCTGGAGGGAGGAAGCCCTCCACCCAGAGATGTGAAGGTTGGTCCTCATGGAAGAGAAGGATCAGAGGTGTTGATGGAGTCTGGACGGGGCTGGGTGAGGAGGGTCAGAGTCATGGGAAAGTCTGTCTCCTGCAGTCACTCGTGGGGCTGAGGGAATTGGTGGGTGTGTGGGCTGAGGTGGGAAGGGCTGAACCTCTGACCTCTGGGTTAAGGAAATGGCATTTTCTTTCTTTCCTTAAAGAAGAAAACCACACACACACACACACACACACACACACACACACACACGCATGCACACACCAAAAAAAATTCCAACAGTTCATGGTCCTGTTTATTCTCAGACAGGGAGTGGATGGCCATTCAGAGGTGTCTGACTGTGCCGTCCAGCCAAACTGACATCTGTGGGAGTTCAGGGTTTTAAATGTTTAGTCTGCATGAGACCCCCAGGTCCCAGTGGGCTCAACTCCTGATAGGCCTGACTTAGTCATCTCCCCTCAGCCCCTCCTATGAAATGGGATCGTGGTGGTTTGGTTCCCTCTGAAGCCCAAGGGGAGGCCCGGGCAAAGGGTGTCATCAAAGTTGTCAGGAACCTAAGCCTGCAGACTTAATTAAGGCTGTAGGTCAGCATCCACCCGCCTCTCCCCTTCTCCCCCAGAGCTGGCTGCCCTTCTCTCCTCTGCGGGGGTGTGGTCAGGGCTGGGCCTCTCTGTTTACTGGGCCCTTTGTACCTCCTGCTATCACTGTACTGACACACAGCCCTGTGACAGCGTGTCTGCATTTCCCATTCCCCTCAATGGTTCTGTTCTTTATTTCTCCTTAAATCTTCAGCTTCGAGGTCTGGGCCTGGCACTGAGCTTTTGTTCAGTAAAGACCTGGAATTGACCCGAGCTGAGCTCAGCTGAACATGCTTGTCAAAAGCCTGAAGATTTCACTGGGCATGGTGGTATGTGGGGCACACGCGGAGAGAGCTTTGCAGGTCTCTGAGCTGGCCACCTGTAGAGTTCCTGGGCCATAGTCATGGAGTAGCCAGTGGGTAGGGGTTGCCCTCTGACCCCGCTGCCTAGCTGGGTTGTCAGCCCATTTACTAACAGAAGAGGGACACCTGGGGTCCATGGGACAAGGAGGTGATGACCCTTGCACTGCCACTGCTTTTCTAACTGGAAGTTCTGCAGGGCTTGGGGTAGGAAACGTTATGGGAGTGCAGGTTAGGTCTAATAGTCACCTACTTAGTTCTTGTCTGTTCTGGAGTAGCCACAGTCAAACCTCAGTTAAGTAAGTCTGGTTTAAAATTATGTTATTATTGAGAGGCACCTGGGTGGTTCAGTAGGTTAAGTGTCCAGTTCTTGATTTCGGCTCAGGTTGTGATCTCACGATTCATGGGTTCAAGGTGTGCATTGGGTTCTGTGCTGGCAGCGTGGAGCCTGTTTGGGATTCTCCCTCTTCTTCTTTCTCTCTCTCTTTCTGCCCCTCCTCACCCTCAATCCTTGCGCACACATTCTCTCTCTTTCTCAAAAATAAATAAACTTAAAAAAATATGTCATTACTGAAAATATGCTTTTTAACCGGTTTATGTAACACTTTGCCCTTCATGATTTCCAGACACTGAAGTGTGTGAAGATGCACAAAGCAGAGCTAACAAATTCAGAATGCAAATTGATTTTATAACAAATCAATTAGCAGAATATAAGTTGCAGAAAGAAAGAAAGGAGGAAAGAAAGGAAAGAAAGAAAGAAGAAAGAAAGAAAGAAAGAAAGAAAGAAAGAAAGAAAGAAAGAAAGAAAGGAAGGGAAACCAAAGTTTGAACTGTGTATTGAAATGATGTCAAATGTATTTAGCTAAATGCCTCACTTAGGGGTGAGCTCCAGGAAGAGTGCTTGTCCTTCTGGAGTTCCTCTGGGGCAGCTCCCGCAGTTTAGCCCATTGTTCTCTGGCCTTGGAAGCTCCAGGCCAGATTCTACAGGTTTGGAATTGTATTGGAGATTCCACATCCTTAGATGCCAAAAACATCTCAGGAGATCAGCTTAGCCTCACTGTTCTTCAGTCTACGCGGGCTGCTTGGCTGTTGATCCATGTATCCCTCCTTTCATCTAACATTTATAGTGAGCCTATAATGTGATGTTGCAAAGGTGATTCTGAAAATATGGATTGTCCCTACCCTCAGGAACTCACTATCTAATTCAGAATTTCTCAACCTCTGCACTATTTTACATTTCAGGCCAGATAATTCTTTGTTGTTGGAGGCTGTCTTGTGCCTTGTAGGATGTTTAACAGGATCCCTCGCCTCCACCCACTAGATGTCAATGGTACTCCCTTCCTGCTCTGCCTCACCCTCAGTTGTGACAATCAAAAATGTCTTCAGATAATGCCTGATGTCCCCTGGGGGGCAAAATCACTTCCAGTTGAGAACTGCTGGTCAAATCAGAGACACACTCCTGACACAGAAAATGTGTTAAGTGTTTTAATGGATGCATATTCAAAGGATTATGGGATGAGAAAGGAGGGAATAGGGGATGTTCGTGCTGTACCTTGAATGGTCTGAGAAGGCTTGCCAAGCACAGCAGGAAGGGAAGGGCATTGTATGCAGAAAGAACAGTGTGCAAGGTGCAAAGACGTTATAGAGCATAGTGGGTTTATGTGGCAGAAGGAACTGGATGTGGCTGGTGTGTGGGCTGAATGATGGGCTAGGAGGAGGAGGCCAGAGAAGGAACTGGCTAAGTAAGCCCGGACCAGGTGGGTTGGGGCCCTGCAGGCAATGAAACACTGGACTTCACCCTTTTCTGATAGTGGAACCAGTGAAAATCTTCACATTTAGTTAAGACTGGGATAGGGCACAGCTGAGACATCACTCATGCATTAACCACGCTATCAAATCAAAACTAACCAAAGAGAGGTAAGTGACTTATACTTGGCCTCCCTTGTCCTTGATCACCTCCCCAACTTTAAATAGAAATTAGAAGTCAAGTGTACTGAACATAGTCTCTGAGTTATCATGTGTAAATGAAGATTTTTCCTGGGAGCATAAGATTCTGAGTTACTGTGGAAAAGATAGCCATGTCCCTTTCCATGTTATAGAGTTGTCACTGAGAAAGTGCTACATGTCTCTCTCCCCTTGTTGCATCTAAATTGAGAAGTGACAATTTCTCATCTGTGGAAAGCAGGGTGGGCACGGGGTGTGCTCCTTCCAGGTCAAGACTCTCCCATGTCCTTTTCCTTTTCCACCGACCTGAGGGGAATGAAGCTTCACTGCATGGCAGAGCCACATGACAGGCAGAGCCACATGACAGGTGGAGCCTGAGTCCCTGAGAGACTGTGGGACAGAACTGCTCCCACACCAGAGCACCTTCCCAAGATTTTGCACGAGCAGGAAACAGACTTCTGTTGTGTGAAGCTACTGCATTTTGGGTTTATTTCTTCCTGCATCTAGCCCGTCTAATCAAACACAGAGGCTGCGTTTGCCAACGTGGTCCTAAAAACACTGTTGCCAACACTAAAGGCTGGATATGAGGCAGAGCACATTTGAAATGGTGACAGCTCAGGTGACATGGTGGTGGAGATAAGGTGTTGACTTGATCCTCTGTTCCACTGCTTGCAGTAAGAGGTCCAGATGGTAGCTTCCCTCTGGACTTACAGCTTTCCCTCGCCACTGGCACCCCCTCTGATCCCCACTATTCTCTCCATTCCCTTTCCCTCATTTATTAGGAAACCTCCTCATGAAAAGGTGGGAGAACTTACGCTAAGTCACCAGGCAGAGAGCTCAGTGGAGCTCCTTGGAACATATAAATGTCCATTGCTTCTTTTTTAATGTCTGAGCTCTAACACTCCAGGCCACCTGTGTTATCTAGTCCAGTTGGCTGCATCTAAATAGTAGATTCCTTCTCATGTTCCTGAAAACAGGAGGACTGCCCAGGGTGTGTGTGTGTGTGTGTGTGTGTGTGTGTGCGCGCGCACATCTGCATTTATATGTGCTACAGGTCTGATAGTAAACACAGGCAAGTGAAATACTGTCCATTTATGCGTGGGGATCAGGTGACTGGTCGTGGGGAGTTGTAAGAGCGAATGTGTGCATATCTTTTACTTCCTGGCTTTTGAGGGAAATGACCTCTAGGATTTTACATGGAGCTTCACACATGCACGTTGGTGACTGTTGGCAAAAAGATGGCAGGAAGAAAGGCGTTGCTTTCTGAACCCCCATTCCCAAATGATCCTTTTTGCCTAGTCTGCCTTATCTGCTTGCATACTATTCATTAGAGGTGGAGGAGAAGGAGAAAGCAGGGGTGAAAAATAGAAGGGAAACTTGAGTGTACCTTTTTCTTCTCTTTTTCTACCTTCAGCCATCATTAACAGAAAAATATTTTTAAAAGATCCCTTGATGGCATCTCCAAATGTGAAGCCTGACATTTTCTTAGCTGATGGCTTCCGTCGTGAAGGTATTTTGTGTCCTCCCAGCATGCCTGCTGGATCCCTGGTTTGCTGCAGTTGCTAAGGTAAATACTCTTTCCATTAAGCACCACAGCCCAGGAGTGGCCTAAAGCTCAAATAAATGACCAAGGAGCAAGTTAAACATTCCCTGGGGCGATTTTAACCTATGCAATGGCTTTTTGGGAAAATTGCCTATTTTTTCACGTTTTGGCCAGGGGGGTATCTCTTATTCCCTTCTTTTTTTTTTTTTTTTTTTTCCTGAGCTGAGTACACCTTTTCTTTCATTTATTCATGCATTGGATGAAGGGTGGAAGCAGGATTAATAAATCACAGAGGACTGCCCTCCCCCCTCCTGCTACCCCCAACTCCCATCTCAGCTCTGTGTTTGTAAAGAAAGAGCAGAATACATGCATTATGTTAACTTTGGGGAGACCTGGGGCATGTGGCCAATTTGAAGAGGCCCTGATTCTCTTTCCTATGAAAATAACACAGCACAACAGGCACTGGAGAATGGTGTCCTTCTGGAAGATTCCTCTAACAGGAAGAATATTCAAGAATCCTGGTCTTCAGTGACATTTCAAGGCATGTGTGCCCAGAGCTTTGTAGGATGGCTTGGTTTTGCTTGTTCTCCTTTGCCTCCAGAGGATGTGTGCATAGTCCTCAGGGGGAAAAATAGCATCCTGACAGTTGTCATGCTTCGTCATTTGATTAAGAGGGCATGGGGACAGCCTTATTTTATTTCCGTGTTTTGTGGCCAAAGAGTCTGACTCCCTGGCGGAGAAGGTGGTGTTTAACTGAGTGAGGGAAATCAAGAGTGGGCAGTGGCCTCTTGATGGCTGCCAGCCCCGCCCCCCCCACTCCCAAAGAATGCTTCACTGAAAGTCTACTCAGTTCTTGCCTGATTATGGCATTTGGAGATTTGCTGCTTTGCCCAGTGTGCTTGACCTCCTTCTGCATGATGCGTCCCCACACCCTAGAATCCAGTTTGTTCTGTCCAAGCTCTTGTGTGTCTGCTGCACAAAAGATTCTCAGCAAGCCACCCAAAAGCACCACTGGTGACTACAGAAGTCAGGCTCTGAGGAGCCTGCAGACCGTGATCATAATTCCCCAGTTTGGTGGTTTTCAAACCATGTTTCTCAGAGATCCTGGGACACGGAGGGTTGTAGGCTAATGGGTGAGTATTTCTTTATTATTTTATTTATTTATGTATCTTTTAAGTTTTTTTAAGTTTTGAGAGACAGAGAAAGAGACAGAGACAGAGCATTAGTGGAGGAGGGGCAGAGAGAGAGAGGATGACACAGAATCCAAAACAGGCACCTGGCTCTGAGCCGTCAGCACAGAGCCCTATGTGGGGCTTAAACTCAGCAGTTGTGAGATCATGACCTGAGCCAAAGTCGGACACTCTACTGATTGAGCCACCCAGGCGCTCCTGTGGGTGAATAGTACTATGCTGGCCAGTATGATCTTTTTAAAAATGGGAATTGGATCATGTTATGCCACTCAGTGCACTTAGAAGAAACCTGCACCTTGAGCGTTTGGCCAGCCAGGCCCTGCATGTCGTGCTCTTCTCCAACTCCATCTCATGCCCCCAGCCCTGTGTGGGTCTGTGGGCTGTCAGCCTCCTCTGCAGTTCTGGCCTCTGCCTCTGAGGCTCTTGCCCCATGCTATGCCTGGCTACCTCCCCTGCGTCCTTTGGGTTCCCCTTGGATGTACCTTGAGAGGACTTCCCTGATCCAGCGACTGAGTTAGTATCCCCAAAGTGTGTGTTCATAAAGCCCTAGCTTTTTCTCCATTGTGTGAGGCCCAACTGCAGTTACTAAAGTATTTGGTGTCATTAGTTGCTTACCCTCGGTCTTCTTGCACAAATCTGTAAGGGACACAGGGGCGGGGGCAAGTCTGTTCCACTTGCAGATGTATGTCTAGCCTGTGGCAAATAGTAGGTGCTCAATAAATAAATGTTTAATAAAAAGGATAATAATGGAGTGACACTGCCTCTCTATGTCTTTTCATCTCCACACTTCAAGTTGTCTGTCAGCCATGTGAGAGAGCAGATTAAAATAATTTCACCAGCACTCTTCCTAAAGGGAGGCCTAAGTGGCCCTTTTTAAGCCCCTTGTTTAGGCAGTCCTCAAAGAGTGTATAGTCTTTATTTCCCTTCCTGGTGTGGGAAATCTGAGCTTCCAATCCGAATGCACAGGGTCTGGATCCTGGGGATCTTGGAAGTGACCTGGATGTCCTGGAGGCTGTCCAGGGCCTGGAACCAGATGAAGAGGCTGCCTGCCTGCACTCGGTGCGGCGGGAGGGGAGAGTCCTGAACTCCTTTGCCCATTGCTGAGTCCTGAACTCCTTTGCCAAACCACCTCAGGCTACAGCACTAGACTCCAGAGCAAGACTTGGAGGGAGATATTAGAGAATAGTTCTGACACCCACCTCTTTTTTCTTCTGAAAAATCCCCACTTTATGGCCCTTTCAGGAAATATGGGAGGTGAAGGCCCAGAATGTAACTGGGGCAGGAGTAGGGGTGGGGTGAGATGGAGAATTCTCATGTTTTTCGTTCTTGACTCTTAAGTCAGTCTGTTTTTGTACTTGTGTCTTTTAAGCTTTTCCACATGTGCCCCAAGGGCCCATCGGTGAGTGTGTTTTATAAACTGGAAAAATGAATAAAAATAAGACCCAGAAGGGAAACACCAGAAGGAGTGTGAAGGGAAAAGTGTTAGTTCCTCTGTACCTCCCAGCTAGGCCTGCCCTGCATTTGTGGGAGCCCCAGGGTCAGGGTTATTTGGCTTTATGGGTAAAATGTGGAGTCTTCGCTCAGAGAAAGCCTCATCGGTTTTATACTTGGCCTGCTCCGTTCAGCATTAATTATCTTCAGGGAAGTAAAAAGTGATCCTTTTTTATTTGGCTATCTGGCTACACAAACCTCACTGGCTTCCTGTCCCATAGGTGTTGGATTGATAGGACTGCAAATGTGTAAAGTCCTGCACAGGAAGGCCCCCGGCATGGCCGTTCAGAGGTTCTCCCCTCCCGCCGCACCGAGTGCAGGCAGGCAGGAGGCCACACCCATCTCTGAGTGTGCACCTGAGGAAGCAGGACCTGCAGGAACACTCCATTTTCTTCTCCTAACACACTTGGGCCAAATCAAAGGCCTGGGGCCAGGGGGTGCTTGGAAAATAAATTCTCAACGTTGCCTGAAAAACTGATCACAGCCCAAACCCCAAACATTTAGAAAAGGAGCATATCTAGGAAGTTTGAAGAACCTTGAAATAATTCTGGCGGGTTTGTGATTACCCCACCACAGTCTCTGCCTGGGAACTAAGGCTTTAATCTTCGAAACCCTGCAGAGCAACTTCATCAGTAAAAGCAGTTTTGACAATGTATGCTTAGCATACATGTATTTATTTATTTATTTATAATTGATGTACACATACATTTTGTATTCATGTGTTGCATATTTAAAAGCAAACTCCTAAATAAAATTTTAAGAATTGATACAAATGGCATAAGTATCTAAACAAAACTTGTATTAATCTATTAACAATATGAAAAGCTTGTTGTTCTAAGGTATGCTATCAATAATCATACTCTTAGAGCGATGGGGTTGGATAGGCTCATTATTTGAAAATCTTGGTGTAATGCTCTGTGACACAGTGAGTCAAAATTCTGCTTCTAGAAACAGTTTTTCAGTACCTGGGCTGTGCTAGCGAAAAAAAAGTATAAGACATATAAGCCCAAATGAAAGCTGGGAATTGAGGCTCTCATTTCTGAATCCCAGCCTTGGTAGAGGCATAAATTTTAATCTGTCATGCTGTGCTTACACAAACGAGTGAGGGTGTCGCCATCAGCCTCCTCTCGTATGAGATTCCCACCTTTCCCTGAAGTCACCTTTAGTACCATAGATGACACCGATCCTTTATTGCCAAGCAGTAATCTATAAAATATTAGTAAAGCTTATTTTCTTTATAATTGTGGTTGGCAAAATGTTCTCCAAAGGTGCCCACACTAATTCCTGGAAACTGTGAATGTTTGACCTTACATGGCAAAGGGGACTTTGCAGATGTGCTTAAGGTTACAAACCTTAAAATAGAGTATCCTGAAATATCCAGGTGCACCCAATCTAATCCCATGAGACCTTAAAAGCAGAGAACTTTCTCTGGCTGAAGTCACAGGGGTGTGACAAAGGGGAGGTCAGAGCGATTTGGAGTGTGAGGACAAGTGAGCCCACTGTTAGAGGCGTCACCATGGAAACAATGAGTAGCAATCCCGGCAGCCCCTAGGAATAAACGCTGGCAGCCAGCTGACAGCCAGCAAGGAAACGGTGACATCAGTCCTATAGCCACAAGGAACTAAATTCTGCCAACCATTTGAATAGCTTGGAAGGATATCTGTGCCCCAGGACCTTTAGGAAGGTATGTGGTCTTGCCCACACCTTGATTTTGGCCTTTCATGGTTCTAAACAGAGGACCCAATCAGGTTCAACTGGACTTCCAACCTCCAGAAACTATGAGATACTACATTTGTGTTGTTTTAAGCTGCTAAATTTGTGGTAATTTGTTATATAGTAATAGGAAAATAATGCAGTTTTATGTCAGAAAAACTGTAAGTAGTAGTTTTAATCTTTTCTTCCCACACCCCAGGATTTCATCTTATGCTCTCCTTGGGGTATGGGAATACCATTTTGAACCCACTGTCATCTAGAATTTCAGCCCCCATCTGGGAGAGGACCTGGAGATAACTTTTAGGGTATTTCTGAGCCATTCCCAACAAACCTGCAGCGTGGTGGTGTTCTGCCCAAGGGCCAAGTGGCATGACAGTGAATCATGGGTGTAACAACTTTAGCAGCTGTCGCCAGCACTCCAAATGTCCACCCATCAGCTCAGTCTATTCTCTTCTGCCTCATAGTGATGAGAGGGAAATGATGATGAGGACTAGAATCCTAGTCGTCGGAGGATCTGGCTGCAGCTGTTGTTTTAAATGGAATGTTATTCTTGCTCATGGCCTCATCTCATCCATTCAGATTTGGTAGCTAGTTATACTCCTGATGTTCACATTGCAACCTTTTGCTGTGAGCACAACAGACGTGACTGTGCCACAGGTGTCCAGGACTCTTTCCTACTTACACTGACTCTGTGTGGGCTGTCTCTGATATTTACATCAGTAGGTGAGTGAGGGCATCATAAGATAAATGAAGGCTTAGAGAGGGTGAGTGACCTGCCCAAGGTAGCAAGGCCAGTAAGCCACAGAGACTACATACTTGTGGCACCTGGCTCCTACAGGGATCTGGGAGGAGGGAGAGGCAGAAAGGGACAGAGCCCACGTCACCAGAGTCCTGGGGAGGAGAGAGCATTGCCACACGGGGCAACGAGCATCCCTCAGCCAGGACTGACTGAGTGGCTCTGTTTCGGTGAGTGGAAGAGTCTGTAGCACCAGGCCTCACTCAGCCCAAATGTGTCTCACTCATTTTTACTATGATGAACCTACTTATCCCGGCCTGTCTCTTTGGGATCCCTTCCTGATTTCTCTTAGCTTCTCAGGCTTCAAAATGCCACTTTGAAATGCCTCTCTCAGGCTTTCTCTAGCCTTTCTTTATTCCCTTGAATTCCCATTGTGTTAATTGTTCAAAAGATTCTGGCACTTATCATGTGCTGCTTTGTATTATTATTAAAAAAAACAACCCAGCACCTTCTTGACCTCTAAGGTGGACTTTGTACGTCATGCTTTATATATTGCTGTGGCCCTACTGTACCTGTCACAGTGGTGCACATGAAAGGGGCTTAATAAATATGTATATGTTGGATGAGTGAATGAAGAGGTGCTATTGATTTCCTCTGTTCTTCTTTTTCTCTGATTTCTTGTCTTAACTAGGGTTTCTCTTTAATAACAATAATTGTGTGACTTATGTATAGGTTAAAGTGGGGAATGTGAGACTCTGCAGTCCCAGCTGGTTGAATAATATTATGCCCATCTCTGCGTGAATCACTAATGCTAAATCAGCTTAAAGGCACTATGTAAGAAGGCCAAGTTGGATTAGAGTGGGCTCAGCCTTGGAAAGAGCCACAACACTATCTCGTCAGTTTCCATGTTGTGTCTGATTTCAGAGAGCTGCTTCGTTCCCCTTCACTCCCCCACAACCGGCCAGAGAGTGGAATGTGCTGCTTAAAGACTGCCTGTCAAATAGAACTACCCTACAACCCAGCAACTGCACTACTAGGTACTTACCCAAAGTATACAAAAATACGGATTCCAAGGGGACATGTACTCCAGATGTTTATAGCAGTGCTATCACCAATAGCCAAATTATGCAAAGAACCCAAACGTCCATCAACTGATGGATGGATAAAGAGGATGTGTTACACACACACACACACACACACACACACACACACACACACAGGAATATTACTCAGCAATGAAAAAGAATGAAATCTTGCCATTTTCAATGATGTGGATGGAGCTAGAGTATATTATGGTAAGCGAAGTTAAGTCAGGGAAAGACAAATACCATATGATTTCGCTCATATGTGGAATTTAAAAAACAAAACAAATGAATATAAGGGAAGGAAGAAAAAAAAAGAGAGAGGCGAACCATAAGAGACTGCTAATGATAGAGAACAAACTGAAGGTTGCTGGAGGGGAGGTAGGGGGGGTGATGGGCTAAATGGGTGATGGGTATTAAAGAGGGCACTTGTGATGAGCACTGGATATTAGATGTAAGTGATGAATCACTAAATTCTACTCCTGAAACCAATATTCTGCTATATATTTAACTAGACTTTAAATAAAAAGGGGAAAAAAAGAGTGGCTCTCAAGCTTGGCTTCCAGCAGAATTCCCTACAGGTCCAGTCTAGCTGGGTGATGGCAGCATTGGCCACTTGGCACCTGCACACACAAGCTAGTTCCGAAGGCTGCCAGTGTGGGATCTGGCCCCTGAATGCCCTGACCTCACCTCGGCTTGGCTCCCTCAACTCTCAGGGTTGCACCAAACGGACTGGCTGAGTTTACACTCCTAGCGGGTAGCTCTTGCCCTTCTCAGCAGGACTAACGTTTCCTGGACTCCCACTGCCCAGCAAGCCAAGCCACATACCTCTGCCTGGCATTCAGGGCCCACCAAAAGGACTTTGCAAATTTTCTCTCTCTCATCTCCTACACAGTTCCTGAGCCTCCACCAGGCTGGTCTGGGTTTCCCCTGCACACCATGTGCACGCCTGACTCTGAGCCTAAGTTATCACCTTCATGCAAGCGTCCATTTTCCCTGCATCCCTTCTAACTTCAAGCCCTACAATGCTTTTTTTTTTTAAAAAAACTTTATTTTTGAGAAAGAGAGAGAGAGGGAGGGAGACACAGAATCTGAAGCAGGCTCCAGGCTCTGAGCTGTCAGCACAGAGCTCGACATGGGGCTCAAACTCATGAACCTCGAGATCATGACCCTGAGACAAAGTTAAATACTCAACCAACCGAGCCAGCCAGGCACCCACCTACCCAGACATTGCTTTTTAAGAAAGCCATTGCTGAGTACTCTGACCTAGCTGGCCGATTCTCTCCTTGATTGCCTTATGTCCCATTATTTGTCCTGCACATTTTGCCCGTGATAGTCTTTGAATTAAGTTTAGAAGGATTTATTTTTAAACACTTTTTAAAAACACTTAAAAATTATTAATAAATTTTCTGCCTGGTACTTGAGGGAGACCCAGAGGAACATGAACTCCCAGCGATTGGGCACTCAGTAGTTGTGAGGCATGGTGCTGAGTTCTTTACAATTCTGGCATTACAGAATCAACAAACACCCGAGAGCAGGCAATTCTACTTGGAGGAGTAGTCCTAGGGAAGAAGCTCTGGTGCACATACATAAGGAGATGCTTTCTTCAGCAGTGGTTGTAACTGTAAAACAGCAAAACAGTTGTTTGAATGTCCATCAAGATAAATAAGTTGTGTTAAATTCATGCAGTGAAATCCTGGAATTAAGTTGTGGTACATTAATCCAGTGAAATCCTATATAGCAGTTAAAATGAGTAAAGTTACATGTAACAACTCAGGTAAATAGTAAACATAGTGTTAAAAAAGTCAAATGTAGAAGCAAATGTACTAAATACCAGTTTATTGAAATTTTAAGACATACCACACAGTGGTCTACATAGTTATGCACATATAGAATTGCAGTATTAAATATGTACGGTCATGATATATGCCAGGGTTTGGCAAACTACACCCACTGGCCTAGCCTAGCTTGCTGCTGTCTTTTGTATGGCCTGTGACCCCAGAAGGGTTTTTACCGTTTTAAATAGTTGATAGAAGTTATAGGTCAATTATATCTTGATAAAGCTGGAAAAAAAAAGACACATAAGAGGGGCGTCTGGGTGGCTCAGTTTTTTAAACATATGACTTTGGATCAGAGCATGATCTCCTGGTTTGTGAATTTGAGCCCCGCGTCGGGCTCTGTGCTGACAGCTCAGAGCCTGGAGCCTGCTTCAGATCCTGTGTCTCCCTCTCTCTCTGCCCCTCCCCTGCTCACTTTCTGTCTCTGTCAAAAATAAATAAACATTAAAAAAAAGTAAGAAAGAATAGTTGTTAAAAAAAATCAAGAGAACAATATTTCATGAAACCTGCAAACATGAAATTCAAATTTCAGTGTCTATAAATAAAACTGATTGGAAAACTGCCACACTCATTCTTTACCTATTGTTTGTGGCTGTCTTTGTTCTTTAAGGGCATGGCTGAATACTTATGACAGTGACTATGTAGCCCATAAAGTTGAAAATATTTAGAATATGGCCCTTTATGGAAAAAGTTTACCAACTTTTGTACTATATTAAATTCAGGGGAATGCTTACCTCAGGAAAGGGGAGAAGAGGAATGGATAAAATGGGTATTAGTGGGGTTCAGTGATTCTATTTTATTTTTTAAACTGCTGATGGGTTATATATTATTACTCATATTTTCAATATTTAAAACATTTCATTATTTTAAAAGAGATAAAATACAATAGCCCCATACCCACCAAAGAAAATGCCCTCTAATACTATTATTGTTCCTCATTCACAGATGAGAAAGCTGGCACAGACGGTAAATGTCGGAAGAGGAGCAGACTCACGACGGTCTGTCCCAGAGCCTCTGTAACACTAGTCTGTGCTGCCCACCAGGGCCCACAGGCTGGCTGGGAGGAGAGTCTCGATGTGGGGCTGCTCCGGACTGAACGTTTGCTCCTAGGGGACAGTTGTTTTGTGCAACACACGTTATCGACATGTTCTGTGGGTAAATGGGTAAGGCAGACAGGCTGCCCTCTGATGTCACTTGTGATTGTATTGCCTAGATGGTCCTAACACCTGCCCGGTCTTTCATGGAGCTTTCTGTTTTTCCCTAGTCCTTCCCATAGATTCACTTGGGAACCCTGGGAAGAAGCAAGGCAATTGTTACTGCTGATGTTGTGGAGATAGAGGGAGATTCTGAGTGGCTGGTCAGTTCTTTAATATCCCCATGGGCTGGATCACAGAGGCCTGTGACCTGGCTCCTGTGGTCACCCTGCTGAGTGAACTTGGACAGGTCCCACATTCTCTCCAAGCCTCAGGAGCCACATCTGTAAAACGGGGACAATAATTAGTTCCTACTGCATGAGCCTGTCGTGAGGCTTCATTGAAATCAGGTGTATCAAGTGCTCTGTTGCACTGTTTCTGGAATGTGAGACTCCCTAAATGCCACCTATTGTATTGCTGTTGTTTTATTATTACTCAAAGACCAGTCTAGGATTCCTCCCCACAGTGCTGTTTCGCTTTGTCTACTTGGCCAAGTTTGGGATGATTCATCCCAGACATGGCTCTGGTGGTCGTTAATACTGTGTGATTCCCAGTGGAACGATAAGGAAACTGAGTCTTAGCAACCAAAGGGTCTTTGCTTTGTGTGTGGGAATGAGTGCCCCATGTTCTGGGCACTAGGACCTACCTGCTTTTCCTGTGTGAACATCAGAATCCCAGAGTCTCTCAACAGGGCAGGACTGTCATTACAAAGCAGTTGCAGGATGTTAATTGAAGCAGGACGTGGTTTCTTTTCACTGGTCCACAATTTGTGGCAGTTATTCTTCTTTGAAAGAGGGCTATTTCCACCCTCCCCCCACCCCCAGGTTAGGAACTTGTAGCAAAGATGGACAAAGAGAGGCATTGGAGTGAAGGGTTAGTACTGGGCATGGGGGATGTGGGATGGGATTGGCATGGTTTGAAGGCTAGCAGGCCAGACCAAGGGGGTGGTAAAGACAGACAGGAGAGGGACTGAGGGAAGTACTTGCTAGGCTCAAGTGGTCCAAGAGTTTGTGCTGTCTGGTAGTCAGTGATCAAATGGAGAAGGAGCTTGGTGTTTGAAAGCAGTGGCTACAGATTTTTCAGAGGGGCTTGGCCTGAGGTGAATGTCTTGGCTAGGATTTGCAGAAAGTCCTCTTTAGGTTGCAAGTGACAGAAACTCAGCTCAAACTAATAATAAACAAAAAAGGGAAATTACTGGGAATGTAACTGGGAAATGCAGAGGACCTGGGATGCAGGTATAGCTCGATCTGGGGGCTTCACCAGGTTGTGAGTTCTGTTTTGCTCTCCATCTCTCAGACATTTTCCTGAGGCAGGGAGCCTCCAAACTCACAAGCTATTAGCTGACGTGGAAAGTTGTAGCCTTTTTATATGATGCCAGCAGACTCTTGGAGAGTGTCTGGCTGACTGGGCTGTGTTCTCTGGCCCCTCCTTGTTTGGAAAGGAGATATTTACTGTGTATATATGAAGAGCATGAGCTTCAGGCCCTTTCCACTACCTTATTATGAAAATGAGGATGATTTTGATGGTGAGCATATTCCTTCTTAATTTGCCTCAGTACCATCTACACAAACAAGAATACACAAATGTGCACATACTTTTTAGCTGTTTTTAAAGGGAGAAATGGGCAGAATCTGTAAAACTGAAATCTTAGAACAAGAAAACCTACTGTATACACTTAAGCTTCCTCACAGGTACTCCTTGCTCTGTTGTCTTCTTTTGGCCTGAAGTAGGTATGAGTTCTAACTCTAGTTTTATTTGTAAATGTAGACACTGACCTCCCACGCCCAGTACATCAGAGCTGTGCCCACAGGGACCTAGAAAATGTATGGCTTTCCCTAGAGCCCCAACCCAAGATCCCTGGAGACAGACTGGCTCTCCGGACCCTGGGAAGGGATCCAACTACACTCTGGTGTGGAGGGTCCGCTCCAGGGAAAAGCTCTGATTCTCCTGTAGTAAGTACTCTCTCTTCCTTCCTCCTCCTTTAATAGGAGATGGAGTTGGTCCTTTGTGTGAACATGAAAGATACTAAATTTAGGTTTAAGAATTGGGTTTGTAGAGGTTTTTAGTTATGGAGCAGAGTCTATACTTGTGGCTCAAGTCTTCCAGCTGCCCCATTTTGGAGGTCTGAGGATCAACAGGTAAGGCATTCATTTTCTGGAACAATATCTTATAGAATCTTTGGAAATTTTGCTTTGAGGCTCTTGAAAGTTCCTTCATGTTATTTCCTTTGTGCCTGGCTGGAAGACTTTTACCCTAACTGTCACGTCCACCTGGAGTCACCTTGGAATAAGTTAGAAATATTTTCTTTTTGCAGGGTAGCCGTCAGTCTCATTCCCTGAGCAATGGCTAACACAGCTCTTTCCTTTTCTAGATTTCTGGTTGCGGAGTCCCAGCTCCTCAACATGGTAGATGAGAAGGCTCTTCATCCTCAGCTTTCCCATCCATCTCCTAATCCCAAATGTCCTTTCTTCTCCCTTCCACCTATGCAGACCCTTTCCACTCTTTACAGCTTTATTTAAGATTCTTTCTTCATAATCTGACACTTCAAAAGCATTTCTGATCTGTGCTGCCCCTTAGTTTCCGATGCTGTTCTCTATTTATGTGGGTCTCTTGTCTGGTTTTACTACTATGTTAAGCTGTGGGATGGCATGGGTCAAGGCTTCTCCTTTCCCTACTTCCCCATATCCTGAACTTACCTTAATGTTGGGCACATACTAGGAGCTGAAGAAACAGCTGTTGACTGAGATTTTTGAAAAAAATGTAACAGAACTCTTCATTCAAATGGAATCTTAAGTGGAAACTAAAACGTGTTATAAGACCAAGTGGAAGTGTTCTGGTGGAATGAGGAGCCTGGAGTTCCAGCAGTTTGACCCTTTCCCTACCTTGTTACTGTCCCCTCCACAGACCTCTATCCACTCCAGCCACAGAACAGGTCTGTGGAAGTCTCAGGGACTGGCCCATAGCTGTGCTCACTACATTTTGGTTGATTTACTTGGTTGAGGTTGATATTCATGGCACATAGTTTCTGTGGCTTGACTCAGTGGCATGAGTTCCGGCCATCTATGCTGAATGCGTTAGCTTGTATTTCCTCTTTTAAGGCTCAGAAAGGTAAATGAGGGCCTTTTAACCTCCTTTAGAGGAACTGTCATTTTTTGCTGTTCCCAAAAGCCACGTTTTGGGAACTTTCATATCTCCATCAGCTAGATGTTTCTAGTTTATGGAACTATGACAAACCTCATCACTTTAGATCATGGAGAACTGTTAGAAGGATACACAGAGAGTGGGCACTCAGGGACGTAAGGACACATAGGGAGGTGAGCAAGAACAGAAAATGTGAGCATAGAGCAGGCTTCACTGGGACCAGAACATCATTTGCAGCCATGGGGGATTGTAACCTAATGAACCAAGTCTTATGTTCCATAATCTCACTGCCCAGTTCAAATTCTAGCTTTGCTATTTAAGAGCTGTGGTTGCTTCTTTAGCCTCAGTTTCTCCATCTGAAGAATGATGATAATAATGGTACTGACTTCATAGGGTCCTTGTGAAGATTCATTGATATCATGTTTGTAATGGACCAACACTGAGCACAGTAACAAAGTCATGCTCAGTGAGTATGGTTGCTGTTGACAGTGGCTCCATTACCATACTGTTATTAATACTTGTTATCAACAGAGGTTCTACTCCACAGAGGTAGATGTGTATCCACTATTGTCTGCTTCAGTGCTGGGTTGTTGGAACAATTCAATTACCTTTTTCTGTTCTCCTGTATCTGCTCTTACTTGCAGAGGAAGGTTCCTCATGTCTCACAGCCACGTGCTCCAAGAGAAGATCTAATGGCTCTGCCAGATGTTATCCAATATTGGTCAGCCCTACTTGGCACAGTTTTCACACTAGGCCACTTGATTGGCCCTCCTGGCAGCCTATCATTGAATGCCTTGTTCAGTCAGTAATGGCCAAGACAACCCATGACTGGGAGCCCCCTTAGACTGTGGGCAGGAAGGCACTTTGCAAAGCCTGTCTAATGTGATGACAGGATGACCCAGTTACCCATCAGGAGCCCTACCTGGGTTATATGAAGTCACTTGTGCTGTAAGTGAGGGCCCTATTTCCATCTCACACAAATAAGCATCCCTCCTTTCTTCTACTGGGCTTCCATTTTCACTTTTTTTCTCACACGCTCTCAGCCTAGAGTGAAGATCAAATATCTATATTAGGAATTACATGTGTTGGTTCCCAAAGCAAATTCTTCAGAGAAAATCCCCTTATAGCAATGCCTCTGGATAAGGAGGTAAGGATGGAGGGGCGACTTGGCACATTTCCTAGGGTGCCCCCATTCTCTTAACTGAATGTCCCTCCCTAGGTGGCCCCTTCCTCATTGAAAGGGGGAATTGTAGGTAAATGGGGTGCTTCACCTAGCTTTAGAAATCTTCTAGCTCTCTGAAAACATCCTCTAGTGAAAGAGCAGGGAGTGCAGCTGTCTCATAGTTTTCTAGACTTTTCCTTTTGGGGGCTCCCTCTAGAAAATATACTCTTAGGTTCTTAGTAGATTTTAGTTGAAGCTTTAAAATCTCCTTTATTTTATTCCTTCAGCACTGTCCCAGCCTGTTGACCTTTGGGTCCCAGTGCTGAGCTCAGCTCTGGATTTATCTACCCCACTGGGGCCAAATGCCTGACTTGTTAGCCATGCTGAATGGTTTTATTTATTTTCGTTGTGCATTTTTATCATTTTTGTTCATGTGTCTGGAGGCTTTCCTTAGAAAATGATGGATGCGTTTTCATAAATCAAAAAATAAATGAGAAAGAGTATAAAGGCAAGAAATAGACCCAAGCCTGGAATTTGCCACTTTGTGTCGGAAGGACCTGCTAGCTATTTCCCAGTGAGTACGCACTTTTTGATTTTTACAAGGTCAGATCCTGACTTATTTCAGAGTCCATTTTTCAGAGGATTGTCTAATAATAATGCCTACGATAGTGATCTGATAATTCCAACCATGCCTAGTACAATGCTAAGTGCTTTACATACATGATCACATGTAACTTTCACAACTGTCCTGTGAGCTAGATTTTGTTACCTCCATTATACATACGAGTAAAGAGGGGTTCGAATCGTTTTGTTATCTACCCAAGATCTCATGGTTGTTAAGGAGTGGGATTAAAACACAGGTTTTTCTGATGTAGACCTCATGCTCTTAACTGCTGCATTGAACTCCTTTTGAGTGTTTGCTGGAGGTACTGAAGGATTGTGGGTTGTGGCTTCTCCTGCCAGCTCTTTTGAAAGGCAGGTGGTTGGGAAAGATATGGCAGTTCCCAGCCGGAGGGGCTTATGGAGAGAATCTGTACTCACTGTCTCTGTTCACAGGGTCTCCCAGAGCCAGCACACCCACTTTGCTGGGTGGCACGTTGGGAGACTTCCCCACAACCATTTCCCCATTACACCTTCAACGATGTCACTGTCCCCACCCAGTGACATTGCAGAAATCCCACCCTCTCCCTCTGAGAGAGAACCAAGGTCCCTTCTTCCTCAGGGTATCCTTTAGGACCTAGTGGGCGATCTGATACAACCCAGAAGGCAATTGGTAGGTGTCCAACATGCGTACTGTATTAGTTATGAGTCCTTTGGTTGTTAACTCACAAAATTGCCATTTGGACCAGTTTAATAAGAACGGAGGTGTGGGATGTTGATTGCTTCATGTGACTGAGCAGAAGATGGTTCTTCTTCCTTTTGGGGAAGGATCCTGATTTCCCTGCTTAGTCTCACGCAAATCTTTAAATCAATTGTATGGATGAGGAAACAGATTGGCTTGTTCCTGGTCATGAGCCCACTTCTCTGGCATGAGGATGAATAACTATGATGAGCTGCTGAAACCAAGTCAGGGTGGATGAGGCCAATAAAAAAGGAGACTTCTGTTCTTGTAGGCAATTAGTTAAATGCTCAGGATGTTTTCTATTGCATTTCTTCTATTCTATGCCTCCCTTCTTTGTCTGGGCTACCTTCTTTGTCTGCATGTCCATCTCAAGTAAAGTTGTGGCATAAATCTCTGGTAAACTTCTGAAAAATTCCACTTCTTGTTTCCCAGCCCAGAATGATTGTGAATGCCCCATTCTGCTGAAGTTGTCTTTTGTGGTAGGTGTCCATATTCTGCCTCAGGGCTTCTGAGGTCAGACCCTGTCCTTTGCTCAGGCTTGGAGATCTCAAGTGGCGTCATTAGTAACTATGCAGGATTGGAGAGGGAATTAAGCCCATAGGGTTTCTAACTCTATGACCAAGTTTGGAATTTTCCATTCAGCAGAAGTTTACTCTGTGATTGTCTGGTAGGAACCGAATTCTATCCTGATTGTGTGTTCTTTTTCCAACGTTAGAACAGTAACAACATCTGTAGTTTTGCAAACGTTCTTTCACAATTTTATGAGTGTGTGTAAATAAGCTAATTAGCACAATCACTGACCATTTCTTCATCTGTATGACACCACTTGGCCCAGGAGCATGTCACCCCTTATGAGCCCAGATAATGAGACAAGGCAGACAACCACCTTGACAGGACTTGGCATTAGGAATTTCAAGACCTTGCCCTCAAGTTTTGGCAAGGAAACCTACTCTTTATTCATGGGCAAGGAAGAAGGTTTGGGGACTTTCTAAGCAAAATATTTTTAAAAGCAACTTAAAAGAGAAAACCAGGAAACTGCCATTAACTACTATGTACATTTACAGTAATTGAGTGTCTCTGTTTCCTACCCAGTGACTGGTGATGCTGTCACACAATAGTGTCTAAGCAGCTGTCACTCCACCCAAAAAGCAGTTCAGAGTTTTGACCAAATCCCCTCTTGTATTGTACCAGTTTGTTTTTCATGGTTGATCTTGGCTCTCCAAAGGTATCATAAGCTCTCTGAGGACAGGAGACAGGAAGCCTATCTACTATTTCATCCACCAGGCACCTCGTCGTTCTTGATAAGTCTTCCTTGGCTAAGGAGTTGTAATTGTAATTGTTTGTATGTATTAGAGGGTGGAGGTGGGAGTATGTATTAGTTCACTAGGGCTGCCATAACAAAATACCACTGACTGTGTGGCTCAAACAAGAGAAATTTATTTTCTTACAGTTCTAGAGGCTGGAAGTCCAAGAATAAGATGCTACCAGAATTGACTTCTGGTGAGATCTCTCTGGCTTGCAGACAGCCATGTTCTCACTATGTCTTCACATGGTCTCTTCTCTGTGTATGTATGGAATGGAAAGAGATCTCTAGTGTCTCTAGCTCTTCTTACAAGGACACCAGTCCTATCAGATTAGGGCCCCTTGCCTTTACCAATTTAACCTTAATTATCTCCCTAAATGCCCTGTCTCCAAATATAGTCATAGTACAACACAACAGGGTGGCGACTACACCAAGTGCTCCGAGGTCCCTGTAGGCCCCTTATCTGTTGGAGATATTCAAATTGCATGTATAGAAGTTTCAATTTGGGCAGGGGAGGTGCTGTTTTCTAATTGTGCAGATTTCCCCTGTCATTGCTGGGTCAATGCGACCTCTGAATTGTGCATTGGAAATTCGACTGCTTTCCAGCACAGTCATGTATTTACATGGGACAGAGCTGAGGTCAAACGGTTCTGGCAGTTATTCAAAGCTTTCCTACCAATAACCTCCTGAAGTTAAAAGGCTACTCACATGCCTGACCTGTTGTTCTGGCTTCTTTAAAGCCACATTCCATCCTTGGTTGATTTTCTGTTCCTTTGAAGTATTTCTGTATGAGATGGAGGTGTATGTCATGTGAGAGGGTATATGGGGAGAGCCATGTTAGATGGGAAGAAGGAGGATCCCTCCCCCTACCGTTCTACAGTCTGCTTTCTTCTAATGAGTCTGAATGGGTTTATAGGATTTGATGTGGCCACATGAAAATATACCTCAGAAAAAGCAAAATGTCAGTGTTTTGAGGCCTTGCCGTTGGGGAGGGTGGGAACATGGTGGTCACTGCATGTTCTCTTAGACCAGGCAGGGGAAAGGGAAGTATGTGTAAGTCTCTGATAATTCTCTTCTCTTTCTTCCCCTCATTTTTGTTCTTCAATAAATCACTCAGGACAATCTGCTTCTCTTTAGTGGTGTGTTTTCCTAGGGTTCAGCCTTTGTTTGAAATTCTAGAACAACAGAGTTGCAGTAAATATGGTCAACCTACGTGTAATTATGCTGGTATGTCAACTTTGCCCCTCAGAGTTGGGTCTACTCTGGTTAACCAGAGGCCCCCCTGACTCAGAAACGAGACCTCCTGCAGAACCCTGTGGAGGGCCGACCCTGAGCCCTGCATCGGAAGGCGGTAAGTGAGCCCATAATTACCCTCATTGTTTAGGTCGGAGCACAGGAGGGTTTACATTAAAGACCTCAACTGGCACACACAGCATGCCTATGGAAAAAACGAACCAGTTTCCTCCTCCTTCTCCTCCGTCCCAGCATTGTCTGTCCAAGGGCTTTGGGTTTCACAGACGCCTTCTGTGACTCCACTTTCTGACCACTCCTCATTAGAAGCTTGGAATGCCCCAGTTCTAAGAGGCATCTCAACCTCGAGGTCCGGAAATTGAGCCATGAGCTGCCTTTTGGGAATCGCAGAATTTAGGTCTTGGAAAGGATCTGGATTTGGTCTTAGCTGGTATATATCAAACCTTAATGTTCACATGAATCACATGAAGGTGTTGTGAACTCTACAGAATCAAATGCAGAAGTCCTGGGGTGGGGCTGGAAAATCTGCATTTCTAAAAAGCTCCCTAGTAATGCCCTGCAGCCAGTTGTTCGACTACACTCAAGAGTAACCAAAGAGTGGGCAGAGTAGAGTTTTGAGCCTTCCTCTTATCCAAGGTGTGGTCGTGGCCTGTCACTGGTGTTGCTGGCAGGGGGCAGGGAGGGGGTGGGTTTTAACAAAGAACACCCTTCTGTGACCACACCTGGAATGCTGGAGCAGGGTGTCTTTCCCTGATACTCTGAGGTAGAAGTGGATCCTCAGAGCTCTTGACAAGAGCCTGCAGGCCTCAGCAGCTAGGCAATTGGATGGAAGTGGATCACACTATGTATTCTTTCTTGGTCTTCCAAGGGGTTTGAGAAGGGAGGGCACATGTGTACATTCCCTAACCCTAGGCCACTATGGGAAATGTCAGATAGAGCATATGGGATATAGAGGGGAGTATATATGGCATCATGGTATAGAGGAATGAGGGTTTTTAGTAGAAGTCAGAAGATATGAGATCTATTTCTGTCTATACCATGATGAGACCCTAGGCAAGGGAATAAATCTCTCCAGACCCCATCAGTAAAGTAGGTGCTGTGTATACCTACCTGAACCCAAGGACTAGGCCATGTACCCTTTTGAAGTTTATTTTGACCTTAAAATTGAAATTATGGTTTTTATCTACCATATCTATCTATCTATCTATCTATCTATCTATCTATCTATCTATCTATCATCTATTATCTTTTCTACCTTAATCTTTGTTAAGATAATTTGGTATGATATATATGGCTGTGTATTGAAGAATTAGCCTTACCTAAAGAGAGCTCTGGACTTTACCATCAGCTACTGGGAGGTGATCTCTAGGGATCTGAAATGTCCTGGCTGATAGGAATATCTTTGTCTGGGGGCTTTGGCTTCTGGATGATCTAACAATGTGATTTATGATGGGGCTTTGGGACATGCCCTGTCAGTTCTAACTTCCAGAGAAACTGGAAACTAGAGGTATTGGCCTGAAGCTCCAGGGAGGGTTGGAGACTAAAGATCAACCATGTGGGCAGTAGGTATTGGGCCCCAGTAAAAGTTTTGGGCTCTAAAGTCTTGAGTGAGCTTCCCTAACTGGCAGAACTTTGCATGTGTTGTCACACATTGTGGCTGGGAGGAGGTAACACGCTCTGTGACTCCAAGGGGAGAGGAAAGCTGCAAACTTTGCATATAGACCCCTATGCCCTATGCATCTCTTCACTTGACTGATCTAAATTTGTATCCTTTTGCTATAATAAAACTGTCATTGTAAGTATAGCACTTTCCTGAGCTCTGAGTCATTCCAGTAAGTTATTGAATCTGAAGGTATTTATGGGGATCCCCAAATGTGTACCTAGTCAATCTGAATTGAAGATGGTACCTGAACTTGCAGCTAGTGCCTGAACTGAGGGCAATTTTGTGGGGACTTTTCCCTCTAACTTTGTAGCTGGTTGAACTCTTAACAACAGCAATATATCAATTCATCAAATATTCTAGGAAAAACAAAGAAATAAATCAACTCCTTTACCCAAAGCCTACCTGGTTGTAGGGTAGATCAAGGAGTCTAGGATAAGTAAAGAGCCTGGACTTTGGAGAAAGATAGACTTTCAGATTGAGGTAGGCATCCCTAGTTATTGGTTGATTTGGGCATGTTGCTTAATGTCTCTGTGCCTCAGTTTCCCCATCTCTAAAACATACTTAAATTGAAAGCATGTTGAGAAGATGAAGTGAAATCATACATGTAAAGCACAGGACATACAGGAAGTACTGTATACATGGTTGTTATGGTACTTATGCTATTATCATTTTATTGACACATTTATCTGACTTTATTGGTGGTATGATTTACATGTTTACTTAATTATATACTTATTAATAGTTTACCTTGTTCAAATATATTTGAGTGGCTCACATACATGGAAATAAGATAGCCTGATAGACTACCAAGAAATAGAAAAGAAAGTAATGATCTTTCTTGACTTATGATGGGGTTACGTCCCCATAAGCCCATCAAAAGTTAAAATATTATAAGTTGAAAATGCATTTAATACACCTAACATATCGAACATCTCATTGCTTAGCCTAACCCACCTTAAACGCACCCAGAACACTGAAATTAGCTGACGGTTGGGCAAAACTATCTAACGTAAAGCCTATTTTGTAATAAAGTGTTGGATAGCTCATGTAATTTATTGAATACTGTACTGAAAGTGAAAAATGGGGTGGTTGTATGAGCACAAGATGATTGCTAAGTGTATTGGTTGATTACCTCATGGTTGTGTGGCTGACTGGGAGCTATAAATGCCTGCCACGGCCCAGCATCAGGAGAGAGTTATCATGTCACCTATCCCTAGCCTGGGGAAAAGATCAAAATTCAAAATTTGAAGTACAGCTTCTACAGAATGCAAATCATTTATTCACCATTGCAAAGTTGAAAAATTATAGGCTGAATTATTCAAGTTGGGACAAACTGTATTGGGTAAATGGCAATATCAGTTGAAGAAGTGAAGGGCCATGTCTGGCTAAGGGGTAAGCTACAAGACTGGGTCTGGTCATCTAAGATGGAGAGAGGTGCCACTGAAGGCATGGTGACATGTTCTTTATGTCAGGGGTGGTAGACAATCTTGTGAGGGCCAAGAGTTGAGGAGAACAGCAGTTTTCCTGGCCTGGAGAAGGGAGAGGTAGACTTGCATCTTTGGCCTCACTTGGTCATCCTCACAGCTTCTATATATTCTTTTTTAATTTTAAATGTTTATTTGTTTTTGAGAGAGAGACAGAGCATGAGCAGGAGGAGGGCAGAGAGAGAGGGAGACACAGAATCCAAAGCAGGCTCCAGGCTCTGAGCTGTCAGCACAGAGCCTGATGTGGGGGCTCGAACTCGCAAACCACAAGATCATGACCTGAGCTGAAGTCGGACGCTTAACTGACTGAGCCACCCAGGCAGCCCAGCTTATATATGTTTCTATTTGGTAAGTAGGCTGTTTATTAAAGAGGTCTGTGTTGTGCTGTAAAAAGCTGGGGAGAGAATAGAGGTGACATTTGTGTTTGGAAAAGTTCTATTTTCCTTCTCTTCCTTTTGTCACCTCTGGGCATTGCCAAGTCTCTCTAAGGCTAGCTATACCTTTTCTGATTTCTATTTTTCTATTACTTGATAAGTAAGAAGTTAACCGATAAAGGTTTTAGACATTACTCCTTCCAAGAAGATTTAGATTTCCGTGGAAGTGGGGAGGGGTCTCCTTATGAGGCAAAAGTATAAAAGTGTAATGATAAGAAAGGGTGACACACTCTATTGATAAACAGATGGTGAAACTAAAAAAAAAAAGCACAACCCTGCTATTTCCAGACCCTCAAATCAAGTCTGGAGAGCTGCTACTGAAGAAGCGCTAACTGAGCATTCCAGAACCCACAGATAAGAGCCGAGTCCTGAACCACAGCTCTGAAACTGACCAGCAGGTCACTTAACTTCTCTGTGCCTCAATTTTCTTAAGTGTAAGATGGGGATAACAATAATGTCCAACTCATAGGGTTGCGAGGAGGAATAAATGACCTAATAATATGAAGGACAACTAGATTTTGCTGGCCAGTGGTTTCAATAAAAAAACCAAAACAAATAAAGACACCATATTAATGTAGTTTGGTTTTTGACCACAATATACTGCATGTTGGACAAGCTAACCACTGGCATGTTGGGGTCCGTCAGAGTTTTAACAAGTGGGCTTCCAGTCAGGTAGGATAGAGTACAAATTTGGAAAACAATGTTTTTTTTGGTGATTAATTAAATCTAATCAGCAGTTGGAATGTGCACGGCATGCATCCTGTTTGGTTAATAACGGGAACCATCCTTCTCTTGCATTTGGCAATGATACATTGAGGTGTTGGGGATGAGCACTCCCTGGTTTGATGGCAGGTCCAGATTTCCCTGGTCTTCTTTTTGACCTTGACCTTCAGTTGCTAGATCTTGAATCAGAACACAATTGAGGGAGCATAGTGGAGAGAGCTGGGGAACAAATGTCGAAACTGAGTTGTGGAACTGGATTTTTCACAACTTCTGTGTGTTGGTTTCTCTATATCTAAAATGAACACCATAAAACCTCCTGCATAGGAGGATGCATTTGAAATGTTTTGAAAATGATTAAGAATAAATGCAAATGGTTATTGTTGCTTTGTCCTTGAAATGTATTGACTTATGTCCTTATTCCTAGAAGGAGGCCTAGAGGGGTTCAGTGCTTGCCCAAGATGCATTAGAGGAAGGATGCAATATGCCTTTGGGCTCCAACTGGACTGAGTTTAGCAAATCATCTCCCACAGTTGTCGCATGTGGACTCAAGCGTCTGCTGATCAGGAGCACACCTGTGTCTGTCGGGATTTTTGTATGCCTGGTTGAATTGTAAGAGTCTTTGCTGCGTGTTGGATTAAGTTCGATCCTGTGTCCAATCACTGATTAATTATATGACTGCATTAATTCATGTAGGTCTGGTATCTTCATAAAATGGGTAGCCTTGGGGCTCTCCCTGTCTCAAAGAGAATTTGGAATAAAGGATTGAAAGTAAAAGCCCTTTTTGGAAGGCTTCCATTCTGGGGGCAGGATAGCATCAAGATTAAGTGCAGATTCTTGAGTCAGATGCTGTGACACTGACTACCAAGTCACTTAATGTCTCTGTGCCTCAGTTTTCTCATCAGAAAATTGAGGATAACACCACTAAGTTGGGATTGTTCTGAGGACTAAATGACTTAACCGTGAAAAGAGCTTCAAATTTCTGCAGAAGAAGTCAGTAGTGACACCAAAGGTACCAGACACCCTTTGGTCATTATTTTTCTGCAGTAGTAGTGCCTTGTACTGGTAAGAGGACAAATGGCCAGGTGTTTTGACAAGCTTAGTAAAAAAAAAAAGTGGGGGAAAAATGTTTAAAGATTAATTCCTGAATATTGACCCTTCTCTGTCTCTTCATAGAGCCTGGAAAGCAGATTTGTATTTACATGAACTTATGGGGAAAGAGGCCTTTAATGTCTAAATTAATTTACACAATGATTTATTCAATGGTGCTTGCAACATAACAATCAAAATCTCTTCTCATGTTTTAGAACAGAGGGACAAGTTAATGATGTCCAGGATATGGCATAGTGCAATATTCTTGGAAATTGTGGGAATATTAGGTATGAGCCTTGGCATTTCAGATCCAGGAGCTGTGTCAGTATTTGAGCTGTGGCATTCTCTTACCTGTTCACTCAACAAGTTCTTTTCTTTCCATTTACTCCTCATCCTTTCTGGAAGAGACGCATTGTTTCTAGAAGAGAATGTTTTGGAACATCTGAAGGTCTTGTAGTATGTGCTGTGGTGGGCTGCCCAGCTTCTGCTTCAAGACCAAGAGTGTTGGCTGCCGCTGACTGACAGCCGTACTCTCTCGGGAACAAGCCCAGGGAGAAGGAAGCTGCCTCACCCAAACTTGCTCGCTCACCCCTGGGGGCTCCCTGCATCCAGTTATTAGTTGACTTGAGCATAAAAAAGCCTGGCTATGTTGCTTTAATTTGGGACAATTCACAAGGGACATCCAGAGGTCCCTTATGGGATTGGCTGAAGCCTTTGTTACAGGTATACCATAGCTCAACTCTCGCACCTGTCCATTACTGCTTTCCCCTCTCTCTTACAGTATCATTTCCAAGAGTGCTCCCTACCTTGTCTGCACCCAAATCTCTGTCAGAGTCTGTTTCCAGAGAATCTGATCTGAGGTAGGTCCTTTGGAGTTGTGATTAGGGATAAAGTGGTGCCACTGGTCTCTGGCTTTTTCTTTTTTGGAAATATTCCCCTACATTTTCTTCCTACCATGATGTTGGAGGCAGGGATTTTGGAACCTGTCTAGGTCAATATTGTGTACATGCATATATGTGGAAAATCTGGAAAGATACCCACTGAGCTGTTAATTGTTTCTGTAGGAGAAGAGGTAAAGAGTGAACTTCTATTTCAACTATATAAATGTTGATATTGTCTAAATACTAAAATGAAAATGCATTAATGTATGACCTGTATAATTATTTTACTTTTTATTTATTTGTTATCCTTAGTATCTGAGGGTGACCATCACATCAGTCCATGTGCTCACCAACCCCACCTTCTCCCTCTCTTCTACCTCACTCTTGTTCTGCTGAGGCCATATGTAGCTAGTGCTCCAAGTGTTTGGTGGGGGGGGGGGCTGTGATGGGGTGATGAATGGGAGAGCAGGGGTCACTCCAAACTGTGGGGGGCAACTCCCTTTACCTACTTATTGAGCTGAGTCAAAGCAGTGCAATGCTTTGTACCCTTTATTGTGATGGAACACTCCTAACCCAGTGTTTGAGGAAATGTTTGCTAGTTTGTTATAGCAAATGAGATAACTCTGCAAAGTATCTCTCTCATATGGCCAGGAAAATACTTGATAAATGACAGTTGTCTTATGATGATGATGATGATGATGATGTTATTATTGTTACTGTATTTCAGTTAGATCATTAGCACTGGAGCTTTTACCAGTAGGGGTCCCCTCCCTGCCCCTTGAATTCCATGTTGAAGCAAGGGAATTTAGTGCAAAGTGAGCACCGCACTGGGTCTCTGTCCCTCCATTTTCTTCATGGGGCAGAAGACTTTGTGGGGTCCCTGGTCTGCTGATGAGGGATGGTTGGGAAGAGGTACCAGGGGAAAACTGCCCTTCTCCATGCAAGTTTCCTTTAGGGTTTAGGGTTACCTCTTTGGCCTTATCTGTAATGTAAGGTGTCAGAGACTGATCCTTTTCACTGGGGCAAGGACCACTTGTTTACACTTTGGGGAGGGGGAAGAAAGATGAACCTTCATATCCCTCCTGCCCTCCTCTTTCTCTGCTGCATGGACCCCAGTTTTCTGTCTCTCTCTCTCTTTCTATCATGTAGCACTGGGCACATGATGTCAAAGGACAAGCAGCCTCTTAAAGTAACTTAACCAATTCCATGTCATCTCCCAAATTGAAGCCCAGATCCTATACCTTATTGTTCTAAGAAAAGCTACCCCCAGTCCCTTTGTCTCACTTTATTCATGTGTGACATTGAAAAAGTCAAATAGAGGGTGGAGGGATAGAGGTGTCTGTTTGCCAAATGGGACCTGGGGCAAATTCTTATACCTGTCCTGCTCCTTTGCAGTACTGTTTGGGGCTTAACTGGATTAATGAATGTGGCTGTAAAAGGCAGAATGTATGTAAATACACAATAGTCATCAATGAAAAATATGGTTTATTTGCTTTAAATAAGCTCTTCAAATAAATGTCTTCCTGGAGGTCAAATGCTATAGTGCAGCATTACCATGATAGGTAGATGTGGATAAAAAGGGGCTATTTTGCTCTGGGGCACTGTTTTCCAGATGTGTTCTGAGGAATCTAAGCACAGAAGATTTTACTTTGAAAAGAGGTTGCACATATTCGTGCATGTGTGTGCGTGTGCTTGTGTGTTTGTGTGTATGTATTTATGTGTGATTAACAGGTTTTGGAAATAATGCATACAAATTTGGAAGGAGGGAAGCTGTAAAAATGAATTCATATGTTGAAGGAGAATAAGAATAATAAATTATATAATGATTAAAAATGCTGGAAAATGCCACAAACATGATAAGGCCTAGAAAACGAACATATTTTTATTATGGTAGTTATTTGAGGTACTTATATGATATTTTTATTCTATATTTCATGGCTACACATTTTTTGTTCACCTCTTCATATGGCAATAATTTTGAAATGTTTTTGAGAAAATAGAAAGATAATTTTTCTCTAAAAGAGTTTATGGAAATTTGTCTTTTATTATTGATAATTAAGAAAATGTCAACTTTACCCCTTGTTATTGGTAATGTCATGTAAATTTTTGGGTTGTTTATAAATTTGGGACAACCTGTATCAAGTTTCCTTTGTATGTGAGCTGCAAGATTTCAGGATGTTTCAAGTTTTCTGATGTAGTAACTCATCTTACTGCCTCTTCACATTGATAACTCTCACTTACCTACCCAGATCTTGGAAGAACCCTTTCTAGTGAGGGGCTCTGATACTAAACTTTATCCAATTCAAAGTAAATTTACTCTTTCTTATACTCCCAAGTATTTACCTAGGAAAATTTCAGACCTAAGGAAAAGTTTAAAGACTAGTGCAAAAAACATTTGTGTACCTTTAACCAAGATATACCAGTTAACATTTTGCTGCATTTGCTTTACCTCTCTCTTTCTCAGTCTTTACTTCTCTCCCTTCCCCATCCCAGACACACACGCACACACGCGCACACACACACACACACACACACACACACACACACACACAGTTTAGACTATCTCTTCTAGGAACAAGATCATTTTCCTACATAACCACAATACCATTTCTATGTTCAAAAAATGTAACATAGATATAATAATGTTATCTAATGTATACCGCATACCACATTTACATGTCCCCTATTCCACCTGAGGCTCTTTGTAACCTTTTATTTCCTACACCTCCCTTCTCTTTCTTTTTTCTTTCCTTTGCTCTCTTTTCCTCCCTCTCTTCCTCTTTCTCTCAGCTCCTTGTTCCTTTTGTCATGTCTCTGTTACTATTTGTGTACTACTTTGCTTTCTGGATCAAAGTCCATGATCACATTGTACTTTTTAGCCCCTTAACAAAAGAAAATACCTGTTAGCATCTGGTGGTTGTGACATCACACTCTGTGAACCATCCTGTTCAACCTGAATTCTTGTACCCTTTTCCTCAATTTTGTGAGTCAAGTCCTGAGGGTTGTGCTTAAGTAGCAGGGAAGCCACTGGTGCCCATGACACCTGGAGACTTTTCATCAGGTATTAGACAGATACAATTTGCTCCACGGAATAAAGGTGAACCTGCACACCCATTAACCTTTTCTTGCCTATCCCTTCTGTAGTTGGAGGAGTGAGGGGAGGGGAGGGTAGAACAGAGAGATAGCCTATAAAGGAGGATGAACTTTCTGGAAATTTTCCTTCTCCAAACACGCCCTTCATTCATGATGGCCAAGGCATTGTTTAAGGTCCTATCTGGTGTTATCTCTTACAGCTTCAGTATTGTGTGTTTGGATATCTTGGGAGTCAGTCTTTATCTGTGTCTGTGGGCCTTCTTTGTGGTGGGAACTCATGAAGAACAACTAGAAGCTTTGCCAAGGCCCCTAGTTAAATATTTTCCAGGAAGAGCAAAAAGTTTACCCCTAGAACTCTGGAGGACAGTTTTGGAAACCTGAGAACATACCTTGAGCTAAGGAGAGCCAGCAGGCCTGGGCCCTGTGGGGGCAACTGAGTGAGACAACCAGGGTCTTACATGCATTTGCTTCTCTAGTGTCACTTCAGAGTCATTAATAAGTTTCTTTGGAGACCTGTCCTTTGAATGAGCCCCTAGAGTGGGGCTGATTCTATAAAGGTGGTGCTACCCAGAAACCAGAGGTCAAATGAACTGGCTGAGGATGTGAGGAGCCCTGGGGATGCCAGGCTGGTATTCACTGGAGGGCCCCGGGAGAGGCCCCGGGAGAGGCCCCAGGAGGCACTGATGAAGTGAAAGTGGAGGTGGCCACTGCTGAGAGCTGCCAGGTGGGGGGACGGAACAGGAGAAGCCGCTCCAGCTGCCACAGTTAGGAGCTTACACTGAGACCATGGACTCTGGCAGGAAGCCCTTCCATTGGAAGCAGAATTTCCCATTTTCATCCTGCCTGGGCAAGCAGCTAAAGGAAGAAGTTAGAACATAAGTTAACCTTTCTCCAGTGTGATCTCTTCACTTCTAAACCAGGGGACTGGATAAGATGACTTTTGTGCTTTTTTTTTTTTCCAATTAGCAAAATGAAGGCTTCTGTGGAAGCCCAGTGAGGTAAAAGTGCAGCTGCTCTACTTGAAGAGGAAGTTGGGGCCCCAAAGCCTTCCCAGAAGCCCTCCCCTTCACCTTCCTCTACCCTTCCTCAATGGCCCCTGAAGGGAGCTCTGGGTTTTTACAAACAGATTCCATCTGGAATAGAAAAAAAAAAAACCAGAGGTTTAAAACATTTCCCTCATTTTAAACATGCAAATACAGGCAGAAAATTGATTATTTAGAATCCCGCATGGAATGCATTTGTGAGTCCTAGTATAGGAAGCTTAGGAAGTGCCTTCAGCAGCATGTGTTTAGCTTGCTGGGGAGGAGTGCCATCAGAGGGCTCCAGAATCATTAGGGACTGTTGGCTCTGACCAGGGCTAAGTGGACCAGATAAACTCAAGTCCTGGGTCTTGGCTATAAGAAGTTAATGGGGCCACCAGTTGCAAGTCTGAATGCATCCTGAGTACCTTCTGAAGGCTTCATAACTTCTGTTCTGCTTACCATAGGTCTGCCTTATTACTGTGTAGAATGGCTATAGGCTTCCTAGAAAATATAAGCAATTCTGGTGGCCTTTATCTGATTTTCATCTTAGAAGAGGGTTCATTCATCCAATTTTTGCACAAGACCCCTAAAGAGTGTGAGTATACTAAATAGGACCTTGTGCTCCCAGATGGTTTCAATTTTTAAAGAATACCCTGTGATCTCATTTAATTGTCACAACAAATCAGAAAAATAGGCAGGGCAGGCATTAGACTCTTTTTTTTTTTTTTAAGATGGGCAAACAGAAACCTCGGAGGGGCAAGTGAATTGCTCATAAACACATGGCTGGCATCTGGTGAGACTGGGACTGGGTTTTCTAATTCTGCTGAGTTAGCTCCAGAAGCCCAGTTCTGTCTAGATACTGGATCAAATGCATGTGCCTAGAAGAGTTTTGTTGGTATGACTTCTATGGGGGAAGGTTAGCCAAAGACATCATTAAAAGTGGAATTATGACCACTTTGCAAGTCATTTCACAATGCAAGTTGGTTTCCACTGAGAAGAGTAGTGCTTCTGCCTGGCCTCCAGTTGTAAATGCTTTCCCTTTGGCTCCCTGGGGCAGTGGGATGTGGCAAGTCTGCAGACCTGAATGAAGTTCCTAAGTCTGCTGCCAATGGGTTATATGTATTGAGCAGCTTCTCTGAGCCTCAGAGGATATTGGACTACATTGTTGTTTCTCATGCTTGGGCCATCAGTTACAGTTGTGTGTATGTGTGTTTCTGGGTGGCTTTCAGTCCCCCTGCACCAGCGTGGAGTCTTTGGTGCTGAGTCATAGGCTCTTCTGGTGATTTGGTGGCCACCACTAGGCTAAAGAGTCCTAGTTGTCCTTCCAATTCAATACCTCCTTTCAACACTAACTTTTTACCTTGACCGGGGAGGGCTGAGATTTCTGTAGGGAGGAGGTGGCACTTGACTTAACCGTAGATTTAAAAAGCTGTTTAGGGAATGGCTTACAAAAACCTGAGAGTCTAAAGGGGAAGTCAGTGAGCAGGTGGCACAGGTTAGTGTGTGGTGTGTGGTGTGAGATGTGCTTTGTACTTGTTTCAGGAACTGATGTAAGTTCTTAAACTTTGCTCATGCCAAACAAAATATGAGGACTGTCTTGCCTCTTACTAATCATTCTTCTGGGGAGATGCCTCTTCTTGTTCTCCTCTGTCAAGCTGTCTTCATTCAGGTGATGTCTAGGGCTTGTGCCCAGGAGAAGAGCTAAATTCTTATTTCTATTTTTCTGGGAGGAACATTGCTGAAATGACTTAATATATTGACTAAATAAGTGAGACCAGAAGCACTGAGATGAAGAAGGAGGCCAGTAAAAAAGAGTCACATTTTAAAATATGTGCAATATTTATTATAATTGTTTTGTGCACTCTTATGGTGTGTTAAAAGATTTCACACTCTATAAGGTCTGGCTTCCAAACTGAATGTGATATAGTCTTGCACTCAGGTTGCATATAAAAGTAGCTGTAACAGCTTAAAGAGCTAGTCTTAGGAGGAGACTCATGGACCAACATTAGATAGTTTATGCTCATGAGCTTGAATTTGGATATTTTAATACACTGGGATTGATAAAGTCATTGAAAGTGTCATGGCAAGAAGCCAAATCCTAAAGGGATGCCATTGTATTTAAAATGGATTAGTGTTTATAGCTTATATGGAAACATAAGTTCTACTCACCCAAGACTGCAGAAAAGGTGGTTTTGTGATATAGAAATATGTGACCTGTATGAATTAATATGAAGTCCAGAGTGTAGCCAAGTGAGTGAGACAGTTTACTGGATAAACTTATGGTTGTCCAAGCTTTCCTTGTATAATTTAGAAATTTATTTATTGTTAGTTAGTGCCTGTAGATTATTACCAGTTCCCTATGAGATAAATTGTAGATATACTCTTCTGTGGGGTCCAGAAGGTACTAATTTGGGTCAAGAAGTGGGCATGATTCATTAGAACAATGACAGATGCCATTTGGAAGAAAGAAATGAGATTGTCCCCTGCCAGTGATGCTTTTATTCTCATTCTTCTGAATTCTTCAGCGATCCTGCTTGGTGAATCCAAGGCCAAAGCTGTAAGTCATCTCAGTATCCTGGGGTCTCAGTTGACCGATCCAAGAAGATTCAAGTTTATTTTAAATTGCTAGGCTCGTATTCCCAGCCCCTTCTCTCTCCTGTGGGGTCATTCCAGTGTCTACTCAGGAGCAGCCTCCCTGCAGCTGACAACTCAATGGCCAGCCAACTGGATGCCACCATCTATGGCTAAGCCGACTTCTGACATGCCAGCCCTTGGTTTCAGCTCCTGCTGCTTTGTCCCATCCAGTGACTATACTGAAATATATGTTTAGATGGAATGAAAATATCTAGAAAGAGGACTGTCTGCAGAGGGAGAGCTTTCTGAGATGTGCTCTACGGGTGGGAGCAGTAATGCAGGGTAATGTTCATCCTGCCCGGGTTGCTACTTCCATGTAGAACATCTTAATTTGGGTTTAATGTGGTTAAAATATTTTGCATATTACTATTCTTTATTTCAAAAATTATACCTACTTTAAAAAATAATCTTAAAAATTTGCTGGGTTTTCCATTTATTTTTTAAATTATAAGTGACATAGAGCATTACTGATAGTTGAGAAATAAAGGGAAAATAATCACTCATAATGCCTAACACAATTATTAGCTTTGTTTATTCCCCTTTTTTAGAAGTATGCTTTTATCTAGTTGTAACCACAGTGCAATACAATTTCTAGTCCCTTTCCCACTTAACATGTGTCACTGCATTTATCCATGTTGCTATATGGTCTTTATGCTCCTAATGGCAGTATGATGGTCCATTGTAGTGTATCATAATTTACTTACCCATTTACCTATCGTTATCATTTTGATTGCTTCCAATTTCCTACTGTTATAAAACATATTGTGATGGGCATCTTTATGCTTATTGTTTTCCTATATTTTTGTCATTTGTTGCCTTTTTAAAGTGTCATTCAGGATCTAAGATATTTACTCAACAGTGGGAATCATATTTGAAGTTAATAGGGAAATGGGACATTATTTAACAATTACAGTGGGAAAACAGGGCATCATTTAACAATTTGTTGGGTCTTCACTATTATATAAACTGAGGGGAACTTGCAGCATTATGGTATTAGCACAATTGTAGGTGCTTGGACACTTTAAAAGTACCCCTGATTTATTCAGAGGTTCTTGGGGTGTTGTTAGGACTCTTCTATCCTTAGCAACATGATTAAGTAATTTAGTGGTGGTCTTCATTATGATTTCAGTGCTATATGCAGATATCCAAGAAGTGATGTGCAAGGGTGACAAAAAATCAGCATATTCTTTGGTCAACATCCTTCAGGAAAAATGCCAGTGAGTGATATCTTATTTATCTGAATTTCACCTAAAGGTGTAGGTTTTGTGGCTGTAAAGCAATATCATTTTTGTCATGTTCAGTGTCAATAATATGGTCCTTAGTGAGTATCTAAATGAAGCCTGTGACCCTTTGTTTAATATTCCCAAGGTACTGAATGTATTGGTCACTCACATGCCAAGTACAGGCTTGCAATTACAGTGACATTCTCAACATTTTTTCAGTGTTGCAAAGGTTTTCTTTAATGAAACATATGTAAGACTAACTAGAACACTTTTTCTTTCTCTCTACCTGTTGTCTTGACTGAACTTCATTCCCTCAGTGTGAACAGGAAAGGGTAAGTTTTGGGAGGCAAGAAACTAGGGTTCATGCTGGTAGGTCTCTGTGAGCTAATAGCAGGGAAGAAAAATAAGCATTGCATTTTTTTAAATGGGGGAGAAATCAGGAAAAAGGCATGCATAAAGGATTTATCCTTTCCATGAAAACATTGATTAATGAAATCTACTATGAACGGGTGTCATGCCCTTTAAATATTAGATTTCATTACTTGTTGGATGGTAAGTTTCTGAGAAGGGATATTCTGCCTCTGCTGGCTTTTTTACAGACACAAATGTTTCGTGCCCTTGCAGTGATCAAGGATGCAATTGCCTTGGGTAACTGAATCACTGGATGGGGTGAAACATTGTGCTGGACAGATGTGTTGTCAGGAAAGGGCTTTTGCTGACAAAAGGGACAGCTGCCCTCAGGATGGGGTGGGGTAGGGGGAGTCAAGCAAGAGGGAAGGAAGTATGCAAGGGAAGGTGACCCAACCACATGAAGCCAGGCTCTCGAGCCCCCACCTGGGAAACTCCACCAGCTTGCTAGCTCTTCCGGTTCTAGCAGAGCTGGCCAGACATCTGGCCTCTGTTCTAATTAAAGTGGGCAACCAATTTGGTGGCTGCAGTGAGGAAAACAGCAGTCAAATCCTGTTGGTTGTAGGGTCACAAGAAGGCCCTACATAACTCTTCAAGACCGAGCCTTTACCAAATTATATCCATTTCCTAAGGGCCATTCAGTTCAATTCCACTTAGATTTATTGAGTGCCAGCTATATACAAAGCCCAGACCAGGCCCTCAGGAAGCCCTTGTTTATTGGGGAAGGCAGACAAGGGGACAGCTGACTACAGAGTAAAGAGAAAGGAATTAAAGACCATGTTAGAGACACCACCAGGGTTCTACAGGAGTGTAGCAGAGGGAGCAATCTATTCTTATTGAGAGAATCTGGGAAGGCCTTCTGGTAGAGTTGACATTTGCTCCAAAATTGGAATTTTCAAGTCAGGTTCTAGGCAAAATTCTGGAGGATTGCCATGAACAGAGAAACAAATTCCTTCAATGGAATTTCCCACCCAGAATTCTCCCCTCTCCTCATGGGACTGAGACAAAAGACTCATTTTCATATAGTCACAGAGTTTTTCACATCTCATCAGTAGCAGCTTAGGCCCTTTGACCTCTAAGGCTAGGGTTTAGACAGAGGAAACACACCAAGAGCCTATTTTTTGTTGTTGTTGGTTTTTTACCAGACTTGAATTGTTGGAGAAAGATCAGTTTGGTGTCTCAGTATCTGGCTTATGTTTATGCCTCCAAACAATGTATATGGTAGCCCGTGACTATCAGGAATAATTAAGCCCAGTCTTCCCAGGTTATCTCTTGCTAAGTAGTTAACCTGCACTTGGCTCTGTTGGTGGCATTGGCTACAGGCAAAGTGAGAGCTGCCCATTTCCAGGTACATGAGCCAGTTGGAGTTTATTTGTTAACTATTTTCTTTCCCTTCAATGACTCCTCTGATATTCCTCTTGCATCCCCCTCTTCTCTCCAAGTGCTCAGTGATTTGTTGGCAAGACCGTGCCAGGGATCAAAAAAATTCTGATTTGATCTTCGTTTCTGAAGGCAAAAATGATCTGCTATGTATATTTTATAAGAAAATGTGTTTTGTTTATAGCTCTACAGTCAGCTCTCCCCACCTACCCCCACTAATAAGCTCATGTCAGAGCTCTGAAGTAAGTTTGCCATAATGGTAGCCTAAAGGACATATTTTGTAAAAATGAAAAATGAGCATATTATTTATATATCAATAGTGTAAAAAGCATTGATCAATGCAAGCAGCCTGATGTTTTGTTCCTCTATTTCCCCTCCAACCCTCTTTTGCCTTCCCCTGCTTTCCCCTTCATTCTTGCCCCAGGTGCCTGTGACACTCCTGCGATATAGAAAGAGAGCTCTAGCCTGTCCTGGTCAGTTTGTGCTGGGATTCAGTGTTTAATACAGAGCCTTCAACGGCTGAGCCTCCAAAATGACTCTCTGACAGCCAGCCATTAATTACCATCATCCGCGTCTAATTCATTCATCCCTCTCCCTCTCATGTAGAGGGACAGCTAGGGCTGAGGGCACTCAGGGAAATGTAGGCATGATTCCATGTTCTTTATGCAGAGAGGGCTGCCGGAGACTTTGTTGGATGCAGGGGCTTTAATTGAATTGGCTTGCCAATAAAGCTGTTGTCATTCAGTAAGTGAATTTGTTGTACTACTCGAACCACAGCTGCTGCAGACAGCCCAGAATTTCCTGAAGGCAAGCCAGACCCTGGGCTTGCCTGGGTTCAGTCTTTTTGATTGATCTCAAAGGCCAGGCAACGTGTGTCCTCTCCCCCCGCCCCTCACCGGTGGGGCTTGGTTTTGGCACCCATTTGGATGGCAGCAAGTTGCAGAGGCACGTTTGAGCAGGAACCTGATGAGCCAGTGGGTGTGAGCTTGGGGTGTCTGGTAGGAAACAGGGAACCCATAGGAATGTTAGAGATGGTAATTGGAGGGCAAGAAAGCCTTGCCCACCACAATTGGGTGTTTTTCTCAGTCCCTAGACAGCCGCTGCCCTGGGCTCGATCCAGCTGGTCATAAGAGGTTATCGCTTCCCATTGTAAAAAAGAAATTGAGAATATGACAGTTAATATATTTGTAGAGACTTGTTTAAGAGGTTGAGCAGTATTGAGGAAATACCACAGCTGTAGAACTGGCATTTGTTATTGGGAGATCGTTGGGCCAGAAATGCTCTACCTCTCCCCACAGTTTATAAAACATGGCAAGATTGGCAGGTTGTGTGATTTACGATGGCTTTAAAGTAACATCAAGATTAAGGAAAGTTTTTCAAGATACTGCAGGGCTATTTTTATTTTCTGCATCCAAGTGCATGTATGTAGTGGACTCCAGTGAGTTAATGCAGGACTGGCAGGCAGATTTTCATGTTTTTGGTGTTTTTACAACTTACACAGATGGAGATCTCTCATTGAGCTCTTTTTTCAAGGGACTTCTCCCCTTGTTATTTGGAATTCTCTGACCAATGCCCAGATCTTTTCAGGGAGTCTACTCTCCAATTGTGGAGAGTTCATAGAACAGAAAGAACTCTAGTCTGCTTTCAATTAGTCAAGAGCAGAGGATTTTCTGGATCTTTGCACCTGTTCTCCATAGTGTACCTAGCGTTTGGCCATTTCATTATACCATTATTTTCTTTCCAAGAAGTTGGAGGGAAAAGACCTCTAAGTCAAATTTAGTTTTGGTTTGAGTCCTGAAATTCTGACAACTCAGACATTCTTTAAATTAAACCTATGTATTTTCCTTGTTTTTGACCTGACAAATGAGAACTGAATTGATACATCACACATATGGCTCTAAGATTATAAGAAACAAAAATGGTGGTACACAGGTGAAAAAGACTTTGGGACTCTGTCAGCATGAATACATGGAGTGAGAGAGGGTGACGAGTGTACATGGGCTCAAATGTGTGTGTCCATGTGTGTGTGAGAGAGTGAGCAAGCGAGAGGCAGAGAGAGAAGTTATTTCAATGTCTGAATTTGGGGTGAAGTAGAGAAAACAGTGCTTCTAATTCTAATCAGTAAAACTATTGACCATAACTTTCCCTAGGATAACCACGCTTTTGTAGGCTCTTCTTTTAAATTCAACCATGGCCAAAGATGTGACCATGGAAATATAATAATTACAGTTTCATTTCAAGGAGGTGGATTGAACTACAAGTCAAACGTAAGGTCTATCTTCTGAAGCTTCAACCTTATGCTTATTTTTTCTTACAGAATTAGTTAACTCTTAAAGTCATAACTAAATTTTTCTCTTTTCAAATGAGAAGCTTCTATCTCTAAGTGACAATAAGAAACAATAAGAAAAGACAAAGCAAATTAGAGATATTCCTCTACATGGCATAATGTGCCACCTGAGAAAGGATTTTGGTGACTATGCTTCTCCATCCCCACAATTTGGCCTCTTCCCTTGTTTCCTGTTCTCTGTTTTCTAGGCTTTGCACCCTTCCTACTATTCCCTGCTCCTTCTCCTCCCTGACTGCCTTACTTTGTCTTTCTTCCATATCTCTCAGTCTTTTCGCCCTGATGAGTCTCATCCCATTACATATCAAATTATATAAGAATAACATTAAAATTTAAAATTGTCTTGTCTATACAAATATGATTTCCTTAGCCTGCTTCCCAAAATGATTATTCTTCCTTCATTCATGTTGGGGAGTTTGCACGGCTTGTACTCAGTCTGAAGAGGCCACCAGGACCCTGGCGATTTGCTACTAGATACTATTTCCCACTAGCTATCATCTTGGGTGGAAGTCTTGGATCTATGTTGTACTTTCCAAGGTAATAAATTCAGGGAAACCCAGCTGAGACTAATGCATAATATTCTTCATTTGGGGTTTCTGCTTTTTATACTGAGAACCTTTTTGTACTTCTCTTTGATAAGTGGAATTAACGTCTCCATATGAACTGGAAATGCTAAGTTGACCATAGCCTCTTGAGGATTTTGCGTCTTGCTCTGACACCTTCAGTGACTTCATCAGAATTTAGGTGTATTAAGGGATCATGGAGCTTGGCTTATATATGTGAAGTTCTCAAGGTGTTCTCAGAGCATGTTCTAAGCCAAGTTCTGATGGGCCCCAGGGGAGAGAACTTTTCATGTGTCAAATGAACACAGTTTGGTGTGAAACCTCATGACAATCCAGCATAATACTTTAATCATTTTCTATCGGTGGCTATGGAAAATGGTTATGGAAAAAAATATAATTGGTATCCTTTGTTCTTCCCCTGCTTTGGTAAACATTGTTTTCACTTCTTTTCTTAAGATTCAGAATTCTACATTGGTTCTCCTCAAATCAGGGTATGTGGGGAGAGGTGGTGGTATGCTGGGTAAACCTTGAGGCTGTAGGATCAACATGGTGATTTTCCTGGAATATTTATTTTACTTAAGAAGTTTTTAGAAAATATTTTGGAAAGATTATTATGACATTATGGAGTTGAATACAAAATTTACATTAATTTAGTTTAACTTTTTAATTTTTTAATGTTTATTTTTGAGAGAGAGACATACAGAGCGAGTGGGAGAAGGGCAGAGGGAGAGGGAGACACAGAATCCAGAGCATGCTCCGGACTCTGAGCTGTCAGCACAGAACCTGATGTGGGGCTTGAACTCAGGAGCTGTGAGATCCTGACCTGAGCTGAAGTCGGATGCTTAACCAACTGAGCTACCCAGGTGCCCCAAAATTTGCATTAATTTTAAATAAAATCAGGAAATTTCGAACTTCTGCTTGCGATTCTCTATGTCAACCACTATCTTAGGGTCCCTACAAGTATAATTTTACTCTTCTCTGAGTGAAGGGTGGGAAGTCATGTGACCCTTAAACCAATTGCTCTACTGAATTTCTTATCAGAGCTGAAAAAGATTTATTTGTCTGACTGTGAATTTTAGTATATTTAGAGCATAGCTCATATTGTATGCATAGTGTCGAATTCAGTCATTCCTAATAATGGTGCTGGGTTTTTGTATTTGTATTATATGCAAGTGTCAGGAGGGCATGACTTTGGTTAACTTTAGCTCTTCTTGGTTTCTTCTTTATTTTTTTTATTAAAAATTTTTTCAATGTTTTTTATTTATTTTTGAGAGACAGAGAGAGACAGCCTGAGCAGGGGAGGGTCAGAGAGAGAGAGAGAGAGAGAGAGAGAGAGAGAGAGATACAGAATCTGAAGCAGGCTCCAGGCTCTGAGCCAGCTGTCAGCATAGAGCCCAACGTGGGGCTCGAACCAACAAACTGTGAGACCATGACCTGAGCCAAAGTCAGACGCTTAACTGACTGAGCCACTGAGGCACCCTGAGCTCTTTTTGGTTTATGATAATGTCTGGATATGCATATAGTCAATCCATAGTCATTTGAGGGCTTGTCATTTGTATGTGGATTATCTCTGCCTATTAGGTTCCAAATTTCTGCTTACTAGCTCTTGGGGGTTCCTTTACCCATTAAATTAGTTATGATGAGTTGAAAGCTATTTAACTGGGATCCTAAACATGAAATCTTAAATCAGGCTCAAGGGAGATATGCAGAGTGGGCACTCTTGGCAAAGGCATCCTGTTGATTTCCATAGGACTTTGGCCCCAGGCTCTGATGTAAAACTCCTGTTCTTGCTGAAATCTGCCACACCAAGCATGGGACACAAGGGTTTCGTTGGCCCTTCTGGCAGAAGGCCCGGCCCAAAAGCAGACTAGTCATCTTAGCATCTGTAGCCCCATGCTCTGAGCTTGATCTTTCAATTTTGCCTTTTAAGATGAAAAAATAAAAGCACAAGTCCTCAAGGAAGAGCCAGCGAAGAGGAAATTTCTCTCTAAGTCTAGAGTGGAGTTGACCTAAGATGCCCACCTTGGCCAGCCCACTAAAGTGATGGTCCTAGACTCAGCGGCACAGGAGCGCCAAGAGAGAGAAGCATGAATAGATGAAACCGGAAAGAGCGCTGGGCCCAAGCACTCTGTGCATCTTTGCCCTTCTCTCTTCACAGGGAGAAGTATGGGAATGAGAGACGAGAAGGATCAGCAGCAAGGCAGCTAGTGTGGAGCAGGGTGTGGAGGGAAGTTTGGTGGAAGATGCTATCAGCTTCCTCCCGATGGCCAAAGTGTGGGACCAACATTTCGTGTTCACCAAAGGAAGGCCATTTCTGAGAGAGGCAATCGTATTATGTACCATGCCTCCTTTTTGTTGTTGTTTCTTTTGGCGTCTTAGGTGGGATAAAATGATAGATGATGCTTTGTGTCCCAAGGTGGTGTTGGACTGCGTGTGTCCTTGCCTGGCATGGCCCCTGGTTTTTATTGCAGAATCCCATCTGTGAGGACCGACTTTGCCGAGCAGATTAACAGTGTGAATGAGACTGCAGGAAGGACCGTTCATTTGCAAACGAACTGTTTTCTAGCACTTTATAGCATCACTTACATACAATCTTAATGTGCTAATGGCAAGGAATTATTATCTAGTTAGTGAATTTACTTGAAAGATCTAAAGTAGCCTTTACTGTTCTCTAGTTCAGACATCTCCCTAACTCATATTTGCCAGGTGCTTTCAACTGGAGAGGTGTGACAGGAATGTTCTCCTGAATTTTTGGTGTTGAGCATGCGTGCAAACAGTGTTCCTTTCTTCAGAAGTAAAATAAATGATAACATTCTGTTTGGGGTCTTGAAACTGCACGACTGAAAAGATAAAGGCGACAACCGTGATATTCTTTTTTAATGAGGGCAGAGATGTCAAGAGAAACCAGCCTTCTAGGAACAAAACAATACTCTGTCAGGTGCAGTGGACTTAAGACCTTTTTCTCTCTTGGAATAATGTCCTTAAAAATAACCAAATTTTCCATTCAATAGAAAAATGTTCATACCTCCCTCCCCATCAATATGAATTGTTGTCATCGAACATGAAACACTAGCGAGCCGTATTGATTTTGGAAATTAAAATGGGAATGTTCAAGAACGTTTTCAAAGAATTATATGGGATTTTAGCCTTCTGAATGGCTTTCTTTTTAGGGTCAGTGAGAGTATTCTTGCTAAAATGTAGCCCATTGCTTTAGAAATAGTTTCCTTAATGTCTTTCCTGTCGCCCCTGCTGGGTCTGTGCAGGAAATGTAAACCAACATACAATATGTGTGTTTATTTTCATGTCCCATTTTATGGGAAATTGGATGGGATATTCCACTGAGGCTTCAGCTATGAACTGTTGACAATACGGGGAGACCAGGGCAGACTATTGCTGAGAGTGTGCAAGGGAAAAAGGGGCTTCTGTAACCTTTGAGAGCTACGGGGAAGAGCCAGGCCTGCCTGCACGAGTTCCGTTACTCAGAGGTGAGGAGGAAGGCATCCAGTAATGAAACCGAGTAGTGAGTTGCTGAGCCATTCAACGACGTCCTCACCAGCCAGCCCTAGCTGCCAGCACAGTAGGTCTGTTGCGCCACACCTCATCGTGTAGGATGTTATGTCTGATACTGTGTGGTCTTCCTGCCTCTGCTGCCTACAGGAAACTCAGGATACCAAACACCAGTCCGGAGCCCACAAGGGGTCATTAACCAGGCAAGGGGCAGAGTTACCCCAAGGACCCCTGCAGGACCAGAGAGGCCATAGATTGTCAAACCAGTCGTATCCTGGCCGTGTGCAGGTGGTAGTTAAATGGAACCTTTTCCTGGGATCCTACTGGAAAAGCAATTTGAACAGTGTCTGGACAGAGTGGGGTCTGACTAGGGTGTGTGTGTCCACGTGTTTCCTGCAGAAGGTTTGAGATCTCAGAGTTAAGCCCATCTGTAAGGCAGCAGTATGTGTTGGTGGGAATGCAAGTTCTTCCTGCAGAAGAAAGGAGTTGCATTTTAAGCTCATAAACAGCTGCTGCCTGGACCATCACCGCAAGCACGTTGGGGCTGGAGGCACTAAGGGGCTGCTGTTTGCCAGCGCACGGTGACTATTTCCAATTTGCAGACTGAAACACGATATAAACTTCCAAATGATTAGGATTTGTGTTGTGTTTCTAAACAATGAAATTGAGGAGTGTCAAATTAATTTTGTAGTTTTGGTCACTTTTTAATTCCAAGTTGGCCATCCCAGTCTAGATTTGTGCATATACTGAGTCCAGAAAATAGTTGAAGTACTAAACTAGGTAAATAAATGTGTTTATTTTACAAATGGATTCAAGATGAAACACCCAGTACTTCTCCAGGGCATTTCTGTCCCTGCCTGTTCATTTTAGCATCTTGACCAAATGAATTCCCTTCCCTTAGTATAATATTTAAATGGACTTCTGGCATTTGATGCATTGCCTGCTGCTCCAATTCCCCAAGAAAGTCATTTAAATAGATTTTGACTATCTTGCATCTACTATGAAAGCCAATCTATTAAAAATCCTGGTCACTTCTCTCTCTCTAATTTTAGACAAGCCATGTGGAATTATTGGCATTTGAGAAAACTCATCTTATCAGAGCTGAAAGTTTTGGATTTAATTTTTAACAATCTTTTTTATTTTTTTTCCTTTTTTTAGCTAGAAAAATGAACACAAAGTCAAATAAGAAGAGTTTTCCATGAGAGGTTAGCAAGCTGTCAATAGAGATTTTACTGTTAAATGAACCTTCGCTTTAGCTTTTTGGGGGAAGATTCCCAACTCCCCTTCTCTCAACTCCCAACCTTCCCTCCACTTTACTCTTTCCATGCCCAGTATGAGAAAGGGAAAGAACCTTGACAGGTGTCCTGCCTTCCAGGAATTTGCCATCTGGTCGAGAAGACAAGCTCCACCCATTCAGAAGGTAGACCATGTGCACTGGATTATTTGCCACGCCCAGGTGAGGGGTGCAGAGTGGAGATGGATACTTACGCACTGATCAGGGACCAGGATGTGGTGAAAACTGGCCTGAAGGGATAGTGAGATGTGGGTTTACAAAGACTAAGGGAGGAGAATCTGACAGCACAAAGATGGTGAATATAAGGGGAATGGTGGCCACAGGAGTAAGAAATGGAAAGTAAAAGGTAGAATTGGGAGACAGGGATTTGGCTAGCTTAACTGCATCCCCAGAAAGAGAGGGGATCATGTAGGGGAGTGGTAGGAGATGTGGCTGGAAAAGGAGTGTGGGGCCAGGAGGGAGAGGCCTTGGGGTAAGGGTAAGGAGTTTGGATTTTGTGGTGTGGCCAGTGGGGTGAGGTTGTGCCAAGAAGTGGTAGAGACAAATAAAACCCAAGGTAGAGACTCCTGCTCTCAATGTTCCTGGGCTGTGAGTGGTGCATATATTATATCACAATGTGTGCCACCAGGATGAGAACGTCCTAGGGGCAGGAGGCCAAAGCCCTTCTCTAAGAGGGGGAGCTAAAGGATGCTGCAGGCTAGGGTGGCCAGGAAGGTGTCTAGGAAGAGCAGGCGGAGAGGTCAGTAAAGTAGTACTTAGACCCATCTTCTACTACAGGAAGATGATTATTAAAGCAGTACTAGATCCTACCTTGGCAGTCAAAATGTACGATTAAAAATACATTGGTCACCGATTTACTTCCTGTTCCCTTTCTTCCGTTTAAAATAGTAATTGATGCTCCCCCCAAACAGATGTTCTCAATTTTTTAGCACATTTGTGGGGTTGCAGAATGTGTGTGTGGGGTGAGGGCAGCAGCTGGCAGTAACATCTTTTATGTTTTATTTTCTGGCTGTGGGTTGGAGTTAGAAAGAGAATTGAGAAACGGGGAAGCAGTGGCTTGCGGCCCTGCATCGTGACCCCTCACACTGCATCTCAGGTAGCGGCTGTCCTCATGAGCCAAACCTGCAGCCTGTTGGCAAGTCGGTGGCATCTTCATATTATGTAAGTTATACCTGCTTGTGGTAAGAAACAAGAAAGTTTCCCTTCCACCAGTTTCTCTCTCCAGAGGAAACCCCCATTGGACAGTGTTGCGTTGATTCCTTGTCTTTTGTCTTTGCAGCGAATAATACTGCTGACAACTAACTTTTATTGGGGGTTTTCTGTGTGTCGGCCATTATAATGCGTGCTGTACACAGATGAACTCATTTAGTCCATGCATTAGTCCTGTGAGGCAGGTGTTGCATTTTCTCCATTTGACAGATGAGGCAATTGAGACACAGAGAAGTTAAATAGTTTCCTTGAGATCACATAGGTAGTCTGAGATGAAGCCAGACTGATATCCAAGTAGTCTGAGTCTGAAACTGTGCTCTTTATTATGACTTTATGCTGCCTCCATGAATGTGTTTAATATCTATGCACATGCAATTATATTTTTAGTTCTTAAATAAAAAAATAAAATCATGTTCTACAATTTGCTTTTTTTTTGATAAACAGTAAAAATGGGGATGTTTCATTATGTCAGTACATATTCATCTACATTCTTTTTAAGATCTGTAACGGAATTGTACTGATGTACCATCATTGCTTAATGTTTCTCCCGTTTGTGTCCATCTGCACTCTTGCAAGATTTTTGTTATTGTAAACAATACTGCAGAGACCATCCTAACAATAGCAGCAGCAACAGCAACAGCTATCATTAATCCTGAAGAGCATGCTCACTGTGGGCAGGGTTTTATTCTAAGCTCTATGTATGAATTCATTTAAACAGGCATCTTTGTGTAAGAGGAAAGTAGTTCTATAGGTTAAATCTACAGGTAGTTCTATAGGTTAGATGCCTGGAAGTAAGACACTATGTTAGAGGCCGAGTGCATTTAAATTTTTCATTGTAACTGCCCACTTTTCCTCTGAAAAGCTGCAATGTGGGCCTGGAAATATTCCTATTCAACCTGCCTCCTCACTCCACCCCCAGCCAACAGAGAAAGAAATGCAGGTGCTTGCCTGTGACTTTCTGTTCTGCAATGGAAAAGGGCTCCTGTGTTTTTGTTTCAGAAACATAGTTAAGGTCTGATTTCAATGCTGCAAGAGGGAAGCGAGGGCGATGGTAAGAAACCCAGAACTTGGATGCAAATGATGGAGCCATTTTTAATTTGTTCAGTGTAATCAGGTAGGGGAAATTCTGTGTTTAAATATAACCAACCACTTTGAACTACATATGGAAGTAGCTATGTAAGAAATGTTTGGTGACGTATCCCCAGAGTTGTAAAATGTGTACTTCTCAAAACAAGGACATAGAAAAGTTAAGTTTCTCCTGGTGATGGTAACATATCTGTATTGCCCTGTGCATGCAATTTCACGTCACAAATAACGGATTTACAGGCTTACCTACTACCCAGGAATATTACATGTGTGGAATGTGGCTGAAGTAATGTCACCATGAGACCCTTACCTTGTGTCAGGAGGCTTTCTGCCTCAGGCTGGGGCCAGGCTGGAGTGGGCCAATGCTGCCTGGCCTTGCAACTTTGCCTAATGAGCACAAACATTGTTTTGGACTCGAGGATCTTGAGCTCCACAAGCCACAAATCATGGGGAAAGGGAAATCAAACATTAAGGTCGTCCCCAGATTATTATTGACCGGAATGGTCTGAAAATGGTTGGGTCTTTCTAAATGTTGACGAGGGCCTCTGTGAGGTCCAGCAACATGGTGGTGTTTGCTTTTATTGCTGCAATTTCTCCAGAATGGGTGTAGAGAGCGGCTCTCACCTGGCTTTTTCCAAGAGCTGCAGGAAATCCTGGGGGAGAGTTTGGTGCCGGGTAACGCATGCAGACCAGGCATGGCTTTTACTCAAGTTCGTAGGGACCCCAGTGTTAATCACACCTGTCCTGATTTATCCACTGAGGAGGACTTGAGTGAAGAGAGACTTAAGGGGTAGCAGAGGAGAGAAAATGCAAGGACATCGTGTGTGTGTGTGTGTGTGTGTGTGTGTGTGTGTGTGTGTATGTGTGTATGTGTGTGTTGTGATGATTGGAGGAAGGGAGAAGTGGGACTCACAGGTGCTGCTCCCTGGCAGATCCCTACGTTGATACAGAGTCCATGAAAATAGGTTCCAAGGCTGACCCCAGGACCTCATCCTTTGGAGTCAACTTCCACTTCACACTCCTGTCCCTGTGGAGCTGGCTGCCTCGGCTGTTGGGGTATGGCACATGGTTTGGTTTCACTTTCCTTCAATGGGAAGAACTAGAATTGGTTGACCAACAAGTTGCTAGTGTATACTTTTCGTGTATTCTGCTGGGCTAGGGGCTGTGGAGGACACTAAAGAACATCAGCCTCTTCTTGAAGACTCCCAGCTGCTGGTCACATGATTGTGGATATATACACATTCTAGGAAGTGACCCAGGACACATCCTGGGTGCCTGGTTCAGATTTCAGAGACCTTAAGGGGGCTTTGTATTCAGGGAAGGCTTCTTGGAAGAGGCAGAGCTGCTTTTCGAAGAGAGAGGATTTTAGACAGGCAGAGAGAAGTGGGAATAACTCAATAGATTGAGAAAATTCTGTGAACCCTATGATCACGAGCCCTATATGGAGCAGGGATCCTAGTGATAGCTTTTTCAGTCTGAGTTCGGGCCCCAATTTTAGCCTTGAGGCAGGTCAGCTCTTTAGCTGTTACCTTGCTCTCCTTCCTGGTTGTCCTGTTCACAACGGTCATGATAAATTTTAACCAAATTATACCCCAGAGGCAGGCAGGCAGGCAGCCTTTGCCACTGGTGTAGAGAATCGAATCAACCAACCGGGGTTCCTGCCAGAACAGGAAACCATGAGAAGTGTGTGCCTGGTGGCGTCCTCTGAGGCACTATCCCACCCTGTTGCTTGAGAGGATGGCCTTGGTATGGCACCTGCCTCGCTGTGGATGTGTGGATGAGGCCTCCGGAAGGCAGGAGAGAGTCCTGGCTGGCTTATCTGACATTTGTTGGGTGGTTTGTCATTGAAGGCTGTCTCCATCAGGCAGCTGTGCCGCGGGTGAGCGACTTCCTCTCTCTGGACTCAGTTTCTGAATCCATATACTGAGATGGGGAGCCAGATGGCCTTGGAGGTCCCTTCCAGGTCAGCCTGTTCCTGTCCCTAAAGGCAGATGGAGACAGGTGGGGAGGGCAGTGGAGCAGAGAGGAATTGAGAGGAATTCCCCAGCAGAGGCTCTTGGGAACCACACAGTTCCCCATTCTGGTGCCACCTGCTCAGAGGGTACGGGTGAAAAGGGTGCTGACCTTGAAGGCTGCATGGATGGGTGACCAGGCCTCCCCTGATGTGCCCTGAGGCTCGTTGGGGTTCAGATCTGGACTACTGTGGAGCCCTTAGTTAGGCCTGTCTCGCTATTTCAGGAAGAGTTCAGTTTTATCTTGCGTAGATGGTTGCCTGTGGTGCCAGGGAGGGAACTGTTGCCCTGAGATGCTCATACTCAGTGTCATGACTGCAGTGAGGGTGGTGTCATCATGGCCAGGCCCAGCAGCAGGGCAGCAGACACGGGGCCACGCGGGTGCTCCGGGGGCCTTCCCCAGACTCTTGGATCCACACACACCCTCATGTCCACAGCACATGGTGTCTGCAGAGCTGAGGCTGGCAGACCCTGACTGAGGGCTGGAAGGAAGGTTCCTTGAGGAATGAGGACTAGAGAGGGCAGACGACTGGACCAGAGCTGCACAGCTACTTGGGGCCACAGCTGCAGCTGACTCCGGGTCTCCTGACTCTCTATCCTGCTTTCTCTTCCACCAAATTGAAAAGTGGCAAAGGCTTGGTGTACCACAGACTGAAACTTGGACTATGTCTGGGAATCAGATAATTCTCTAAAAACGTGTCAGAGGAAGTGAGAGTGCAGGGCCTCTCTTCACACACTGGAACTGTAGGTGGGGCACGTGCTCTCGGCTCCAGGCAGGGCAGAGAAAGTTGTGGAAGGGCAGCCGACCAAAAAGTACTTATTTAAGCATTTGTGTGTGCCCAGCCTTGAGCTAGGCAGTCGGGCAGGAAAGAGCTTTGAGCTTCATACCTCACACAGCAATTTCACAGCAGCTGGCAAGGCAAATTTAACCCCCAAATTAATTGCAAAAGCAACTGAATGCAAGCTCCTGTTTGTGTGATAAAATAGAAGAACATACATTTATATTTGCATAAAAGAAAATCTGAAAGGATACAAAAAGCTAGTAAAAGTGATTAATTGAGCAGTCAGTCATGTGATAAAGACTAGGGGGTGAGATGTTGTGATTTGTACCTTGTAATTACAAACAGTTTTTGAACTCTGTGAATGTATCATCTTCATAAAAAATTAAATATAAACATCACCACTACTACCAATCAAGAACATGCTGAATTGGGTGACTAGCAGCCAAAGGAATTCAGAGAAAAACAGAGTTGAGGGGATTTCTTGAGCCTTCTTAAGCTCTTGGAAGATTAAAACTGGAAGGGACTCTAGGTGCAATTGCGTCTAACTTCCCACTCAGTGCTATCAGATCCTGTATAGTCACAAGACACAGGCTTCCAGTGTCCCTTACTAAGCCTTGGAGCATATGTGGACAGTGCTGATTCAGGGATCACAATGTATAAAGAGGTCAGTCTCTGTTCTCAGTGGCTTTACATTCTCCAAGTGCACCTTTAACTGAATGCCAAGGAGATTTTAAGAATTTTAGGGTAAAAAAACAAAGTGATAAGGGGTTTAGAAAGAGGATACAATTAGGGAAAGCAGTAGAGTTAAGCAGCCAGTAAGAAAGAAAAAGAAAGCAACAGGGTTTGAAATAACTCAAAGGATGGGTGACATGTTGACAGAGAACAGGAATACCAGGTAGAGAGAACATAATGTTCAGGAAATACTCAGGATTGACTGGAGATTCGGCCACAGTAGTGGAATAGTGGCATGGAAATATGGATACGGATCATGTTGTAGACTACATGGAGTGCCAGTCTGAGGTATCTCTCTCTCTTTTTTAAGTTTACTTATTTTGAGAGAGACAGACAGTGTGAGTGGGGGAGGGGCAGAGAGAGGGAGAGTGAGAATCTCAAGCAGTCTCTGCACTGCCAGCACAGAGCCTGATGTGGGGCTTGAACTCAGGAAACCATGAGATTATGACCTGAGCCCAAACCAAGAGTTGGATGCTTAAGCTACTGAGCCACTCATGGGCCTTTGAGGCATCTATTTAAAATTCAATAGAAAATGGGGAAGTGATACAGATTATAAGCATGTGCTTGAGTTATTCTTCTCGAGATTTTCCAGTGAGTAAGCATGCTCTATTTCATCCAAGAACGCATGAGGAGAAGCTTCCTGGAAGCAGTAGGAATTAAGCTGGACCTTCAAGGATCAGTAGAGTTTAGAAAGCATTCTTGGTGAAAGAATGCTAAGTCCAATATCAGTGGGCACCACTGAGGGACCCTGAGCAGGAGAGAGCATGACCATACTGTGCATTGCAAGGACAGCTCTTGTCGTGCTATATAGCTTGGGAGGAAGGATTGCCTGAGGCACAGTGATAGGTAAGGAAGTTTTCTCTCTAGTCCCAAGGCAAGACAATGAAGGTCTGTCTGACTTAGGTAGCAGTAATGGGAATGGAAAGAGGTATACCCATTGGAAAGACTCATTCCTTTCCATTCCAAAGATCCTCTTTGCTTGAATTTTCAGAAAGAAATCTTTGACCCATTTGCTAGTCCTGAGAGAAAAGACCATTCTTAGATCAACACTCCAGGCTCTCAACTTACCAAATGTTTTTCTGGATTTCTATCTACTCTCGCTTATCTCTCCACTGACAGGGAGTGGCAACCATACTCACCCCAGCCCTACTGTTCTTTGGCATATTGCTGCAATTTGGATTGCATTTTGATTTGTGTGGATGGTGTAATAAACCTTTCTATCCTCGGACATCTGCTGCCAGGCTGGAGGAGAAGATGTTCAGTGGTGGTGAGAAGTTACCAATAGTAGATTCAACTTTCTCATTTTACATGTAAGGAAATAGAGGTCCAGAGAGTTAAAGGAACATGCTCACATCACAAAGAGAAGTGAGGACTTAGGAGCAGAACTAGGTCTTTAGACTCCAAGTCCTGGGCTTTTAAAAGTATACCTTATAGTTTCTGTTGAAGAATGCTAATATTTAGTAAACACATATTGTGTGTTATGCACTGTATTACAGCTTCAGTGTCATCATTTAATCCCCTCAATGACCCTATGAGGTAGGGACTATCATTATCTCTTTCTTTTCAAATTAGAAACTGAAGGGCATAGAGACAAAGTAATTTATCAAGGTCACAAGCTAGGAAGTTGCAAAGCTAGAATTTGAATTCAAGTCTAACTCCAAGTATGAATTCAACTATAAGAATCCCCTTTAAACTATTTGTAAAAATAATTGACAGCCTCAATAGAAGTTCTGCCTTTAACATTTACTGCTTTAGAAGATATAGAGGACTCAGTAATGCCTTTAATTTAATCTGTATTTGAGTAATCAATGTCTGCATACATTTTGGAAAATATACATTTGGAAAATAATTGTGTGTATGCAAGACCTGGTGGGCATGAGTTTCAGAACTCATCAGTAGGTAGAAGAGGTAGTTAGTGAGATGTGGGAAAAAAGTAGCTTGGGAAATAGAGTAAGATGAGCAGTCTCATTGGAGTGAAATTTTAAAGCTTTTCACTCCAATGGGATTGGTCATCTTTCAGTTCTCTGATTTAACTTAACTCACCAACCTGTAGGTATGAATGAAGTCACACATTTGTTTGGCTCATTACTCCTACTCAAGACCTTGGGCTCCCCTGCAAGATTTCCTACTTACACTAGTACTCCTGGGATGCTCTGAGAGGCAGTATGTAAACAAACTTGTACTTACCGACGGACCCTGGATATTTGTTGTGTGTCTTGCTCCTCTCCCCAGTGTCCTGCCAATATACTGCTCTTCTGTGGGGGATTAGGGGAAGGGGTGGACCCGGGCCATGCCTTAGTCTTCTTTGTTGGAAACAATGTGGTACAGAATTTAGAGAAGCATCTCTTTGTATTTTTAATTGAGTATTGAGTATAATTTATATTCAATAAAATACACAGGGCATAGTGTTCAGTTTAAGGAATATTAACAATTGTATATGCTAATGTAACCAAAAAAGATATAGAATATCAAGAAGTTCCTCTTGTATTCCTTCTAGCGTCAAATTCCTAGATCCTCCAGAGGCAACCACTTTCTAATTTGTCATCTTAGATCAGTTTTAACTTCATCTAAATGGAATTATATAATATAAGGTTTTTGTGTTTGGCTTCTTTCACTTAAAATAATATTTTCAAGATTCACCCATATCATTGCGTTACCAGTAGTTCATTCTTTATACCGTTAGGTTATATCCCATTGTATGGTTGTGCCACAATTTGTTTTTCTGTCCTCCTATTGATGAATATTTGGGTTGTTTCCTGTTTTTTTTTTACTATCATGAATAAAGATGCTATTACATTCTTGTACAAATCTTTTTGTGGAAGCCTGTTTTCATTTCTCTTATATAAATACCTAGTAGTGAAATTACTGAGTCATAAGGTAGATGTATATTTATTTTATATGAAACCACCAAACAGTTCTCCAAAGTGATCATACTATATTACACTTATACCAAGCAACATGTGAATGTTTAACTTTCTTCACTTGTTTTACTTGTTTCACATTGTCTCCAAATTTCACATTGTCTCCAACATTTGGCATTGTCAGTGCTTTTTATTTTAATCATGCTAGTAGGTGTGAAATTACAAGATAATGTTAAGCACCTTTTGTGTTTAATTGACATCTTATTTTGAGAGGTATCTTTTGGCTAGTAAAGAAAATAAGGCTGCTGGTTTTTAGATGTTTGATTTGTAGGTATTCTTTATATATGCTAGATACACGTCCTTGTCATATATATGTATTGTAAATATTTTCCCCCAGTCTCTGGTTCGCCTATACATTTTTCTTTTCTTTTTTTTTTTTTTAGTTTATTTATTTATTCTTAGAGGAAGTACAAGGGAGAGCATAGAGAGAGGGAGAGAGAATCCTAAGAAGGCTCTTCACTGTCAGCACAGAGCCTGGCAACTTGGGGCTCGATCTCACCAACTGTGAGATCATGACCTGAGCTGAATCAAGAGTTGTTGCTTAACTGACTGATCCACCCAGCTGCCCCTAGCCTATACATTTTCTTAATGGTGGCTTCTGACATCCAGAATCATTTTTATTTTGATGATATTCTAGATACTCTGACTGCATACCAAATTATCCCCCAGTTTCTTTACTTAATGACAATATTTATTTTACTCACAAACTTATAATTTTGGTAGAATTCAGCAGGAAGAGCTTGTCTTTGCTCTCTTTGATGTCAGCTGTGGTGGCTTATCGACTGGGGCTGAAATCATCTGAGGGCTTGATCACTCATATTGCTGGCCCTTGATAATATCAGCTTAGACCTTAGGTGGAGCTGTTGGCAGAAATGCAAACTGTGACCTCTCCATGTTTCTGGGTTCCAAAAGTGAGAGCATTTTAAGAAAGAGAGTGTGTTTACTTTTTGGAAAATGAAAGCTATTTACTTTTTCTGACCTAGCTTCAGAAGGAATATAGGATCACTTCTGCTTTGCTCTAAGAGTTGGAGCAGTTACATACTCAACCTGGTTAATTGACTCCACTTCTTGGTGGGGAAGTGGCAATGTTATAGAAGAGCATGTGGGCCTGGAATATTGCTCTAGTCATTTTTGGAAAATACAATATACCTGAGTCTAATTCTAATATATCAGTTTATTCTTTGTTGGTTAGTGCTTTTTACAAACATCCTAAGATTTTTGCTTACCTGAATATTACAAAGATATTTTTCTATGTTTTCTTCTGATACTATATGGTTCTGCTGTTTGCATTTAGGCTTGTGATCCATCTTTCTTGAATTAATTGTTGTGTAAGGAGTGAGGTAGATGTTGCGGTTGACTTTGTCTTTCTTACAGAAAAACAACTTATCCAGCACCATTTGTTAGAAAGACTTAAATATGAGACAGGAAACCATAAAAATCCTAGAGGAGAACACAACCAGAAACCTCTTTGACCTTGGCTGGAGCAACTTCTTACTAGACGTGTCATTGGGAGCAAGGGAAACAGAAGCAAAAATGAACTATCGTGACTTCATCAAGATAAAAAGCTTCTGCACAGCAAAGGAAACAATCAACAAAACTAAAAGGCAGCTTGCAGAATGGGAGAAGATATTTGTAAATGATGTACTTGATAAATGGTTATTGTCCAAAATCTATAAAGAACTTATCAAACTCAATACCCAAAACTAAATAAGCCAGTTAAGAAATGGGCAGAAGACGTGAATATACATTTTTTGAAAGAAGACATCCAGATGGCCAACAGGCACATGAAAAGATGCTCAACATCACTCATCATCAGGGAAATACAAATCAATTCCATCATGAAATATCACCTCAGACCTGTCAGAATGGCTAAAATTAATAACACAGAAAACAACATATCTTGGTGAGAATGTGGAGAAAGGGGGACCTTCTTACACTGTTGATGGGAATATAAATTGGTACAGCCACTGTGGAAAACAGTATGGAGATTCCTCAATAAGTTAAAAATGGAACTACCCTATGACCCAACAATTGCACTACTTAGGTATTTACCCAAAGGATCCAAAAATACGAATTTGAAGGGGCACATGCACTCTTTTTATAGCAGCTTTATAAACAATAGCCAAATTCTGGAAGGAGCCCAAATGTCCATTGACCCATGTATGGTTAAAAAAGATGTGGTATACATATACAATGGAATATTACTCAGTCATAAAAAGAATGAAATCTTGCAATTTGCAGTGGAGCTAGAGTGCATTATGCTAAGTGAATACATCTGTCAGTGAAAGGCAAATACTGCATGAATTCACTTATATGTGGAACGTAAGAAACAAAACAGATGAACATAGGAGAAGGGGGAAAAAGAGGGAGACAAACCATAAGAGACTCTTAACTATAGAGAAAAAACTGGGGATGTTGCGGGGAAGTGGGTAGGGATAGGTTAAATGGGTGACGGGCATTAAGGAGAGCACCTGTGTTGAGCACTGGGTGTTATATTTACGTGATGAATCACTAAATTCTACTCCTGAAACCAGTATTACACTGTATATTAGCTAACTAGAATTTAAAGAAAAATTTGAAAAAAGACTTTTCAACAAAAGTTGAAGTCAGTTTGCCATATATAAATGGGTTGATTTATGGAATCTCTTCATTGTTTTATGTATCCATTTGCCTATTATTTCATCAATATCAAACTATAACTTTATGATGAGGCTTGAAATCATGTAATAAAAGTCCTCCGAATATTTTACTCTTTTTTATGTGTTTGGATATTCTATTCCATATAACTTTTAGGTTTAGCTTGTAAGTTTTTTTTTTTTTTGAGAGTGAGACACAGGGTGTAAGTGAACAAGAGGCAGAGAGAGGAAGAAAAAGCGAGAGAAGTGGGGCACACCCAAAGCAGGGCTCATTTTTACCCGAAGTGGGGCTTGTCCTCACCCAAAGCAGGGCTCAAGCTCACTTGAAGTGTGGCTGGAGCTCATCCAAAGTGGGGCACGACCTCAGCTGATGTGGGACTTGAACTCACTAACTGTGAGATCTTGACCTGAGCTGAAGTCAGATGCTTAACAACTGAATCACCCAGGTGCCCTAGCTTGTGAGTTTTTCAAAAAGCCCTACTGGAATTTTGGTTGGAATGACATTGAATCTATAGATCCATTTAGACAGAATGGCCTTTTAACAATATTTTATCTTCTAACTTATGAGCACAGTATATCTATCTATCTCTCCATTTCCTTACCTCTTTAATTTTGCTCTGTAAAACTTATTTTGTGTCTTATACATTTCCAATAGATTTATTTTTAGCTATTTGCTGTTTTTTAATGATGTTGTAAATAGGATTTAAGAAATTAGTATTTTTTAAACATTTATTTATTTTTTGAGAGAGAGAGACACACACACACACACACACACACAGAGGGTGAGCGGGGGATGATCAGAGAGAGAGGGAGACACAGAATCAAAAGCAGGCTCCAGGCTCTGAGCAAACGGTCAGCCCAAAGCCTGATGAGGGGCTCAAACCCACAAACCGTGAGATCATGACCTGAGCTGAAGTTGGCCACTCAACTGACTGAGCCACCCAGGCATCCCTAAAAAATTATTTTCTAATACTCATTGGTGCTCTACCGAAATTAAATTGCTTTTGGTATATTAACCTTGTATCTTGTAACTTTGCTAAATTCATTTATTAGTTCTACTCCTTTAAAGTGTCCATAGGATTTCATACTGTGCAATCAAATTGTCTGCAAATAATAATGGTTTTACTTCTTTTCTAATATTCATGTCTTGTATTTTTTTTCTTGCCTGATTGGACTGGCTAGGACTTCTAGTGTATACTGAATAGAAGTGGTGAGAATGAATGTAAGTGGTATCACCAGTAGGTTTCTTACAGATTCTTTTTATCAAATTAAAGAAGTTCCGGGGCACCTGGGTGGCTCAGTCGGTTAAGCCTCCGACTGCGGCTCAGGTCAGATCTCACGTTCGTGGGTTCGAGCCCCGCATCAGGCTCTGTGCTGACAGCTAGCTCGGGGCCTGGAGCCTGCTGCCGGTTCTGTGTCTCCTCTCTCTGCCCCTCCCCCTCTCATGCTCTGTCTCTCTCTGTATCAAAAATAAATAAAACATTAAAAAAAATTAAAAAAAAAAAGTTCCTTCTCCTTCCCTATCTTCCTAGTTTGCTGAGGGATTTATGTTTTTGGTTATTTTGGGTTTTTGTTTGTTTTTTCTTTAAATGATAGGTATTGAATTGTCTTAATTGCTCTTTCTGTATCTACTGAGAATCAGATGATTATGTAATTTTTTTCTCCTTTCTCTTTTTGAACAGTTTTCAAATGTTAAACTAATCTTGCATTCCTGGATTAACCTCATGGAAATGATCTAAATCTATATAACTATCTATCTATTCTATATATGTGAATTTATTTTGCTAATATGTGGTTAAGAAGTTTTCATTTATGTTCGTAAAGGATGTTTGCTTGCTTTTCGTGTAATGTCTTTGTCAAGTTTTGATATCAGTATTATATGAACCTCATGTAATGAGTGAGGAAATAGTCCCTGTGAATTCTGAAAGTGCCTGTGTAAAGTTGATATGAATTCTTCTTTAAATATTTTTCATAATTAGTTGATGAAGCCATCTGTGCCTGGTAGTTTCTTTCTTGGTAGGTATTTTATTAATAGTTTAATTTCTTTAATTGACATAGTGCCATTTCTATTTTCTTTTTTTCCTTATCTGAATTCTAGCAAGTTTTATTTTTCAAGGATTTTTTCCATTTTATAGAAGTTGTTAATATTTTGGCATCCATTTGTATCATCTCTGTATTATTCTTGTAATACCTGTAGGATTTTCAGTGATACCTCCTCTTTCGCTGCTTGGTAATTTGTGCTTTTCTTTTCATAAGTTTTGCTAAGGATTTATGTGTTTTATTAATTTTTTTCAGATATTCAGCTTTTAATTTTTTGATTTATTTGTCTATTCCATTTATTACTGCCATTAATTATATTATTTGCTTTCTGAAATCTACTTAATGTTGGCTTTAATTTGCTCTTTTATCATAATTCTTTTTTTAATGTTTATTTATTTATTTTGAGAGAGAGAGAAAAAGAGAGAACAGGGGAGGGATGGAGGGAGGAGAAGAGAGAGAATCCCAAGCAGGCTCCAAACTTTCAGTGCAGAGCCTGACCTGGGGATTGAACTTAGGAACTGTGAGGTCATGACCTGAACTAAAATCAAGAGTTGGACACTTAACCAACTGAGCCACTGAGGCACCCCCCTTTTTTTTTTTTTTTTGATTCTTAGGGTAGACATTTAGGTCTTTGATCTACTCTTTTCTAATATAGGAACTTAATGCTCTACATTTCCCTCTAAGCTCAGCTTTATTGGCATCTCCCAAATTTTCTTATGTTATATTTTCTTTATTCTTCAGTTAGAGATATTTTCTAATTTCTCTTATGATATCTTCTTTGACTTACAGGTTACTTAGAAATGAGTATTTAAAATTGAGACATTTCAAAATTTTCTGGCTATCTTTTAATTCATATCTAATTTAAATCTCTTGTGATAAGAGAGAATTATTTTGATATTTTGATATCACTTGAGCCTTGATGATTTTTTCAGATTTGTTTTATGGATCAGAATATAGTCTCTCTCTTGGTGAATGTTTTAGGTGCACTTGAAATTAATGAGTATTTGCAGGGTTGGGGAATAGTGTCAATTATATCAAGCTGCTTGAAAGTTGTATTCAATCCTTACGTACTTACTGATTTTTTTCTTTAGTCATATCAACTACTGAGAGAAGGGTGTTAAAATCTACAACTATGAATATGGATTTCTCTTTAGTTTTGTCAAGGTCTGCTTTTTGAAGTTTGAAACACTATGATGAGTCTCTATCCATTTAGGGTCGATTGTTAGGTATTTCTAATGAATTGATCTTTTTATAGTTAAAGAATGCTCTTGTTATATATAGAAATCTGTTTTGTCTTGAAGTCCACTTTGTCTGATTTTTATATAGCACACTAGCTTTCTTATGCTCGTGTTTATATAGAATATCTTTTTCTAGTCTTTTCCTGTTAATATATTTCTGCATTTACATTGAACATATGTTATTTTTAAATAACATGTAAGTAAGTCTTACTTTTTTCCTGAGTCTGACAATTTTTGCCCTACCCTTAGTGTGTTTAATCTGTTTACATTTAATATAATTAATTGTATGATGGATTTAAGTCTACCTCTTGGCACTTTTCCAATCTATGTTGTTTTCTTCCTTTTCCCCCTGTATGCTTTTGGATGAATCAAATATTTTTTGGTATTCTACTTTGTCTTCTCTATTGACTTTTTAGTTACACTTCTTTTTTGTTATTTTTTAGCACTTTCACTTTAGAAATTAAACTATGTGTCTTTAAATGGTCACAGTCTACCTTCAAACATGTTCATACTCTTTTATGAACAACGTAAACAAGTCTTATAACAACAATTTCATGTAACTGCCTCTTGCCCTTTAACCTCTTGTTATATATTTTACTTCTATTTATGCTATAAGCCTCATGATGTAGTATCATTATTTTTTGTTTTAAAAAATCAATTTTTACAGAAGGTTTTATATATAATTTACATGAATAAAAATACAATATATTTTATATATGCACATATATAAATGGGGGGCATTTCTTGTGGTCCTGGTTTACTAGAGATAAATTCTCTCTGTTTTTGTCTATGTGAAAATGTCTGTATATTGCTTTTATTATTACAGGATATGGAGCATTAAGTTGATAAGTACCCTCCCTGTAGTACTATAAAGTTGTTTTAGTTTTCTAGCATTCTTATTGTTGTTTCCTGTAAATAATACATCTTTTTTTCCTCTGTCTACTTCTGTGAATTTTCTTTTTATCTTTGAGTCACAATTTAACGGTGACATTTTAAGTTGTGGTTTTCTTTGCATTTGTCCTGCTTGGGTTCACTGAGCTTCTTGGATGTACATGTTAGTTTGGAAAGGACTTTATAGAAAAAAAATTTTTTTAGATTTATTTATTTTTGAGAGACAGAGTGAGACAGAGGTGAGTGGGGGAGGGGCAGAGAGAGAAGGAGACACAGAATCTGAAGCAGACTCCAGGCTCTGAGCAAGCATTCAGCACAAAGCCTGACACAGGCTTGAACCCACAAACCATGAGATCATGACCTGAGCTGAAGTCGGATGCTCAACAAACTGATCCACCTAGGCATTCCTTGAAAGAAAGGAAGGAAGGAAGGAAGGAAGGGAGGGAGCGAGGGAGGGAAAGAAAAACATATTTGCCCTGTTATCTTTTTCTTCTAGAACTTCAATTACATGTTTTCTAGACCCTTTAAAATTATCCTTTTTTTTTTTAAATTCTTTTTTTCCCCTTATTTTCCTCTTTGTTTTTGTTTGGGTAATTTCTGTTTTGTCTTCAAGATCATAGATTTGTTCTTCTGCTATATCTAATTTGATGTTAAATTTATTAAGTAAAATTTCCATTTTTGATATTATATATTTTTTTATTTCTATTGTTTCCATTTGGGTCTTTTTCTAGTAGTTACCTTCTGTCTTCTGAAGTTACTAATCTGTTTATGCATGTATTTTCCCCACTAGATTCTTTAAAATATTTGTCACTGTCATTTTATTTTTAAAAATTTATTATTATTATTTTTATATTTATTAACTATTGAGAGACAGAGAGAGACAGAACTAACAGGGTAGGGGCAGAGAGAGAAGGAGACACAGAATCCTAAGCAAGCTCCAGGCTCTGAGCAAGCTGTTAGCACAGAGCCCAAAGCAGGGCTTGAACCTGTGAACTGCAAGATCATGACCTGAGCCAGTCAGTCATTCCAATGACTGAGCCACCCAGGTGCACTGTTATTTTAAAGTCTCTATCTGGGTCATTTCTGGGTCTCATTCAATTGACTGTTTACTCTTTTGACCATGGGTGTTTTTGTACCTCTCATATATCTGGATGTATGGAGACATTTTGTGTGGAGTAACAGTAGAGCAAATAATATTTACCTCTAAGAAAGGGGATCATCTTTTTTTTTCTGAAGGCATATGTGAGGGAATTGAGTCAATTTCATATGTAGTTCAACTGAGTCTGGGCTTGATTGCAACTTAAGTTAGATTCATTGTGCTGCTGGCTTAAAACAGTTCAAGAGAAAAAAATTGAACCTTGCTTTAGCAAGATTTAGGAACTGAATACTGGTAAGATTTCAGAAAATTCTTTATGCTCTCTAATCCGGCTGCCAGCTTCTACGTCTCCCACTGGAGAGTATTCTTTGCTCTCCAATTTTGCCCCCAGCTTTCTGTGTCTTGAGAGTTCTATTTCCAGATGTCCTGTCTGCCTCTTCTGGAAGATGGCTGCAGAGCACTTGGTAGAAGCCCAGAGCATCTCAGAATGATTTCTCTCAGATCTCTTGCCCTACCCAGAGCTTCAGCCTTGCACTTGGGGAAGGCCATGGGCACCTCGGGGGGATCTGTATCTGTGTCTGTGCTCTTGCCCTCCCAGCCCTCATCATGCTACCTCTGGGCCTCAGTGAGAACAAGGGGAGCATATTGGTGGGTAGATGCAGATTCACAGTTTGACTAGGGTTCCTCAAAATTCTAATCTGTCATGCCAACCAGCTCACTACTATGTTTGTCAAGTGTGGTAAGTTCCTCTTTATTCCCATCCATGGCAGATTCTTCTTTCTCTCCTCCTTCACCAGTGATGGAAGCATCATAGCTCTCTTCTTGCCAAGAAGGAATCATCACTTTTTTAAATTTAGTTCATTTTCATTTTTTTGCATCCTAGCTCTCTGATAGCTTTAGTGATTTTGTAGCGTATCTGGCTTTTTTCATTGTTAGAGTGGAAGCAACAGTTTCGTGATTTTTCTGAATTCTAATTGGAAGTGGTGCTTAATTCTTTCTATTTTTATTTACTTCCTCTGTCCAGGACCTAAACATCTATCCATTGTACCTGGGAAAGGGTAGCTTTGATTGATTCAAACTCAAAATCTTTACTCTTTTTCTTTGTGGAAGGCTTTCTCTTGGGTGAAACTCATAATTTCTGATTTCATCTCTGAGGAGGAGTTGTCCTTCCAAGAGATTCTCAGACCTCATTAAATGGGTTTCTGTTGGGCCTACCCTATCAGTGCCACAGAGATACCTACATCTCACTATTCGAAGTGTGGCAAACTCCCCCACCCCTCAGGTACATAGTATATTGTATTAAAGTGAGAATAACTCAGAGAGGGGTGACACTTTGAGAACATTTTCAGGTTGGTGATGGGAGAGATCTTAGGGTTGGGGTGGGATAGGAAACTCCTACGTACTAACACTTACTTGGTGTCTACTTTAAGTCACCCTCTTTCACAGTGGTGGCCCTTGACATAGCTTTTTTTCACTTTACATGTAAGGAGGCTAAGACTCAGAGAGATCGTCCAACCTGGCCTACGAGGCAAAGTAGGGGTTTGAACTCACAGCTAGCCCACTCCAAAATCAAGGTTTGTTTTGTTTTGCTTTGTTGTTTTCTTCATCGACATGGAGGAAAGCACAGCAGAAGATGGGAGTGGGCAGCCCACCGCATCCCGTTCTGGGGCTGGATATTGCAGATGGTGGCCATGGGGTGGAACCAGCACGTGGGCTCTAGTTTCTGAGACCAGAGCTCTTCCTGTTAGGACCCCACCGTAATCAAACCACGTAGTCACTGGGTGACTTTGAGCAGTGTAATTTTATTTTAGTATCAGTATTTTCTTCTGAAAAATCTGAGGTTTCCCAAATCCGTTGAAAACACTGAAGGGAAATTGGAAGCAGCTCCTCTGTGGGTCCTCTTTTCAGCAGGCCTCTCTCCCATTGACTGGGTTTGTAGAAAGTAAAGGAGAGAAAACAGCAGCCCTCACACCCACCCCAACCCCCGCTCATCCCAATTCGCACAAGCCTTCTCTCCATGCCAGAGGCCACCTCACACTCGGCCTCTTCTCCCTGGCACTGCGGCTAACGCAGGAAAAGCCAAAGTGTAATTAGTTAATAGCAGGGCTCCTCGGTTAATGGAAAGGGCATTTCAAACTTACTTATGCAAACCGATACTGTAGGATTTGTCAGAAACTATCAATAGGATGCAACAGAGAGGATTCACAGGTCACTTGTCAAGTGGGGACAAAGCTTTTCTAGCCTACTCTTTAAGACCCAGAATAGTTCTCTGGACCACCTGCTAGCTTGGAAGTAAGACTGTGGGGAGAAGAGGCTGGGGAGCCCTCTTCTGAACACCTTCCTCCTACTAATAGCCAGGTGTATTAGGATGTGTCAGGACTGTGCTGTGTACCCAACCAACCAGTATTATATCAGCTTTCCCTCTCTAGAACCTGATGAAGTAGATCCTATTATTGTCCTCATTTTATAGTTGAGGAAATTGAGATTTAGGTATGTTACTTGTAAGGTAAAGCAAGTTGTCACTGGTGGGCCTAGTACTTGAACCAAGACTACCTGGATTCCAGGTCGAGGTGGTTCGCCACTTAGTGTGGTGCCTCCTCACTGAGTGGTTGGGGCGCTCTAAAACTTGAGCTACTCATAGAAGATGACATTTGGATCCTCTTAGGGCTGGTAATTGATCACCATACTTATTTTCTCCTCTTCCTGGTCTCACAGCCACACTACCTTCCTCCTCCTCCTCCTCCTCCCCACACATGATCCTCATGCTCTTTTCTTGTTCAGGTAGGCTGAAGAGGCAGTGATTCCCAGGGTAAACTTGTGAGCAGGGTGTCAAAGAGGGTGGATCCACAAGTTAGAAAGATTCTGGGCGCTTGTTTCACCATTTGGAGGAGAACATTCTACCAAAAAAAAACTGTATCAGATTCTTTTTTTTTAATGTTTTTTATTTATTTGTGAGAGACAGAGAGAGACAGTGTGAGCAGGAGAGGGTCAGAGAGAGAGACACAGAATCTGAAGCAGGATCCAGGCTTTGAGCTGTCAGCACAGAGCCCGACGTGGGGCTCGAACCCACGAACTGTGAGATCATGACCTGAGCTGAAGTCTGCTGCTTAACCGACTGAGCCACCCAGGCGCCCCTGTATCAGATTCTTTCATTGTGTTAATCCATGCAGAGATGAAGGTTTATCAGTTGCAGCAACCAGTGTTACCTTTAGCAATAAAAGTGTTACCCACCAGGAAGGAGTTGGAAGGCCACTGAGGCCCGGAGGGGGTCAACCTTAATACTCTATGATTAACCAGCCTAGGCTGGTGGAGTTGAGCAAGGTTGGTCTTTTTGTACAGATTCAGGTTTGGGTGCAGCCTTCACCACAGATTAGCAGGGAGAGATTGAGCAATTCATTACGTTTTTCTGAACATCATTATTTTTTGAGGAGAATGATATTTACATAATTATAAATGTAATTCAACAAATTATATTATAAATTTAGTCAACAACTTTTATTGAGCACTTCCTACATACCAGTGGTTTTTCTAAGTGTTGGGACCAAAGACAGAATCCCTACCCTTACTGAAACTTACACTCTGGTGGAGAGAGGTCGGGACAGAAAATTAATAAATAAATATATCATATGGTGATCAGTGTTCTGAAGAACTAATAAAGCAATAAGGGGAGATACGAATACCAGGAGTAGGAATACCAGCAGGTGGTCTGGGAAAGCGTCTCTAATTAAGGATGCTTGAGCCAAGACCCGAAGGTCATAAGACAGTGAGACATGCAGGTATCTGGGCAGAGCGCTTCAGGCAGAGGGACTGGCAGATTAAAAGGCCCGAGGCTGAATGGTGCTTGGCATATCGGAGCAGCAGAAAGGTGGCTGGTGCAGCCGAAGTGCTGAAGGCAAAGGGTGTGTGTGACAATGTGGGGGAAAAGCAGCCGGCACAATACCTTTCAGTGAATGTTAGGGTTCTTCCTTCCTGTGTGATGGCTTTGTAGTCACCCTCAAAAGTCCTCATTGCCAAAAACAAACAAACAAATATAAAGTGAAGCGTATCAAACACAAATTCCCTTTACTGACTGGACCGAGGCTTGGAATTTCACCAGGGAGTATTGCTCTTTTATTCCAAGGCTTTGATTCCTGTATCATGCATGTACTTCTGGCAAAGGATAAGATTCTAAGCCAGTTTTCATTATTATACTTTAAAGGGGTTGATTGCAAGTTGGAGGCTAGAGGGAGAGAAGCGTTTGAGACGAGAGGTGGCTGGGAGTATGGCAAGGAGTGAAGTAAAGATTGAGCTGCAGCTCGGGAGTGGAGGGGCCGGGAGGCACGACCTGGCCTGAGGTCGCAGTTTGAAGCTCTTCTGTGTTGTAGCTTTGTGTGGGTGTCAAAGAAACTTACATCTGAAGACATGACAGATTCAAAGGAAGGATTTCTCTTAACTTACAAGGTTGCCTTGCGTTGAAAGAATGAGTTCCCTATGTTCTCAGGAAGGCATGACCCTTGTCCTCTACCCCGTCACTAAAGACTAGCAGAGGAAAGAGTCTCCACAGAGCATGGACAGGTGTCAAAGGTCTGTGTGCCCCGAGGTTCCTGTGCCCTTGGCTCCTAAAATGCCCACGGTCAGTACTTGTGGTTTCAGACAACAGAAACCACTTTGACGTTCCATTTCAAGAATAAAATGGATTTATTATGTGATATTTGGTTCCCAACGGGATCATTGTCAGTTGGGAGAGAAGCAGGTTCAAGGTTAAGCTTCCAGGAAAAATGCCCCAAGCATATTACAGAACTGGTCTGAAGTGAAACCACTCTTACAGCTGGTGAGCATTCAGAGCCAGGAACTGGCCGTCTCTACTGCCTGGTCTCCCATTTCCTGATCCCTCTGGGTCCCCTTGGCAGAGCGGGGCTCCTCACATCGTGCACTTGCTCATTTCCAGAACAAAGTCTTACGTGGCTGTGTATAATGACAGAGCTAGGTCACAGTCCTGCATCGTAGTTACAAAAGAAGCTGGGAGTTTTTGTGACTATACTGAGGGCTGATATTGTGGGAATGTCCCCAAATATAGAAAGATTGGTAAAGATAGGACCTTTGTTCTTGTAGAAATTGTCTACAGAGGTCTCTTATGAAAATTCAAAATTTGTATTTAGAACAAAAGGCTTACATGACTTTATGGGGCCCTAGAAAAAAGGATGCCTAGGAAGGTAGCTTTGGCATGGAGTGATAACCCAGTATGGCAACCTTGACTGAAGGATGGCAGAGGGGCATGCTGGGGGTGGGGTCCTCGTGACCATGGAAACAACCTACCGAGTAACTGGAACAAGCCCAACGCAAGCTTACATGGGCTTAGCCTTTTTTCTTTTTTTAAATAAATATGTATTTATTTTTGGGGGAGCACAATGGGGGAGGGACACAGAGAGGGAGGCAGAGGATCCGAAGTGGGCTTTGCTCTAACAGGCTGACAGCAGTGAGCCTGATGGGGGCTTGAGATCATGACCTGAGCTGAAGTCAGACACTCACCGACTGAGTCACCCGGGTGACCCCTGGGTTTAGTTTTATGATAGTACCCTGCCCTGCAAAGAGGGCAAGAGCTTCATGGGAAATGATAGAAACCCATCAGAGTTTGGTTTGTGTGCGGGATTTAATTACTGAGGTATCCTGATGCCTGCATAAACTCACAGCCCAGAAGAGTGAAGAATTCTTTCTGAGAAAGCTCTGGTAAACAGAAGCCTGTAAGGGCTTAGAAGTACTTAGAAGTGCTTAGAAGGACCCAGCGATGTTTTTCATTTATTCCGAGCTGGACTCTAAACAGATGTATATGTCTTTCTTTGCCCACTGAGAAGGCCTCTTCCTGTCCTGGGTCAATAAACTGCAGGTTTGAAAGAGATGGTATCCATTTCCATTTTCTGTTCCGGCCTGATGCCATTTAGAATTCTTTTTTTTTTTCACTTTTTTTTTAACACTTATTTATTTTTGAGAGAGAGTCAGAGATACAGCATGAGTGGGGGACGGGTGGAGTGAGAGGGAGACACAGAATCTGAAGCAGGCTCCAGGCTCTGAGCTGTCAGCACAAAGCACGATGCGGGGCTCGAACTCACAGACTGTAAGATCATGACCTGAGCCAAAGTCAGACGCTGAACCGACTAAGCCACTCAGGCGCCCCCATTTAGCATTCTTGAATACATTTTGAATAAATTGGAACCCCCGTCTTAAAGTGCAGTGCGTTAGTTAGAACTTCAAGATGACTCAGTAGTAAACACCCCACACAACTCAGACACAGATGACTTTGGTGTCCCCCAAAGCAATTTCCCATGAAAGGCGAGATTCTCTTGGCAGGGTAGTGCATGATCAGAAAGGAGAACTTTATCTCCTGTTTGCAAACAAACTTCTTGCCTTGCCTGGGCCCTGCACTCTCTCACTCCCTTGTTCACACCACTGTGCCTTGTCTTCTGTGGCTTCGCCTATCTGGCTTGTCATCTTTCAAGGCAGGCCAACAGCCTCCTCCTCCATGAAGCTTCTAGTCTGACTATTTTGCAAGGGGAATGCAGAACAGAGGTGCTTTGGAAGTCCTGGACGCCTGTTTGGTTCTGCCTTTTGGATCACAGAAGCCCTCGCAAAGCCTGATACCTCGAGACATCACATTGATTAGTTTGGTCCCTGCCTTGGTTTTAATTTCCTTGCTAAGTTTCTGTTCTCGAGCAACATATGCCCCCCTTTTTCTACCTCAGTAACCTCAGTGGTAGCTCTCACCATGTTAAACAACGGTCTGATTTGGCATGGAAAAAAAGCAGTCAATTGTTCCCTTTAAATCTTAATGTTTCAGGCCCTGGGAACATTTTAAGTAACTATTTAATGAGAAGACTTCTGGTGAAGCACAGGTAAGATCTTAAGGGCTCTAATTGCTCCCTGGAGAAAGCTGTCAGGGTTAAGTAACCTCATTCAGGTTGTGTACGTGGAGCAGGATCAGCAAAACAAGGCAGAAATGAGGAGCAGGGCCTGCGGGGGAGATGTCCCCGAACCTGGTGGATGAAACCTCTTGGACCTCGAAGTTTCCTAGAGCTGTACGTTGAGCTCTGTACCAGCAGTTAATACCTGCTGGCTGACTGCTCTGCCCTCAAATGGTCGAACAAATGACTGACTTTTTCCTGGGCCTCCTTGCCTTCTAATTTGGAACCCAAATTACAGTTCTTTCTTCTGTTCTTTCATTTAAAACAAAGCCAGACAAAACCAAACCCCAAACTCTGTTTTCCCTTCTAATCCCACTTGAAGTTTTTATTTGTGCATCATTCATTTGTTTATTCACTACACAAGTGTTTATAAAACGTCTTCCTGGTTTCAGGCACCCCTCAAGGTGCTGGGGATGCACCCGATTATTCTCTGTTGATTTAAGGGCAATGAAACGAAATTAGGCACAAGAGGCAAGAGAACAGATTGGGACACCACATCGGCTGGCGGGGGGTGACTCCTAAGGTAGAATCCCAGAGTTCTGGTGTTTGGGGTGAGCCGGAGCCCCACCCCCAAGGGAAGGATGTGCATGATATGATGGGGGTTCTCGTGTAATAACGTTCACTGTGTGTCTAAGGCATATGCCAAGTAAAACACTTGCAAAACGGGGCTCGAATTGATTTATGATTTAATTGAACGAAAAAGCCCTTTGTGTGGGCCTTCCCTTCTCCAGCCCCACAGAGGTGGTCTGTTCACTCAGACAGCAAGCCCTGCAGCCCCTCAGGCAGAAATGCTGCCTGGCTCCAAGTAGCCATGCTGTCTGGGACCGTTACAGAGGCTTAAGTGGGTCTGTACCTTCAGAATTAAGTAAGAACCATGGAGGCAAGAGAAGGGCATGCTGAGGCCCAGACAATTCAGTCCTCTCCTGACATGGGTGAGCCCTAAATTGGGAAGTATTTGGCTGATGGCGAGGGCAGATAAACGTTAAGGATTTGATGTAATCCCAGACCTCAGGCTTGAAACTGAGCTTGACCCTTCCCGTTGAGCACTTTTATGCAATGCCACTGGACATGTAGTAACAAGAAAGGAAACAGAGGAAGGATATCGGTTCAGCCTTATGTCAACTGTGAGAGAGAAGATGACAGGGAGAGCAAGGCATTGAGATGTGCATTGAGTCAAAAGTTGAAAGAACAAAAGAAAATTCTGTGAAGTTAGAGCTAGTGTGTCCTTGAGGAGACAAATGAGCTGATGTGAGGGGGCTGATATTCCATTTTAGGATATGAGAGGTATGTGTACGGCTGGAAGCTGGGGGCTGGGCATGTCATCTGGCTGTTTAGAAGTCCGACCTAACCATATGGCCTGAAATTCAATTTATAGCAATTACAAATTGCACTCATTTGTCTGCATAAGCCTACGTGTTGGGAAGGAGGAAGAGCTATCACTAGACCAGCATTTCAGGTAGAGAAACTGAGGTACCAGGGGTTTGTGGGACTTCTTCAAGATTGTATAACTGGTGGCTGAATTTTGCATAAAGTGCTTTGTTTGCATCCTGTCCTCCCATAATGGCGCTGCTCTGAATTTATCAAGGACATTGGCATTTATTATCTTACTGGACAAGCCCAACAACACTGGAGGGGGTGAAATGGGTGAGACAACTGAGGACCAGAGAAAAATCAAGAATGGACTGGAACCCCTATTTCTTGATTACTTGCTATGTGCTTTATTATGCTGTCTCAGAAGATGCAGTCTTTTAATAAAGGTAGATCCCATTTATCTCTGTTTTAAAGATGGGGAGGCTGGGGGTGCCTGGGTGGCTCAATTGGTTAAGCTTCTGACTCTGGATTTCAGCTCAGGTCATGATGTCATGGTTGGGGAGATGGAGTCCTGTGTCAGTGCAGAGCCTGCTAGGGGTTTTCTTTCTCCCTGCCTCTGCTCCATGCCCCCTTCCCCCATCTCTCTCTCTCTCAAAAAAAAAAATGTTAAATAAAAAAGATGGGGAGGCTGAATTATGGGAGAATAAGAAACATAAGGCCACCCAACCAATAAATCTCAAATCTGAGATTCAGACCCAGGTGTCTAACCCCGGAGCCTGAGTTATTCCGTCTCACCACCCACCAATCTGCTGGTAGATGTCCTGCAGCCGGTCAGGGCAGAGTCTGCTTTAGAACTCCATTTTCCCCACCTTACCGTTTCCACCAAGCTGCTGGTACAATAACAAGTTGGTAGTGAATAGCAGCAGTGTGCAGTCAGAGAGGCCTGAGCTTCCCTATGTGCTAGAGGAGGGTCTAGAGTAATTACTGTCTCTCAGGCCCAGTTGCCATACTGTAAAATAAAGATGACCCTTCTTCCCTGGAGGGTTTGTCCGGAGGGTCAATGAGAGTAAACTGCTTAAAGCAGCATCCAAGCTGTGGTGACCGCTCAGCAAGTGGCGGGAGGAGTAGCGGGGGGGCCCCCCCCGCTGGCGCCTGCATCCCACCGTGATCTGTCCAGGCTCCCCTACCCTGGCCCCTCACTTCCACAGGCAGCGCATGTTTTCCAAATCTTCCTGTGCCCTCTCTCTCTCTTCTCTCTTTTCTTCTCTCCTGCATTCTTGCTGCGAGTGTGGAGGAACCTCTTGTTTTCATTCATATATGCCTTAGCCAGCTGTGTAAAAGTGCAGGATGGAGCAGTAGCTCACTTTCTTCCTCCTCTCCCTCGAGCTAGCAGGTCGGGAAGTCTGTAGGGCTGCCCAGCTGGCTGGGAACTCAGGCAGGAGCTGATACTGCAGTTCTGAGGCAGCATTTCTCCTTCCTCAGGGAAACCTCAGTGTCGCTTGTAAGGCCCTTCAATGGACTGGATGAAGCTTACTCACATTATTGAGGATAATAACCTCTATTTAAAGCCAACTGATCGCAGATATTCACCACATCTGTGAAATACCCCACAACATTTAGATTAGTGCTTAGACATGTCCATACGTAAAACGAACCATCACAACCTACATGGCTGCCCTTGGCTGAAGGTTCTCAGTTGGCCTCTTCCTTCATCTCGTGTGCTGACTCCTTTTCCCTCTGTCTACTCCTTAAATACTGCTCGTCTTCAAGCTTCCGTGTTTGTACTTGGCTGATTCTAGGCGCTCCGCTGGGACAGTGTAGCACCCTATCCCCTTGTCGCAGCTGAATCTGTCTCTGCACACCAGCTCTTGCCTTGTTTGTATTTCTAGAAGCCGATTTCAGCCTGGCCACTGCATGTCTCCACTGGGCACTGCCCTCGATTTCCCCCAGATCCTCTGCTCCAACCTGTGTGCCCTCCTGAATTCTGCCCTCCCCACTCATCTGGCCCATCCACCCAGAAATCTGGGTGCCATTCTTGACCCTTCCCTCTCGCCTCTCTTTACATGCAGTTGGTGATCAATCCCTGCTGACTTTTACCTACCAAATATCTCATTCAGCTTGTTAAGAAAATATTTATTGATTATCTGCAGCAGCACCAAGCCAGACTGTAGAGCAGGGTTTCTTCATCTTGGCATTTTGGATCATCTGATTCTTTGTTGTGGAGAACGTCCTTTGCATTGTGTGACATTTAACCAGTACCCCTGTTCACTAGGGCCACTGTGACTGAACACCAGAGACTGGTGCTTATACAACAGATGTTTATCTTCTCATGGTTGTGGAGTCGGGAAGTTCAGAATCAAGGTGCCAGTAGACTTGATTTCTCCCGAGGCCTCTCTTTTTGGCTTGCAGATGGCCGCCATCTTCCTGTGTCTTCACATGGCCTTTGCTCTGTGCACACATCCCTGGTGTCTTCTTCATACAGGGACATCAGTCATACTGGATTCTGGGCCTACACTAAAGGCCTCCTTTTAACTTAATCACATCTTTGATGACTTTATCTTCAATTACTGTTACTTCTGAGGTACTAGGCTTGGGACTTTAACATATGAATTTTGAAGTGACAAAATTCAGCCCATAAAACCTGGCCTCCACCCACTATATATCAATAGTACCCCTCACTCAAGTTGAGAGAGCAACCAAAAATCTCTTCAGATATGGCCAGATGTCCCGAGTGCAAACTTATCCAGGTTGGATACCACTTCTCTACATAACAATAGTTTTTAATACTGCCTGCATATTAGAATCACTTGGAGAAATTAACACAAACAGACAACTCACCTACAGAGACTGAATTTTTTTGAGTGGGGCCTAGGTAGGGGTATTTTGTAAAAGTGTTCCAGACTATCCTAAAAATTTTTTTTAAATGTTTTATTTATTTTTGATACAGAGAGAGACAGAGCATGAGAGGGGGAGGGGCAGAGAGAGAAGGAGATACAGAACTGGAAGCAGGCTCCAGGCTCTGAGCTGTCAGCACAGAGCCTGACGCGGGGCTCGAACCCACGAACGTGAGATCTGACCTGAGCCGAAGTCGGAGGCTTAACCGACTGAGCCCCCCAGGCGCCCCCCAGACTATTCTAATGTGTAGCATGGGATCAAAACATTTTAGCAGTGTGAGAGGGAACAAGACAGACGTAAACAACAAATTTCAAGGGCGCCTGGAGGGCTCAGTCGGTTAAGCGTCTGACTTCGGCTTAGGTCATGATCTCACCATGTGTGAGTTTGATCTGCACGTCAGGCTCTCTGCTGACCACTTAGAGCCTGGAGCCTGCTACAAATTCTATGTCTCCCTCTCTCTCTACCCTCTCCCCCATTCTCTCTCCCTCTCTCTCTCTCTCTCTCTCAAAAATAAACATTAAAAAAATTAAAAAACAACAACAAATTTCATAATTGAAATTTTCAAACAGTTACAATTAATGTTATGCATAGTGTTTTGTAACATTTTCTTTAGTGGTGTATCTTAGACATTTTCTTGTATTATTAGGTAATCTACAGATAAAATTTTAATGAGTTTACATGTGGATATGCTTTAAATCATTTCAGCAGGGCCCTAGTCTATATTTTAGAGGGTTCAAACTCTTCTCTATTGAAGTCATGTTGTAAAGAATATCCTTGTATACATATCTTTGTAAGCAGCTTTAGTCACTTACTTAGGGTAAAATCCAAGAGGTGGAAATCCTGGGTCAAAGTGGTGACTATTTTTGTAGTTTTTGACATGTATAACTAAATTGTTCCTCAGAAGTGTTGTATTAATTTATAGCTCTGCCAACAGAATTTTAAAAAAGCCATTATCCTTTATCCTCACCAGCCTCGGATATTTCAATTTTTGAAATTAAAGGAAATGTGGTGACTTGTTTTAATTTGAATTTCTTTGATTATTATTCAAACTAAATATTCCAAACACTTATATGTTATTTTTTTCAAATTCCTTGTTCAAATTCCTTATCCATGTTCTTTGCTCATTTTTAATGATATTTTTATTTGCATTATAGACTTTCAAGAGTTGATTGTAAGAATATTAATTCTTTACCTGTTATGTGTTGTGAATCTTTTTATCTAAGTAATATTTGCCTTCACTGTTTCTCAGTTTTATTTCTGGAATTAACTCATGTAGTTAAATCTATTACTATTTCTTCCCTCCCTTCCTTCCTCCCTTACTAATTTTATATTCATAGAAAAGTTTTCCATACCTATTATTAGATCAATATTCATTTACATTTTTGGCCTTTTATTGTGTTTTGAACACTTGATTTTTGAAAGTCAAGTTCTCCTCATTACTCTTGATTTTTCAAAACAATTTTTGAAATTCAAAACCAGTTTTTTCCAGATTCCCCAAATTCCTATTGTGATTTTGAGTAAAAGCCCATTAACTTGGGGAGTGTTTATAGCCTTCCAACATTAAATCTTAGCTTTCCAACACAATATATAACATTCCTTCTTTAAAAAATTTTTTTTTTTAATGTTTCTATTTATTATTGAGAGACAGAGAGAGACAGAGCATGAGCATGGGAGGGGCAGACACCCAATCTGAAGGAGGCTCCAGGCTCTGAGCTGTCAGCACAGAGCCCAACGCAGGGCTTGAACTCACAAACTGTGAGATCATGACCTGAGCTGAAGTCAGATACTTAACTGATTGAGCCACCTAGACAGCCCCATTCCTTCTGCTCTCAAGGTATTTTTTATGGACCTTTGTAAAGCATGTCATTTCCTTGTTAAAGTTACTACACATTTCTTGTTAAACTTATTCCAAGATACTTGGTATTTTGTTGCTATTGAAAATGGAACCCTTTACCCGTTATATCTGCTGGGTAGTTATTGCCACTTTTTTAAAGAAGCTGTTGTTTTCTATACATTTATTTTGTAATTGTCTCGTTTTCTGGGTAATTAGTTTCAATGGTTTATTACCTCATTTTTTTGGTCAATGATTTTCGGTTATGCAAATAATATTAATTTGGTCCCTTTTTCATGTTTGCATTTCTTATTTCTTCTTGTCTTACTGCATTGGCTAAATGTCTAGAAAAAATATTTAACTATAATGGGAATAGTGAGCATACTTAACCGGTCCTTGATATGTTTTGATCTTTTTACTTATACTAGTATGAGGTTGGCTAAAGTTTTGTTAGACTGTTTATTGTGTGGTTTTTGTCTTTGTCATATTTTTTATTAATTTAATGCTAATTCACAAAATAAGCAACAGAGGTTTCAAAAAATTATATGATCTGCAACATTTTATATAGCAATAGGATAGCCAATTTCTTCAAAGTTAAAATAATTTTCCATAAAACCATCTGGGTCTAATCCCTTGGCAGACTTTTCCAATTTCTTCCATGTCATTTGTATGTTCAACTTTTCTGCTTCTTTTGGATACAATTTTGGTAATCTGCATTTTCCTAGAAAATTTCATATTTTATGAAGATTTTGCTGTTTATTTGTTGTGGTGTGGCACAGGAGAGTCTTGTAAAAGTATTTGCATGCCAGTGGAATATATACTCCTTTATGTTCAATTTTGAATATTTATATTTTTCCTCTTAAATTTATTTATAACTTCAACTGTTTTTCATTTTTAATACATTTTTGTTTTATTTTTGCTAATCATTTTTTCTTTACTTTAAAAAAATAATTTTATTTGAAATTTTAGTTTATTTTTATCTTTTTTAAAAAATTACTAATGAAAAATATTTAAGGTTATTATTTGTCTTCTGACTATAGTTTGAAAGCATCTCATAAGTTTACATGTATACTTTTATAGATAGTCCTTAACTGACTTTTTTCCTCTTTAACTGAAGATTATTTATGAGTGAATTTTTAAAATTTCAAGGAGCTGAGTGTATTTTTTTGGGGGTGGGTGTTATTTTGTTAATAATTTCTAGATTTGTTTCATGGTGAATTGAGAGTATAATTTAAACAATTTTTACTTTTTCAAATTAATTGTAATTTTCTTTGTTGAAAGGGTCTTCCACTTTGTGCATACCCTAGTTTAGCATGTACATTTTATTATAGTTATGTGTCTACATGTCTATCATTCCATTAGCCAATGAGCTTTGTGTGACCTTGGCCATTTATGTATTTTCAGTGTTGAGAACAGTGCCTGGTAAATGCCAGACATCAATAAACGTTGGCTGAATTGACCTTGAATGACAGATGGGAGCATGACATGAGTTCAATTGGCTAAGGGGGCTAAGATTGTAAGTTCCGTTTTTAGATGTACGAGTTGACTTTACTGATCCACAGCAGAAGGCCAAGTACAAGGGAGTATTTATAAAGCAAGGTGAAATATGGGCTCCATATTGGAAATAAATTAGTGTCATTTATTGATAGGCTTAAAGTTAATTCTGACTTTTTGTGGTGCTTCCACATAGTAGTGTACCTAGACCCAAAGTTAGGAGGAAAAGCAGTCTAGATAGTAGAAAACAGTTGGTCCTAAATCTGCATCTAGCCAGAGTTCATGCCCATGATTTGCTTGGGCAAGTCACTTAGCTTCTTGGGCCCTCAGCTTCCACATCTGTCAAGAGAAGGACAGGGTTATTTCTTTTAATTAAAATTTTTAAAAAATGTTTATTATTTATTATTGAGAGAGAGAGAGAGAGAGAGAGAGCACAAGCAAGGGGGGGTTAGAGAGAGAGGGAGACACAGAATCTGAAGCAGGTTCCAAGCTCTGAACTGTCCGCAGGGAGCCCAACACCAGGCTCAAATTCATGAACCACGAGATCATGACCTGAGTCAGAGTTGGATGCTTAGTCAACTGAGCCACCCAGGTGCCCCAGGACAGGGTTATTTTTAATGATGAAAAAAAAAAGGATCTTTGGTAAGTGGCAGGAAAAAGGTAACTCATGACACCAAGAGAAATTCTGTTAAGAGACACAAAAAAGAAACATAATTGTATTTTAGTATTAATTTTTTAAATCTTGAGGCACGTGGGTGGCTCAGTTGGTTTAACATCTGACTCTTATTTTCAGGTCAGGTCATGATCTCCTGATTGTGATCTTGAGCCCCGCATCAGGCTCTGAACTGATGGCATGGAGCCTGCCTGGGATTCTCTCTCTTTGTCTCTCTTTGCCCTTCCCCTGCTCATGCTCTTTCTCTCTCAATCAATCAATCAATATTTTAAAAGCCTACTTAAATCTCTGAAACAATGCAGAATTTTGTGTTTGTGTGTTGCATATATATTTTTTCTTTATTCCTTCCTTCCTTTCTCTCTCTCTCTCTCTCTCTCTCTTTCTTTCTTTCTTTTTTCTGCAGAGAGGGTCTAATTAAGTTTTTAAAGTATCTATAATCTAGAAAAACTTAATAACCACCTTTTGGGGGGGTTTCAAATCTGAGAGTCAGTAGTCCTGATGAAATATGGGATAAACTTAATTTCTTTTTGCTTTCAAAACTTCCTATTGCATCACCTATCAGTCAATCAAATATTTATAGAGAAGATCCCACATTGAAGGTGTCCTGCTTTTCCAATGAAGAGAAGTAAAAAAGGACATAATCCTGTCCCTGACTGTTAGAAGCTTAAGGTATGGTTGGGGAGAGAGGAAAAATAAATGTGGAAAGTTAGCAAATATAATATCTGGTACAGAGCAAAAAACATTAGCTATAAGCTGAAGCCTCCCTTTCTACCTTGAACACTTACAACTTATAGGAAAAAAATTAACAAGTATATATTCATGTTTAAATCAAGAGAGGAAATTTCTAGTAGTCATAAATGGAGAGGTTTCTATAAAATAATTTAACACATGGGCCACACTGTATATTGGAGGCTGAAGCTGTTAGGCTTGTGGGCACTGGGGATGACACAGGCTTATCAGTGGGCTCAGGTTGGGACCCCATTACCTTGAAAGCCTGGAGCTGGTATTATACAGACTATATGAAGCTGAGGCCCAGACACATTCTCTCTCCATTAAATTTGGAAGGGGACAAAATAAAACCCTTCTTTCCTGCCTGGAGTTGTAGCTAAGGTCCTAAGAAGTGCCACCCAGCATGACAAACTAATGGGGACTGTACGCTCAGCTCAAATCTATGGTTGGCAAATAACCTGGAACTACAGAGCCTGGATCCAAGTATCAAGTCCTTCTTAAAACTGCCATAGGTTTCCTGAATATTTATTGGAGGAAATTCTCATAAAAGATAATCTCACAAACAAAAATTACAAAGCACCTAACAAGTCCAACATCATGAAAGACAAATAACAAAGAGCAAATAGATAAACCAACATTTAAGGGAAAGACCTGATAGAGCAATAAAAAATGTTTTCAAACAAATAATTTAAGTGTTCTCAAGGATAATGGAAGGTATAGAAATGATGAAATATGTGCAGAAGGAAATGAAACAAGCACAGGTGGCTTTAAAAAAATTAGAAACTTCAAAAATGAAGAAATCATTACTGGAATTAAAAAATTGAGTCTATGGGTATATTAGTCAGCAAATCAGTCTAAAACTTAGTAACTTAAAACAACACTTATTCCTGGTTCCTTGGTTTTGGGAATTCAGGAAAGGTTCAGATGGCTGGTATTAGTTCAAGATCTCTCATCAGGTTTTAGTGAAGGTGTCAACCAGATCTACAGTCCTATAAAGGTCTGGTTGGGCTTGGAGGACCTGCTTCCAAGATGGATGCTCCACAGAGAAGGTGGAGATGAGCTCCATTCCTCCCCATGTGGAACTCTCCAAATTGCATCTTGATGTGTCCTCATGACCTGATAGCTGACTCCTCCTAGAGCAAGTGATCAAAGAGAAAGACAGCAAAGGGAAAAGAAACCATGAGGTTCTTTGTCACCAAGTCTTGGAAGTTACACACCATCATGTCCACCATATCCTATTCAGTAGATGAGAGTCATTGAAACTAGTCCTTACTCAAGGAGAGAGGAGTTAGATGCTGCCTTTGGAAGAAGGACAATTAGAGAATTTGCAAGTATATTTTAAATCACATAACAGACCAAACAGTGTATTGCATACAACAAAAAATGGACTATGAAACTGGAAGAATGAGCTAAGGAAATGTCCCAAAATGTGTCAAGAAGACGTGATGGGATGGAAATCATGAAAAAAAAGTTAAAGGGATCTGGAGGACAGATCAAAAAGCCATTAAACACATGTTTAATAGGCATCCCAAGAGGAAAAAAAAATAGAGAAAATGATGCAAAAGTATCGCTTTCAGCAATGAAGGCCTAATGGCTGAAAATTTCCCAAGACTAGAGAGTACTGTATTTCCCAAACTGAGAAATCTCATTAGGGATGAGCTAAAAGTTAGCCATCTCTATAAAACAGTTACGTCGGCAAAAGGGTAGTGGGAGAAAGAACTTCAAGGAAATAAAGGGCAAGTGATTGCAGGCTACAGCAGTCAGAAGAGTCTTCTTAGGTGGTGGAGGCAAGGCTGGGAAATTCCGCTGGGTCTGGTGCAGTGGAAGGAATGTAGAGCGCAGAGTGAAGAAAGAGACCAGCCGTAAACTGCAGCCATGATGGGGCCCTTGCAGCTCTCACTAACCTTCCATTGGTACGTAGGACAATTTCCTCCCCCACTCTGCTACTATCAAATAACCAACAAAGATGTGTGAGACAGCCCTGGAACTCCGACGCCCAGAGTATAATGGCAAGGCCTGAAGAGCCCCTTTTGGACCTCAGGCTCCTCTCTCCAGCTCTTGGGCCTCAAACGACAAAACGTGGGCAACCAGATGAAGACTTTGTTTTTCTGCACGAAGGCCTTGACTTGGCACACTTCCATTTATTTTCACCCCCAAAAGCTGTAATTAGTAGTCAGACTTGGTTTTCCCTGCAGACTCAGAGACAGGAGTAAGTGTTAATTTGAACATTTGCAACTAACAAATGCCTTCCCATTGGCCCATGTGTAGCCAGGCAGTTTTGCTAGAGATGCTGGGTCCCCTGAAGAGGGTAAGGGGGGGGCGTTGGGACTAGGGGTGGGAGGTGGGAGGTTGCAGGGAGGCTGGAACTGGTGCAGTCTGGTCCTGGCTGCATTGCCACATCTCCAGGCTGAGACCTAGAGAAGTGACAAGTGATAGCCTCAATGGGAAGTGGCAGGAGGCAGATATTTATACCCAGGTCCAAAAGAGGCGAGCACAGGAGTAAAAGAGTTGGCTGGGAAAATCAGTTTCTTGAAGAGAGAAAACAGTATCAGGCAAGTGTGATCTGACCCCATGAAAATTTTTCTTAGGGCCAAACCCTTGCCCTTTGCATCCTGGTCTCCTGCCTCAGGCTCAGGCTGCGTGGATATATATCTCTATGCTAAGGTTACTATTGTCTAAGGTTCAATGATGCAGGGCCTAAGGGAACAAGCTTGGGGTGGAGGGAGAAAAAACCTACTGGCAAGGAGAGACCAGTCCTAAACCCGAAAGGGTTTGATGCCACACAGCTGCCATAGTCGGCTCAGAGTCCATTCACCATTCCTTTCTTCCTCCCATTGCTGTTGTTATTTTTCCTGGTCTGTATTTCACTCCCAGCTCCCTGCAGACTGTTTAAAAATTGGATAAAGAGAAGACACCACCCACTTGTCTTCCCCTCGAGGAAAAAAAGAAGTTTCTAATAACACCAACCAAGATGGTGATTTATTCATTTTGCTTTCATCTCTTATCTGGGGGAACACTGAGGGAAATAGGGTATTGCCTTTGTCTTCCTGCCTCTCTGTCTCATTGTCACTCATTCTGTCTCCCTCCATCACTTGGTCTCATTCTAGATCTCTCTCTCTGTGTCTCTTTCCCTCTGTGTATTTGGGTCTTTCTCTTCAGCTTGTTTCTCTGCACAAGCAGACTACACCCAATATATCAGTGAGGCATTCAGCACCCTGGGCCAGCCACAATCTAATATCCCACACAGCCGTCACATACCAGGTTGTATTTTCAACCTTGTTTCAGCACCCCTAGGCGATGTGCACACTGTGTAACTTTGGATCTTTCAGCTCTCTGGATGATCTTTTATTTGAGTGACCCTGGGCAGATCACAGACTGAGCTCAGGCTGCAGACCGAGACCTGACCTCTTTTTATGTAGTTATGTCGAAAGGGGCATCTGTGGGATAGCCAGTTTTTCAGGCCAATGGTTTTGGGATGGTTGCATGTGACTGTGTGTGTGTGAGCGTGTGTGTGTGCACACGTGCAAACAAACATGACATTGTAAAGGGATTTATTTATTTATTTTGAGAGTGCTGTTTTGAAGTAATTTGAAGCTTCTTTCTGTTCTTTCTTTCTTTTTCTTTCTTTCTTTCTTTCTTTCTTTCTTTCTTTCTTTCTTTCTTTCTTTCTTTCTTTCTTTCTTTCCTTCTTTCCTTCCTTCCTTCCTTCCTTCCTTCCTTCCTTCCTTCCTTCCTTCCTTCCTTCTTTCTTTCTTTCTTTCTTTCTTTCTTTCTTTCTTTCTTTCTTTCTTTCTTTCTTTCTTTCTTTCTTTCTTTCTTTCTTTCGTGAGAGAAGGAAATTGGAGATACTTCGAGCTGCTGGGGAAAAGACCTTTCCAGAAATGGGACAGTGCCAAAGTCTATGTCATAATGCAGGTAGAGGGTAAAGGAATCAGGACTGAGAAAAAGGATGAAGACTTCGTGTTAGGGCTGGAAATTGTATGATGGCGGGGAGCCCACTGGACACAAGCTCTGACATGATCCAGACGCAAGGCAGGCTTTTCTATGACTCAAGGACTCTGAATGATTCTGCACACCAGGGGAAAGCGTGACCTGTGACTTGAGTGAAATCCATGGCTTCTGTGGGTACTGCAGTGGTTGAGGATGAAGGTCAAGTTTTTTAATAACTTTGAACAGCACACTAGGATTTTAGGGAAAGAATTGTTATTTTTCAACAGCTGGATCTTCTTTGGTGAATGGGGTGCCCGTTGACATGCTTGGCTCCTAGGGCATTACAGAGATTTGTGGGAAGCCCAGAGGAGTAGAAGGATGAGGCCAGCTGCCTAGAGATCAGAGACAGTTTCTGTACTGCCCTGAATACTGGAGAGCCCTGCAGCTTTGCATCTAGACCTGGCCTTGGAATGCAGGCATATTGGCAGCCAGAGATTTTTGCCAGCTTTTTGCCTTATATAAATATAATAGTAACTCTGAATCTTGGCATTTCACCCCATGGATATTTGCATGATCCCCTCTTTATTACCAGTGTTAATCATCAGCAAAATTGCAAAGTGGGTGCCTCTTCAATGTCTTCAGCTTTTGACTTACCTCCCTCCCTCCACAGCAGGCCCCGCCCCCGCCACTCCCTGTCCTTCTTCCCTCTCAACTTTGCATCCTGTGCTTCTTTCCCCTCCCCCACTAAAAATTCCATAGAGAACACAGATCTTTATCATTTAGGCCTTGGTGGTCTTTCCCGAGACTGCCTGCTCTCCTCATTGCCTTCTGGAAGGCTGCATCCTTGTCCTTCGTGGAGGGATAGTGTGGAAGTTCCTTGTGGACAGACATTTTTGTCAGTTTTGTTCACTGCTGTATCCCTGGGACCTAGCATGGTGCCCGGCATAGGATCAATAGATTTTATTGAATGAATTAATCAATTAAGTGAATTCAAACTTTGGTCAGTGCATAGGAACAGTTTTTTCCTATGGGGTCAAGATGACTGAGGGTAGAGAGGCACTGACCACCCCTGCTGTCTCTGGGGTCTCCCATAGGGCTCCTACCTTCTTGCCATCCCCCCATCCCCACCCCCACATAAGGCCAATCCCTTAAATAACTTTTTTAAAGATGCAGCTTTCTTTTGTCAGGCTCTCTGGGATCCTAAAATCCCCTGCTTTGGTTCCTGGCAAACTTTCCACACTTTCAGGACAAAGATGGTTTCCGTTCCCACTCTCCCAGGCCCCCGGCGTCATTACCGTGACCTCTTCCATCATAGTGGTCAGTGCCTAATGTTCATTCACCCCTGGGGGATAGCAAAGCTGCACACGCAGTGCCCACCTCTGTCCTTGTGGAGGGGAGAATGGAACAGTGTCATTTCTTTTGCAAACCTCCAGTGCCTGCATCTCTTTTGTGTGACTGCTTAATAGTAAAATCGATCTGCTACTGGGCAGGGGTTCAGGCCTGGTGACTTGGCCCTAAAGTCAGACCTGCAAGGGACAGCTGTCCGGAGCTGTCTCCTTCGGAGGACTGCCCCTTGTTAAGGTGTGAGATGGAAAGTTGACAATGGAATGAAAATTATTTCGGGCTGTTTGGAGAGCTATTTTTAATATGCGCAAGGGATGTGGTATTCCTTGTTTAGACCATCTTCAATTTGCCAGGGAGCTCTGTGAATGGAAAATGTGAGCCAAAGGCCTGAGGTGGAAAAGGGAATATAAACGCGGGGGCCCTTGCGATCTGGAAATGTACCCGCTGTTCCAAGCTGCTGGAGGTCTGGGTTCTGTGCGTGTTAGGGATGGCTCTTCTTTTATTTCTGGAGATTGTCTCTTCCACCTTTCAGCTGGCATGTAAATACCCATCAGCACCCTGGTCCGCAGGACCATCCCAGCCAGCTGTACCATCCGCAGCATATTGTATACATAATGCAACACCATTAACTCTAATGCTGTCACACGGCAGCCAGAGCACTTGGGAAGTGCTGGGTGGAAGGCAGGAAGCTGCTGACCGATGGGCTCTCTTTTATATAATCATAAACTCAAGCCCACATTTCTCTGAAAGCAAGAAAAATCACCCAGCCACCTTTTGATTACACTTTTACACAAATTAATGTCATTTTCCTTTCCAACAGTATTGACTACAGGATTCAATTTGGTCCGGCAGGCGCTGGGTAACGGGGAAGCCTGCTAAGAGCAGCTGTGTTAACAGCATCCCTCTGGAGAGAGGGTTCCCTGAGGAGGGTGAAGAAAGAGGGAGAAGAAGACACAGAAGAAGAAGAAAAGGGGGAAGAAACAACAACTTGCACACACGTACACGCCCCTGTGTGTTGCCGCTGCTGCCCCAGCCGCCGCGGCTGCTTGGATGCGTCTAAGATGGCACCTTGGTGCCCTGCCACATTCGGTCTCCTTGGTACCGAAGCGGCGCTCAGCTTCTTGTCACTGAGTGGATGATGATTATCTGCACCAGGGTCTCAAGGGTGCTCAAGCTTTGCTGGCGATTGGAGCTGAGATGCTTCAGCTGAAGGATTTTAAAAGCTGTACAAGGCCAAAGAACCATTACCAGTCACTTGCTGTGTGATGCCTGTTGAAGAGGGGTAGGTGTGGAAAGGAGGGGCTCTGGGGGTGCAGGAGAAGGGAGGGCACATGATATCTTTATCCCTTTCCCTGTTTTCTCTTTCTCCCCACTCTCCTCCCACCTCTCCACCTCCCCATGCCTTTTTAGCCACCGTACCCTTGCTGAGGCATGACAAGGTTATGTCAGTGTGGTCTGAGAATCTATTGATCACGGCCATCAAAGATCTTTGCGGGAGTTTAGGGATTTGGTGCTTTGCATAACACCCCACTCATCTCAGTTAACTCCTCCTGGCCCGGCCTGGGCTCCCATCACCTCAGAGCTGAGCTGTTGGCAAAACTTGCTAATTTCTGTGACAGCTGCTTTCCAAACTATACTCATAAGGCTGTCAAAACCATTGTAATTACTATCATAACAGAACTCAGGTGCATGACCCAGGCAGCAAAGAAGCAGTAGGCTTGGACCAGACATAGCAAAGGGAAAAAAAAACCCCCACATGTCGATACTAACTTCCCCTCACCTCAAGACATGTGCACACACACCAATAAGCAAAAAGGATCTTGTTGATCTCCTACCCAGGTGATTTTTCTTTTAATCAGAGAAAACAGAAAGAAATGCCAAAAACCACTGAGTCACACACTCACAGTCCTCAGCATGTAAAATTTTTCCATAAATATTTATTGAGCATGGACCATTGAGCCAGTGCTGTTTAGGTACTGGGGGCTAACTAAGCAGCATACAAAACAGACAAAAATCCCTGTCTTCAGGGAGCTGGTATTCTGGATGCACTGATACAAAATGGCCTGTCTTCAGTCGGTAGAGACAGAGACATCCTCTGAGACCAGGGGATGACTGCACCAGTGTTTTCCCCAGTGTAATTTGCACCAACACACATACATGTGCACACACTTCTGCATAATCATTATGGGTTTGAATAATGCAAGAGTAAGAAATATTCGGGACATTTCTCTTTGGGGCCTGCAACAACAGGAAAAACTAAAATGTCCCAAACCCATGAGTCTTAGAGAAAAGTGATGCTAGTGATGCAGCCTGGAGGTCTACTGTGCCAGGGGAGGCCTTTGCATTAGCCAGACTCTACCCATCTGGAAAGACAATCTCAAGGGCTTGAAGGATCTGGACAAGTCCTTCTTACAGGAAGTGAGCAGTGCTGTTTCTCTGGAAAGTTCCTTGATGGTGTGTGACCCTGGGTTTCCTGGGATGGGGTCAGGGCGTGTGATGGGATGCAGAGATGGGTGTGAATGGCGTGGTCTCGGACAGGAGGCTGAACCAGGATGTGGAGGGAGAAGACAGGGCTGACAGGCACCACTGAACTTATAAAGGTGCTGGGAGACCTTCTGGGGGTACGGGGCACCCTCAAACACCAAGACTGTGGCCAGGGTATGGCCTCAGCACCCCATCTTAGGTGGGATCAAGGCACACTCAGCCGTGCCAGAAGGGTCTTGCTCGCTTCTGGCCACAGCTGGCACCAGAGGAGTCTCTGCTTGTTTCTCTCTCCCTTAGCACTGGGTGTCACTGCAGCAAATATAGATCCCTTTAGAAATCCTCTTGGGGCCTGGAATTAATCACCTGGCCGGGGGGGGGGAAAGGGTGGGGCCAGAGGTGGGGAGAATCAAGAAGAGGGGAGAGAATGACCATCCCAGCTCAGCAATTCCCAAATGCCCTCAGAATCTGGCTCTTCATCCTTTGCTGTCCAAAAAGCCTCATTTGCAGAGACTGATGCGACCCCTCGGCCGAGCCCAGACGTTTTATGCATTAGTGCTGCCTTTGAACACATTAGGGGCTCTAGGTTGGAATCCCAGGCACTTATGTTTACAGTGGGACCATAAGCCTCGCGGCTTTGAGGGGAGGGGCGTTTGTGTCACTGCCTCACAGGCAGGGGAATGCTGGGTTTGGGCTCTACATCGGGAATGGGTAGCACATGGTGGCAACCTTACCGTCTGACCTGGAGTCCCGGTGCCAGAACTCCTGTCTGAATGAGAACCAGCCGAGGGTCAGCACACAGCTCCATCCTGTATTAGGTTTCTAGTCCAGGGGGCGAGGAAAGAAGATGTCTTTTTTTCACTCTCCTTTTCTTTTCTCTTTTCTCAATCTTTATGTTGTCTTTGGAGTTGAGAAGCTGAAGTTTGGGTGGTTCTTCTCAAAAGACACCTTGTTTTCATTAAGCATGTACCTCCCCCTTTTGAATCTCACAGTGATTTTATTCATGAGGTCACTTCTTTCAAAGTAGTAGATTAGGGAATGAAGAGTCTGGGTCCACAGCAAAATAAATCATTACCAGCCAAGCTCAAATCAGGGGCACAGGCAAGAGAAATTGACATCTTCCTCTAAAATGAATTTATTTTAAATAATGAGAAACGACAAGCCAAGTGTGGCTATGAGTGTGTGTGTTACATTTACGTGCCATATTGTGGCATAACTCTGGATGAACATGAACAAGAAGCTTGAACTTGGTCTTTGTGATTACCTGTGTATTTTTATAACAAACAAAACCACAAAAGCGGAGTCACCAAAGTCCAGCCCCACCTCCAGAAGGCTCTTCCTCCTCACCACCCTCCTCTGCCCCCTCCTCCTCCCTCCTCCCCCACTCCATCCTCCTTCCTCCTCCTCCCTCCTCACCTCTTTCTTTCTCCTTCTCAGTCTTCATCCTCTTCTTCCCTCCTCCCTCCTCCCCTCTCCTCCTCCTCCTCCTTGTCAGACAGTTTCACTTCTGTCATGTTTTTTCATTTCTCCTTTAGGTTCTTTTGCCTTTCTGAATACCTTTGTACTGAGGAACCAGCTTCCTCCCCACCTCTTCTCACTTCTGCCGTTTTGTGATCTTGCCAGTTTTAATGAGAGCACAGTCAATAAGTATGGAGAGGTGCTGACGACATTACAAAGGAACTAGCCCTTAACAAGTCAACTGTAGATGAGGTGCCAACAGGATGGACAAGAGGATTAAAGTATTTATGCCAAAATATTAGAAGCACACGCAGAATTAGTTCTCCCCGTGTTAGATATTTTACTTTTGGCAAGTCCATATTTAAAAATCTTTTATCCTTGTTTTGCTTAAAGTATTACAATAAGCCCCGGATTTTTCACAGTTACACTTGTATATTTTCACAGCTGTTTTAATCAGAAAAAATTAATGTGCTTTTGATAGCTCAGAAACCTATCACTGGCAAAAGCTTTGCAAAAATGTGCTGCAGAGCAGAGTGGAATCCTCAACATTATATATTTTGCCGGCTATTTGAAATTCATAGAATTTCCCCTAAATATTTTCTTTTGCAATTCTTGCCTAAATGAATCTAACAGCTTGGGCTGACTTCTTTGATAATCTCTTTTGTTACGAAGGCAAGGATTGCTATTGTTAACATTCTTTGGGAACGAAACATGAACTGTCTGTTGCTGGAGGAAAACACAATTGCTGTTTTTGCTTGTATTGGAAGTATTTACTCAAATAAAATACACGACATGACGGATAGGCAGGACTGGCAGTCTCCTTGATGGCTTTATGGTCACTGGCTTAGCATCACTGTGCTCCCCTGGATTTTCACAAACTGCATGGAAAGGAACTTGACTTCTGCTTCTCAAGGTCTGTGACACATTCAGTTCCACAGACACACACTCTTGAGTCTTGGGCGTTGTGAGCATGCATGATCTTGGATTCAAATGCCAGGCACACGTCATGAACAGTGCAAGAGAGAAAACGACCAAGAGTAAAGTTCTGTGGCTGCGCGTCAGTAATGACAATGTCAATGATAATTTTAACAAAAACTCGCAAAAGTAAAACATTTGTAACCGGGGAATGGGAAGATGGGGAAGGAACAAAAGAGATGAACAAAAGTCTTGGTTGCCCCTGTCTGCCTGGCAAAGAAGAGGCTGATTTCCAGGGGAGGGAGAATCAGTGGATTAATGTGAACTTTAATACTGAAGCAGTGTGTGTTTATTGCTGGTGACCACAAGACATAAATCTTGCAAGCACAATATACAATACGATGCAGCCCCCAGTTTTTTTTCCCCCTCTCCAGTCTCAATTTGTGTGTAAGTGTGTGTTAAGTGCTGTTGAAAAATAGTGACCTTTAATAAAGGATTGTATCCTGCGACTATTTTCCCAGACACACAGTGACCTTTCAAACCAGACTGAGGTGAGGGGGGTGTGGAGTTTGGACTTTGAACCGGCCAGACCCCGCTGTGCTCCTCTGTTAGCCTGGCCACTTTTTATTGTGTCACTAGGGAGCGTTCTGTATGCAAAGCAGGCCGGGCTGGCAGCCTGAACCTTTGCAAATCAATTTGTCTGTGAAGGCGAGTCCACTGGAGTGAAAGATGGTCTAACAGGGCACACTGCCCCCTCTCTTTGTGACATCATCGCCTGTGGTACTCTTGTCAGTCATGTCTGCCCAGAGGACTGTTGGAAGGAGGGGGATGCCTGGATGGGCGGTGAGGGGGTGGGAGGGATTAATCCTCATGAGCAACTGCGGCCTGAGAGACAAGGGGCGTTCTTCTTAATAGGACAGAGCTGGGAGGGGTGCACAATTAGTCTGCCTGGCCAGAAGGGTGTTGGGGGAGGGTACCCGATACTGTTGCCTAGCTGTGGTCGTCAACCCTACTGTTTCCTCTCCCTCCTGATGGGGACATGTTCCAGGAGGGGATTGCCATCTCCCTCAGGCCAGGGGAAAGCAAAAGTTCTGAAGAAATACTGAAGATCAGAGTAGCCAGGAAGTTTGCCCCACCCCCACCCCTGCCAATAGAGCTGATACCCACAACACTCTAACCTTTGATTGTTTTCCATCTGAGACCCTGAGCTACAATCCCTTCTCATAGCAAACCTTTTCATAAGGGTTAATATTATTATCGATCTTTCCAAGTCATTCTAACACCTAGGACTCGACATTAATCAGTAGCTAAAAATGCCAGGAAAGACAGAAAAATTCAATTACTTTGTTCCCTAATTCAAATTTCTCTGAGAAGTCCCTTTAAAGATATGGAAATCCTGCATTTTTCATAAAACAGTGGTTAGATCAATTTCTGTGTAAGCAATTAATCATCTTTAGACTCCACAAAAGATGGGGAGCAAAGTGTGACCTACTATAGCAATGCCGACTGATTAGTCTCTTGGTGACCAGCCTAGTGGAGGGCCCCAAGCACCTGTCCTACATGCAGGTTTAAAATGTAAGCCCTCTGTGAAGTTCTTCAAGGGGAGCAACACTGTGTTGGGCTTTGGGGCTGGAGGAGCTTAAGTTCTAATTGTTGCTCTGTCACTTGCCAAAGTATGGGAAGATTGTCAAGTCACCAATTGCCTTTCAGCCTTGGTTTCCTCATCTGTTAAATGGGAATGATAAAGAATAGCCATCTTGTGGGGTTTTGGTGAGAACTAAAAGTTAAGGCACATATGCTGCTTAACAGAATGCGGGCACGCAGTTAGCTCTCTGTGAGTGTTAGCCCTGGTGATAGTATCATCTGTGATGATTACTGAGGGGGAGTACGAAACAGGATGTAATTGTATCCACACGGATGAATTACAGTTAGGACTTTGAATAGTTTTGTTTTTTTTTTTATCTACAAGACCCCTGTCTCATTTAAAAATCTTTGGATTTAGGGCAGACGTGTTTTATTTTGTAGATTATCATATCGGATTTAAGGTTCTCGACATATGGGCTATATATGTAGCATCATGCATGTGTTATATTGGTGCTATCCACACATCAGTTTTTTTCTGACTACCAATCTATTTTCAGTTATAACCCCAAAGCATCGGACACTAAAATTTATTTGTGTATCATGTCCTTTCTACATGGGATCACAGGATGATTTGCAGAGAGTCAGTGGTAAACTGACAGAGAGAAAATGTTTTTGGGAGCGAGATTTGAAAGGGGAAGTCACTGTGAGGCAAGACTGGCCATCCATTTGTAAAGAGCACCGGAGTGATTGGCATGGGCTCAAATCTGAAAGAAAAATTTCAAAAACAATTTAATTTTTAAGTTGAGTTTCACTGTGAAAATGGTGAAGGGGCATTGGTTGAATGTATCTCATTTTGAGGGGAAAAATTTTACTGACCCTTTTATTTAGGAACTCTCAACCGTGGGAAGACTAATGGGGCATTTGGGAAGGAATATGGACACATGTAGGGATTTCAGAGAGGCCTAAGGCAAGAACGGAATGTTCTAGGTGATGAAGAGGAAGTATTAGAGGCAAAAAGCTAAAAGTGAGGTCAAATATCAGGTATTAGGGCCAGAGTTAGGATCTTAGAATCCCTTAAAGATAGCAACAAAACACAGCCAATAAGCAAACACAGAAACCTCCAGATACTACAGAAACAACAAAAACAAGCCTTATAACCATAACTTAGTGGTATAAAATAAAGACCTTGAAAGAGCAAGCAGGGAAAAAAGAAAAAAAATGAAAAAGAAAATAAAAAAGATTTCCATTGAGCATCTCTTATGAAGCACTGAACCCTTTGGGACCAAAAGTGATATAAATGTTTAGTATGGAAGCAATTAACTATATAGAACAGAAAATGAAGAGAGGGTGATAAACGCAGGACCTGCAAGTCCAGTAGGATCCTGTTTACCGTTTCCTGGATTCAGTTATCCAAGATGTCACATTATATTTCCTGAATCCTAAAAACTAAATGGCTCCGAAGTCTAATTCAGCACCAGCAGCATCCGAGGTGGGCAGCCTTCTGGTCCCTCAGCTTCAGCTCACCTTACAGAGAGTTCCACTGCATTCCCTAAGTGAGAGGTGAATCAGGGTCTTTGTAGTCAGAGGCTGGACAAGGTCAGGTTGAGAAGCAGGACAAGGGAGAGGAACTTGTTGGGAAAAGATAAGCAGAAACCCTTCCTAGGAAGGCTGGCAGTGTGGGGACCATTAACAGTGCTTGGGCATAATACTTCCAGTGTAGCCAGAGGCTGAGTTGGGAGAAGTGGTGTGGGAAGTTGGAAGTGGTGTGGTCTCTTCCCACTTGTGCTGGTCTGCTCTGTTTTTCTTAGACCTTGGAAAACCCTGGTTGAATACTCTCCTTCAACCGCTTTTGAATACCAGGAATTACGTTATCTCAGAAGGCCTCTTCTACAGTGAGAGAAAAGTTGATGACTATTATCAACTGGAATTATGGGGAAAAATGAGAAGAGATTAGGAATCCGTAATGAGACCAATGCAGGGCATTAGTCACTCAAGGCAGAGCAGCCATTAGCCTGACAGAAGCACACGTCTGGGTGAAAGGGATCTGGGAGTTGGTAGCCAAGTGTGCTGGCAGGCCCATAGACCTTTGTTAGCAAAAGAAAATTCAGACACTGTCTTTCCCCCTGCTGTCCACAAAGGAGGGATAACAGAGCTGGTTTCTGCTATTGTCCCGGATCCATGTGTGTTCTGACAGGGCTCATGAGTTTAGTGTGACAGTCTGAATGTCCCTGAGGCATGACCAGTCTTAAGGTGATCTATATGAGAAATGTGAGAAATGGAAAAGAGCAGAGCTCTCCTCCTAATATACTCAAGTTGGTGATTTTAATTATTCATTAACCAAGAAGCCAGGGCCTCATTTGGTACCTCTGAGAGCAGGGTGGGGGCTCCCTGAGGACTTCCAGCTGTTCGGAGAGCTTGTAGGGTACCTGGGATTCCTGGATGAGGGGCTGGGGGCATTATATGAGACCTTCTCTGGGGGTGTAGTTAGCAAAGTGGCTGATGAGCACAGTGTGCCCAGCAAGTGGGAACTGTCCCGTCACGCTCCTACACTAAATCCTATACTGTTTTTTCGACCCCGGTGTTAGGCATTGAGTGCAGGGCCCATATCTCTCCAGTAAATCCCCAGAATCTAGTACTAAACTGGGATGCATTGGCTAGAAACTCAGCAGGTGGGATGACCTTGCCATCTAGGTATTAAAGTGGTGGAGAAAAGAGAAGGGGAAGCTCCAGAAGAGAGACCCCAGTCACAGGGAAGGCAAGTGCATGTGGTGGTGGGAGGACATAAGAGTGGTTAATACCGTTTTTTTCTGAATCCCAATTAACTTTATCCAAGTACCTTTTATGTTTAGAGCTTATCTGATAGCCATGAGCGTGTTCTAAAGCTGCTACTGCTGGGTACTTGTCTGGATCTTACAGCTGTGCCTTTGAATGTCCTGGAGTAGTTCCAGAATAGTGCCAGTCACCAGGTAGACCTGGGGTTAGGATTTATAACAAAATAATTTTACTTTGTGTCGTGCTCCACCATTTTAAAAGTTCATTCATAAAGTTGATCTCCAGGTAGAGTTGCCAGATAAAGTACAAAACCACCCAATTATATTTGAGTTTCAGACCAACAAATAATCTTTTAACCTATGTATGCCCCATATATTGCATGGGACATAGACTAAACAATTATTTCTTGTTTATCTGAAATTCAAATGTAGTTGGGTGTCCTGTGTCTCTCCTCTGTCCCCCAAATCTGGTAATACTATGTCCAGGTAGAGGAGTTAAAGCACAGACACTGTTAATATAGATGACCTTTGCATTTCCAAGCTCTGTAACTTATGAGCTTTGTGTCTTTGGGTAAGATTTCCTTCTGAAAATCCAGCCAAAGTTTTCCTGTGTGTGCCAGACCATGCTGTGAGGACTTAATGAGATAATGCATGCATAGGCTCAGCGCATAGAGACTACCAAGGAGGTTGTAGTTATTGTTATGATCTTATTCAAGCCTTGCCCAGGAGGCAGCCAGGCATTTCTTTACCCATGTAATAGAGGAAACTAAGAGTCTGAGGAGCTCCAGGTCTCAAGTTTTGACTCCTAGTTTAGCTTTTCGTACTACACTGGTGATACCAAAGTGTTGTTCTGCGGCCACCTTGACATGGAAAAGCAGACTCTGCTGAGGAACTAGCCAGTGCTACCTGTTTGCCCAGAGCAGGGAGAGCAGGCCTCTCCCTCAGAGATCCAGCGAGAAGGCTGGTGTGTCCCTTTCCCATCAGCCCCTGTGGCCCAGGGAAGGAAGGGGCATTTCTTTCTGGAGGTTTCAGTCATGAGCTCTTTGATGCTGTAGGCCATGACCCAAGCCACAGTGGGCTGAGAGCACTTCCTGCTGCCACCCCCCTGTGCCCACCTGCAGACCAGCAGAGGCCCTGCCCATGAGGAGTCCACGGCTCAGTTCTCCCCGCCTACTTATTTCTATCTGCATGATGGCCTAATCTGTAGTTGTTCCTGGCACTGATTTACATGCTCTTCCTAGGAAGTATGTATGTAAGGAGAACAGTCAAGGTGCGAGTGACAGAAACCTAACTGAAATGAAAAGGGGGATGCGTACC
>NC_043703.1:105123742-105131668 GCF_006229205.1 Suricata suricatta | reverse complement strand
ACGGCACTTGGCAAGTAGTAAAGACCCAAAAAATAGTTGTCATTATTGTAAGGAAACACACGAGGTGTAGGCAATTGGAGCAAGAACCACGTGGCTCACTACCTAGTATATGCCTGACACTGGATGACGTGGGCACTTTACACATATGATTAAATGTAATCGCCACAAAAGACAGGTGAGGTAGGTAGAGTGATTTTCATTTTAGAGATGAGGAAACTGAGGCTCAAGGAACTTAAGGGGCCCCAGTGAGGTTGATTTCAACCTAGGGGTGCAGATTCCACAGTCTTGTTCTCTTTTTTTTAGGTGGAAGATCAAAGATGGCTGGTTGGGGTGGGGGGTAGATTCCAGGCAATTTCCAGGTAGAGGCTGGACTCTATTCAGATGTTTTAGAAGGGACAGGGAAATTGGAGGTGAAGGGGCAATGATGCAAACCTCATAGAGATGATTGCTAAAGACAAGATACAGGTAGGTGATCTCTTCTTGAGCCAAACTCCCCAATGAGCTTCTGAAAGCAGCATTGGCCCAGGAATGCCTGAGAGAGAGAAGGTCCCCGAGAACTCTGGGAGCTTCGCTAAGCCAGTGTGACCTTTCCCTTCCCTTGGGTCAGAGCCTTCTCTCTCAGGGAGGCCCAGAGCTCTTGGGAGCCCTCTTACTCCAGTGACCCCACTCCAGCCCCAAAGAGGAGGGGTGCTGGCTGGAGCTTCCAGTGTGGGGGTGGCGGCCGGCCTCTGCCATGGCGATTGCTCCCATCTAATGAAAACATTTCAAAACGGCACAAAGCAAAGGCACAAAGCAAAGTGGGGCTTTGCTGATGTGTGGGCAGGTGCAGGCCAAGAAACAAAAAAGGTTAGAGTGTGCAAAGTTGAATTGCTGAGACATGGGATATCTTAATAGCGTGGGAAAAGGGGATTGTGAGATCAAAGCCTGTGATAAGAGGGAGATTATTTCATTATGACTCTGCTGAAGAGACTGATGGTCATACATGCAGGGCAGACACCCCACACACTCCCATTTCTTTGATTTCAAAGTGAGGAACACTCAATCCAAGCCGGGCCCCCTTCCCTGACTCCCTACCACACTGGCCAGTTCTGCACTGGTTTTATTTGCTGCTGGGATGCAAGACTACCAGGGCCCATGACATTTGCTCTTGTGCGATTTTTTATTTTATTTCCCGCTCATACTTTTATTTCTTCATAGCTAAGTATTTTTCTCTGGCGAAGCATCCCAGCTTTTGCTTGAAGTCTCAGCCTATGTTCTTTATTTGGTTGTAACCGTTGGAGTTAATTTGGAGGCTTTAAAAAAAATTATTATTGCGATTTAAGAAAGACAAACCAGTTTGCCAGCATTATTTCTAGTTCTTAAAATTCAAAGCAGTTTGTTGGACATTGTTCTTCGCTTTTGGAGATGGAGCTGGTTTCGGTTTATAGCCCGTTGTCTTCACACCCATCTCGGTGACTAATACTGTAAGATGGATTTCCTTTTTTTTTTTTTTTTTTTCTTCTTTCCTTGAAGTGGGTTTCAAATCCCCAAAGAATTTCTGGGAGGGGAAAAAATCCTTTAATTGAAAGCAAGAGAAAACAAAACAAAAAAGCATAAGAGAGCTGACAAAAATATCATGTTTAATGAAACCAAGTTCCATCCCTGCAGATGGCTGTGCAGGCGCAGAGTGACCTAAAGATAGAAAAACGAGTTTCTTTTACATGCCTCATAGAGGGTTTTTTTTTCGGTTTTGTTGTTGTTGTTGTTGTTTTTAATGTTGCACATATGACTGACCAGCACCTCGCAGAGCCCTGAGCAAGCAGGAGCAGGTAAGAGTCCAACCTACCCTTCCGGGTTCTGCCCTCCTCTGTCTACAGCACGTGTGGTGTGTTCTGTGTCATCCAGCCTGCGTGCAGCCACTTACCAGCTGTGTGACCCCGGGCAAGGGACTGAACCTCCTTGGGTCTCAGTTTCCTCCTTTGTGAAGCTGATTGGAATCACATCTACCTCAATATGTTTTTGTGAGCATTATTTAAGATATGGTGGGGAAAGTTCTTGGCGAAATGTCTGGTTCTTAGAAACGGGTGCTGCTGCTGTTTCCTGTGGCCTGACCTTCCTACCTGTGTGTGCGGCCAGACCATAATCTCCTGTGGGGTGGGGCGGGGCCTTCGATACCCAAGGAGGCCCTTCCAATCAACGTGGGCTAATGAGTAACCAAGAATAACGGAATTACTGAGGCAGACTTCTTAAAATAACCTGAAAAAGTACCAGCCTCTTTGACCTTCCCTCTTAAAGAAAGAAATTAAACAAAACACATAAAAAATGAACACATTAAAAACCTCCACAAGGTTGAAATGAACTTTATTTCATTAGGAATTGATGACTTGAAAGTTTTCCTATTCTGTCAATTCTTGCATCTCATTGGTAACTTGTCTTGTCTGCCTTCTGTCTCTGGACTCACTCTCTCCAAGGCTGAGACAATGTGGGTACGCTTTGCACTTGACCTTTTTCCATTAGGGAAGGGTGCTGTGGCCCTAAGAATGGCATATGAGCCTCTGGTCCGTGAGATCTTGAGGCAACAGAGGCCCAGCTTATTTTGGAATCTTCTTTGCTGGAGAACAAGGGGGAGCCCACATATCCTTTTCTATTTTCTCACTTCCTCTGCACACTCCTGCCCAGCCCAGAGCTATTTCAAACCCTTGGCTGGGGTCTCTGCGCCTGGTACACTCAGCCTACGCACATTTTTCCTGCCCTCACTGCTTTTCTCCACCTTGCCCTCTGTGCAGTAACACTCCTGTCTTTGGTTCTCCAGCTTGGTAGTTCATCTCTCTGCACGCTATTTGCTCAGCTAGGTCTCCTCTCCCCTTTTTTAAAAGTTTTTTTTTAAATTTATTTTTGAGAGACAGAGTGTGAGCGGAAGAGGGACAGAGAGAGAGATACAGATCCAAAGCAGGATCTAGGCTCTGAGCTGCCAGCACAGAACCTGGCATGGTGCGTGAACCCATGAATCGTGAGATCATGGCCTGAGCTGAAGTCCGTGCTAAACCAACTGAGCCACCCAGGTGCCCCTCTAGGTCCCTTTTAAGGTGAGGTACGGACACCTTAACCCATTGAGTTGGGTTCATTGACCCAAGGAGGTATCGTCTCTCTCTTTCGCTCCTTCTCTCCTTTCTCCTTCCTTCTCTTTCCCTCTCTTAGTTTATTTCAGTACCTGCACTTTGCTGCTACATTTTTGGCTGGAGTTTCATATTTTAACAAATTCAGGAAACCTTTTTATTTCAATGTCCTTTACTTATAAAAATTCCATATTATACCTAGCAACCCAAATTGGCCTTGAAGATAAATAGCAGCTAACCTTTCTTTTTCACATTATGAAAGGTTCCCCTCTGGGAACAATAGCTGGTATGCTGGTAGTGGATCCATTTATTAAAACAATTTATATTTCACTTTTATGAAATATGTCTATTGTGTAATTTGAGGCAAACCTGTGTTTCTTTATGGGTTTTTCATCTCCTCATTCTTTTTACTCCGGTCCTTCCTTCCCTTGTCCTAGCCATTGCTGGTCCGGTGGAAACTTTGCGGCCAGAGCACTTTAACACATTCATCTGGTGAGTAAAGTCGGGATCCCTTTGATTTGCATCCTACCCTTGCTTTGTCAGGGCAAGATGGGGGGCAGGACGGGTGCGAAGGGACTAACACTGCTTTTTAATCACTTGGAAAACATACCTTTCCCTTTGGCTTTGCTTCTGTTCAGAGGCTTTCAAGCCTGTTAAGTCACACCTGGCCCCCAAATAATTGCATCCTCCACATTAAAGTTTATTGCCCCCTTCAATAGGAATGGAATGAACATGGGGAATTTAGAGACAGACCACAGGCTTCACTGAGCAGTGAAATTCACCCAGGTGTGACGTGGTGGGGAGGCAAAGCACCAGCATGGAGGAGAAGACCCGCACGCGGCTGGATGGCACCCGTACTCGCCCACGGGTCTCGGAGGTTCTGAATGGACGAGGCCTGTGTACCCTGAGCAGCAAGAGTGACCTGGGCTTGGAGGACTGGTTAATGATGCCCCCTACTTGTTTGGTGATCTTTGCTTTCTACATTTTTTTAAACCCTTTCTTTCAAATTGCCTCAAAATGCCTTTTTGCTTTTATCTCTGCCAAGGCCAAAGGAACAGCATGGGTTAAATCTAGTTAGCTGTGCCCATGCTTACAGACAGCCTCTCTGTCTCTCTCAGACACATGCACGCACACACACACACACACACACACACACACACACACACAGTCTAAACTTAACTGATTTAATTTTCATTATGAAAGGTAAAGTGCCGGTAGGGAATTGGGGGGATTGCCTTTGGGAACAAAGTTAACACACACAATTGGAAATACTGAGTCTGAGAAAGATTAACTTTTTTTTTTTTTCTTTAAGGGCAATAAGGTGATTGACTCTGGCCACAGACAGGATATGCCAGGAGAGCCTTATCGCACAGAGGCTGTTTTTGGTCACCCTTTCTCTGGTCACCCGATCTCTCTCCATGTGCTGCTTTAAGAACTTCCTGGTGCTCCGGCCTGGCCTCGAAAAAGGGAACAGCCATTCATGTCCAGACACATTTGCAGACTTCTGGCAAAATAGCCAGAGCTCACGAAAATTTACACTTTTCCTGGCACCTGGCCGAGAGTAGGAGCAGGATTTGGCTTGAGTTTGCTTTCAGTTAGAAAAGCCCTTTGGGGGTGGGGGTGGAGAGTTGGGGGTGAGGTGGCAGCAAGATCCTCGTGAAGGGTCAGAGCTGCTGAAATAAATATCAGCTCGGCTAGAGAGTGCAATTCCTGTAATTATTATCTGCCCGATGTCTTATAATCAGCATTCTTAGCAGAGTCTGTAACTTTCATGTTTTCTCCTCCTGTGTGCGATCTGGGTGGCTCTGATGGTGTGGGTGGGAGGGAGAATAACACCTTGATTAAAAAAAAGTGGTGTTAGTGGTGGTTGGTGCTGTTAACATGAACATCATGTTCATTGAGACTGCCTTTGAAATAATGCCAGTGGGGCATTTGCTAAAATTTCTGGTGGTAGAGAAGGGGCCTTGAGGACTGTATGTTGTTTTTCACTAGGAGAATACTGTGTGCATAGATATTCAAACCACCAAAACAAAGCTGAGGGTGTGAATGAAGCTCGGACTTGCCACGTTGGTCCTGCCGTCCAAGTGAGGGTCTGTTTTGGATCCCAACCTAACCCATCCGCTATCTCCCTCTTTTGAAACACTTGCGAGAAACCAGCCGTCTGCCAGTCCACAGGCTGTGTGTCATTTCCTTTCCTCCCCAAGCCTCACTCTTTCCACAGAGGAGACTTTTCAAATTAACGTTTTCAGTTCATTAAAGACCTTTTTGCAAACATTTCGTTCTGGTAAAGGCAGTGTTTCATCTGGAAATGGTCAGGCTCACGTTGGCACAGAATGGTGTGAGAAAGAAAAAAAATCAAATCCCCTTCTTACCAACTGGACAGACAGTGTGCAGGAAACCTCAAGTGGGTCTTCCTTAGAGGATGGAGAGACTTCTTTGGAAGAAAAACAAAATCATTGAGTGAAAATTATTTGCTTGTTTGTTTTGCAAAACTAACCAGGGAATAGGGGCGCTGGGCTTTCATTCCCTTTCTTTCAAAAAAAAAATTCTCTGGGAAGAAGCGACTCACACTGTGCCCCTTTGTCTTGCTTTTGCTAATATCCATTGCAGCCTCTCCAGAGCTTGCTCTGTGCTTAGGGAGTAATGCATGAAAATCCTTCCGCCTTCAAATGAAAACATGCATGGCCTTCCTTTCTCCGCCCAGTTTGAACCAGACACTTGAAGAGTCTCATGCAAATGGCTGGCTTCCCCAGAACAGACCAATGGAGCAAAGCAGCAGTACCTTGACAAGCTTGAGCACTTGGGGCATGTTGGACAAAATTACAGAAATTATTCAGTTGACGCAGGACTGGAGATAGGCAGTGTGTGCGATCTGGGTGGCTCTGGACTCTGTTGCTGTGGTTGCCCCAACCTGGGGGGAGAAAGAACCCAAGAATCTTCGTGCAGGAAGGAACCTGAGACATTAGCTAGTCGTGTGTGGATCTATATATTTTTTAACTGTGTTTTGTAGAGCCCCAGATGACCTCAGGATTAGCTCCATTTTTACATGGTGAAGTTTGGTATAAGATTTCCACCAGACCTCAGACTCCCTGAGGCCTCAGCCGTATTTGTGTTGTTCATGCTATTTGCACAAAGTCAGCTATAGGTAAATATTTGCTAAGTGAATAAAGAATGAATAATGTAGCTTAAAAGGAATATAAAAACCATGGATGCAGTCTTTTTGCCCTCCCCTTCCACCCGGTTTGCATCAAGGCCAGCTCTGCTGGGGGCGTTTCCAAGGTCCCACAGCTGGTCACTGGCACAGCCAGGGCTGGAAGCCTAGGCCTAGCCCACAGCTAAGTGTCTCAGGGTCGCCTCTGTTGGTGGGACCCAATAACAATCACAAATGCCTTGGAGACAGCTTTCAGGGAGGGTCACTGCTCCCCACTCACCTTCCGACCAGTGGGCATGACTAGCTGGTGTGTTTAAACCTGTGAGCTGCACAAGGGCAGGGCGTGTGTTTTGTTCATCTGTGTGTTCTGCGCGCCTACCACAGTGCCTGACGGTAGCTGCTTGGCCACTGTAATATTTGATGAGTGAATGAACACAAACACATCTCCAGCTCGAGTGTCCTTCTCTTAGGTAATCTAGAGAGAAAAGATTTGTCCTCAAGCCCCGCAGAGATCCCAAACTTTGTCCCAAGTTTGTCCTCAAGTCCCACAGAGATCTGTGGGTCTTAACTGAAGTGTTAGCACCAATGGAACATCACCCCCAGCAGCATCCAGTCTCTTTCCTCCCCTCCTCCTCCTCCTCCTCCTCAATAGCACCAGGAGATATGAAGTACCTTTCTCTTGTGAGGCTGTACATTTCTTCTGAGGGAAATAAGCAGTTCTTGCCTTATTTGAACATGGCTACTGGTTGGTCCTACACCTATAATCTTCTTAGTCTTGCCCTTTGTAAATAATAGACTTCTACATCCTAAATTCATGGGGTGATGCAAAGAGCACCGGACTCCCAAAGTAGCCAGTTTGGGTGCAAAAGTTGGCTCCATAACCTCTGAAGTTCTGTTATCTTGTACGCATCCCTTGTCCTACTTAACCTCTAGTTTCTGTATCTGTCAAAAGGGGAAACAGACCATGTGGATTTTCTGCTTACCAGCTGTGTGACTTGGTCAAACCACTTAATCTTTAGCTCTGGGCCTCAGTGTTCTTAACTATAAAATGGGTTATTAGTGGCCTGTACCTCTCAGAGTTGATTTAAGGATTACATGAGTTCATGTAAGCAAAACACTTAGCACAGTAAGTGCTTGATATATATATATATATATATATATATATACACACACACACACACACATATATATATATATATATATATATATATATATATAGTCATACGTATTCTCATCTCACAGGAATCATGAAGGTTGTATAGAATGGCTCATTCTACAGAAGAATTCTATATAACATAAGGGATGGCTATTTAATTTTTAATTATTTTCTCTGTGTATCCAGTTAACTCACCAGCATTCACTTAGGTATTTGACAGAAACACTAAAGGTAAATAGATCCAAATGGGGTCATGACCTTAGCTCATTTCCAGTGCTCTCCCCATCTCCCTCCCCCTTCTGGCTCCCAGCTCATCTCCTCTTCCTGTGTTTCCTGTTTCAGTGACTGGTGTTGACAACTTTGTAGTTGTTCAAACAACTGTCCAACAGTTGGGAAGAAGTCAGTTTCTACCTCACTTTCATAACCAATCAATTACCATGTCCTATCAATTTCCCCAGTTAGGGGACCTTCTCCTGCAGCTGGGTGCACTTCTCCCTTGGCACTGTACTACCTGGCATCCAGCC
>NC_043703.1:105044943-105123642 GCF_006229205.1 Suricata suricatta | reverse complement strand
CATTTGATTTTGGGATTCGTAGACTTCTAGACTCTGCGGCCATTTGGGCAATTAGTTTTGTGTAAAGCAGTCAACAGTGAAAGTTTTTAGCATAAGTATATCCCCAATATTGCCTGGGGTATACTCAAAGTAAATTAATATTTTTTGCTTAAATGAAGTTCAATTTTAACCGAGTATCTTGTGTGGTTTTGTTTTGTTTTGTTGCATTTTGGTTTTGGTTAAATCTGGCAACTGTAGAAGGTAGGCAGGCACTTAGGAATGTGTTTTGAAATGATCCACACTGTATGTACCTGGTTGTGTTTGCATTTTAGGTATGTGTTTGGGGAAGAGAAGGGAGGGTCTAGGGGAGAATTACTTGGGCAACTGGATAAGTACACGTTACAGGAAACTGTGATAGGGATATTGATGAATATTTGCTCATAAAATAACTCTGGTTATCTTAGGATAGGTAACCTGGCGCTTAGTGATCTCCTAGAGAAGAGAGTCGTTAGCCGGTCTTGGCGCCATGGCCCAAGTATGGTGGAAGGAATACCAAAATGTGCCAGGAGAGCTGAATATCTTTATCTTGGCCAGTCAGAGTGATCTTGGGCAACCCATTTCCATCTGCTTTGTCTCATTTTCTATATCCATCAGCTGTGGCTTAATAATAATTATTTACTTCAAGGGTTTCTTTTGAGTCATAAGTTGAAACAATGCTCAAGCTGTTTGAAACATTGGTAAACTTGTGGTAAGCTTGCTATACCAAAGAAATAGACCCTTTGTCTTGCCAAAATAGACAAGACCTGTACCACATAGTTTTGGGATCCCAGGCCTTGGAATCCATGCTTTGGCTACTCCTAACAGGAAGTGCACTGGACCTCTCTCCTCTATTCAGTAGGGATAGTTTTTTCTAAAAATTTTTTAAATTAAAAATTAAAAGTTTTTCTAAATGTCATTTGAGGTGGCTACTGTTCTCAGTACCTTAGTGGGGTTCTTAGGTGTGACTGAAGAGGATTTGGCATACTATGTACAAGCTGGTTTAACTTAGCAGAGAAAGAATGTCTGGGTAATAATTGAGAGTAGAAATGATTGAACATGCATTTCTCCACAATGACTTCAGTATCTCTGCTCAGGTGAATAAACAGAATGTGTCACATACATAATAAGATATATAATTCACATTGCACTTGAGAGTTTACGATGTGCCTTTTTATACACATTATCTCACCATGTATATATTATCTCCCGGTGGGCAAAAAACAGACCTTTTGCTTCTTTGTACACATCTGGGGGAGGAACGCAGGCTCCAGAATGGGAGACTGTGCAACCAGGCCCAACACACCCCCTCCCTTCTCCATGCACTTGTCCTTCACTGGACAACACCAACTCCTTTGCTCCTCACTCTGCTATTTTAAAAATGCTCATTTAGTGTCTTCTATCACTGGCAGTTACTGCAGTTATGTTGAACTTAGTACTTTCTTATACAATGCTTATAGGATGGTTGTATGGAGGGCAGAGATTTTATATCTTTTATTCATTGCCTTATCCTCCATAGTGAGATACTGCACATAACAGGTACTCATGGAAATATTCATTGGATAAGTGAATTGTTTTTCATAGCTCAGTCATATCTTCTCAATCAGATTCTAATAACTGTGAGGACAGGGACAATATCTTCATTTCTAATGTTTCCCCTGTGTACCTGCATGGTGCTGAAGAACTTGAATATTAGTGATGTCGTTTATGTGAAACGACCCACACATGCACACAGAGATGTGTTATGGGCGGGTAGAGGTGTGGCCATTGACCATTCAAGGACCTTCAAGGGCTAAAGGCACTCAGTTTTGGAAGCCTCACCCCACATTACATTGATCTTTAAAATGCACATATATTTCATGATGTGTTTGTGTGTTTTGTGTGTATGTGTGTACACAAAATTTTGCTCTAAAATAATTAAAAATTTTTTTAATGTTTTATTTATTTTTGAGAGAGAGACAGAGAGCTTGAGAAGAGGAGCTCCAGAGAGAGAGAGGGAGACACAGAATCTGAAGACAGGCTCCAGACTCTGAGCTAGCTGTCAGCACAGAAACCAACATGGGGCTTGAACCCACCAACCGTGAAATCATGACCTGAGCCACCCAGGCACCGCCTAAAATAACTTTTGTAATTTGCTTTGTTAATGATTACTTTATCATTTTGATTTCACAGTTTCAGCCCCCTATTTTTTTTCCCCATCTCAAACATTTTCTTGACCCTTGACAAGCTTACAGGTCTTAATCACTGTGCTTATAGTGACTGATGCATACAATGAGTTTGCCTGTGGGTACTTCCAGGACAAGAGTGACCTAGAAGGAACAAAAATCAGAATTAAAATCAAGTTCAGCATCCCAGCGAAACTTATCTCCATCCCCCTTTTTCCTGTTCCTGGGCCTTCCCTCTTGCCCTGCCCCATCTGCCAGACTCCAGACGCGTGCTCAGAGAGGATGCTCTCTGAGTTTTATGGTATCCGTAGTTGTCCCCCAAGTGCAAGCGTCTAATTAGGCTTGACACTACCGAGGCGTTTCCCTGACATTTATGTCACTGTCTCTCAATCTTTAGCAGCGTTTGGTCTTGTGGGAAGCACAACAAACAATGTCAGAAACAACATAAAATTCCCCATTAGAAGGGGCCCTCGGAAACCGTGCTGCTGTTTATTAGGCGCACTCAAAGGGGAGGCCGAAGGGTGGAGCCGGGTGTGTGGATTCTGGGCTTGGAGGAAGAAATAAAATGGCTCATTTAAATTCTTAAGAACTGCATAGGAGGCAGAAGACACAATGAATATCTTAGAGAAGAAAGGCCATCAGTTGAACAAACTAATCACATGGTAATCAAAGGGGAGTGATTCGCTGCCTACTGAGAAGTACTTTAGAAGAAGTTCCAGCCGGGGAGAGTAAAGACCCTATTGAATGACAGCTTTCATAAATTATAGATTTTTAAAAATTGCACAAAGGAATGTGTAATAACGTGCGAAATGGATTTAAAGACGAAAAGTGCCCAAAGCATCCGAGCAAGGCCTGGGAACAGGCTGGCCTGATATGGGAGGGGCTGTGCGAGGCTTTGCGGGAAGCCCACTCCCTGGGCAAGCCCCGCCTCCTGCACAAGTCCCGCCCCCATTCGGGCCCCGATGGGGTTGTGGGCTTGCACTGTGTTACCTGATGCTGTCGGGATTTGCACGCTTGCAGACTGGCTCAACGTAGACCTTATTAACAAGGGAAGGTGCTGGTAGGTGGCAATCCTCTGTCTCCACCACAAACCGACCCCTGGGTGTACAGGCTGCGGGTCCTATGCTTCTCAGCCCCTGGCACGCGAAGGCCTGGAGACACTGCCTGACTTGGAGCCCTGCTTCTGTGCAAGGTCAGGCTCCCTGTCTGGATCAGGGTCGGCGGACCCGTGTGGTGGGGTTGGTGGGAGAACTGCCCATCTAAAGTTCTCCCTTCTTGTCACAGGCGTCATTTAAATGTAGGCCCTCGTCTCATGCCTCCTCTCCTGTAGCCATGAAGTCATGAGGGAGTGTGGCCTGTAGGATAGGACAGCTCAAGGGCGGCTGAGTTGATTCTGAGCGTCAGGGCTGGGCCAGTCATCAGCCAGGAGTAAGGTGGGCCGAGTTTGCCTTCTGGCCTATCGCCTCCTCAGCCAGCAGCCCTTTTCTCCCACCTGTGTGCACTCTAGCTGCCTTGAGACCTCTTCTCAAGTGAGGGCCAGCAATGCTGAGTGCACTGTTAGCGGATAACCAAGGTGATGGCTGAGAAAGCCTTCCAATGTGACTCTACTCGGGCATATCTCTTTTCGAAAAGGTAGTTTGAGAAGTTGGGAAAGTTAAGACAAGTTAGAAGTATTAGGACGGGGTGTTCTTTTTAGTTGTGCTATCTGGGGACAGTTACTTAACCTTTCTGGGTCAAAGTTAAAATGGATATATGACTAGTACCTTCTTCTGAGTTGCGATGAGAGGTTCAAATTGTAATTTGATTTTTTGATTTTTGATTGTAATATGTAATTGGATGTAAAGTGCTCAGTACGAGGCCCTGTGCAGAGTAAGTGTTCAGTAATGTCAGCTGTTGTCGTGCTCCTGAGGTCTTCCTGAGCATGGCGGCTGATTGCAGAGACCTGCATGGGTGAGCTTAGGACTCTTCCGGATGTCCTAGATGATTCAGAGTAGAGTAGGAGCATTGTCCCATTCAAGTTCCTAACAGCACCTCCTAGCGAACCTTGAGAGTTCCTCTACTGTGGTAGGGTAATTTAGCTAGCTGTTATAACAGATGATCCCCAGATTTCAGTAACATACCACTGTAAAGCTTTGTTTCTAGCTCACAGCCCTATGTAGATTGGTTGGGCCAAGAGGCCTTTCTGTTCCATGTTGTCATTCAGGGACCCAAATTCTTTCCATGTAATGGTTCAGTCATCTTCACCACGTGGCTTCAAAGTTTCCTTGGAGTCATCCGACTGGTAGACCATGGAGGAGAGAATGGAGAAGGTATGCCTGCTCTGAACTGCCTCCAGCCAGAAGAGACACACCACTTGTGATCCTGTCCATTGGCCAGAATTGGTCACACATTTCTGCTAATGTGCAAGGGGACTCTGTAATGTAGGTTAGCTATGAGTTCACAAGAGAAAATCGGCTTGATGAGAACATTCTTGTCCCCAGAATAAAGTCTAGTGTGGTACAGGATAGCTTTTGGATAGCCGAAAAACTGGACCTGAGGTTCTTAAACCCAAGCTCCTTGAATTTGTGGAGGGGTCATGAACCTCTTGAAATGGTTGCTAAGTGTTACACATATGAGCTTTTTCATTTTCATCCTATTCTCCAAGGCTGAGAGGGTGAAGTTCTGCCCCTGCTTGAACCAGAATAGTATTATGGTACCTGCTTCCTGCGTCTGATATTCTTTGAAAAAAAAATATATAATGGGACAGAGGCAGGATTTCTGTCCCTTGTCTCTCTTTTTCCTTTTCTTCCTTCCCTCTAGTTGGGAGAGAGTGATGGCTAAGAGGCAGAGATTTGTTAGCACCGTGTCCTATGATGGTGCTCTATTGAAAAGCTGTCAACATTAGGGAGGGGGTTGATGTGGCTGTGAAGTCCAAGAGACCGTAGTGGACAGGGTAAAGGCCCAGCGTTCCCCTTCCAGGATGCGGTGGGGACTAAGGGTCATGCAGACCTCAACAATTTTCAATTTAGGGGCATGTTAAGAGGAATGAGAGAGATCAGAGGGAAGGGACTCCCAGATGTCCATTAGAGACAGCCTCTGTACTGAGTACTGAGAGGTGACATGATGGGAAAATGGACATTTCACACTGTTGTTTCAATGCAGCATCTGCTTGAGATGGTTCAGAGTGCCATTGCTTTCTTCCTGGTAATGGGCTTTACCTGAAAGACCTTCCAGACATCGAGGGCATGGCTGAGGAGTTACAAACATTTCCATGACTTAAAAAGCAAAGTTGGAAAACCACTCGTGTAGTCTAACAATGGTGCTTTGTACTCTCGCCTGACCCTGCCTACCAGAGGGCCTTTGTTTCCAACAATTCTTGGCACCAGACTTCAGGAGGCCTTTGGCTCTGTTTCTCTCCTTAAGTCAGAAATACTTGCAGCTGGTATTTTGCTATCATCCTATCTCCTTAAATTCAGGGACCTGCCCCCCTCTGAGGCCACGGCTGATCAGGAGTGACCTGCTCTCCCTCCCAGTTGTAAGGCAGGGCAGGAGACAATGCTCCATCCGGCCCAGAGTGTCGGCTGTCTGGACAAGTACGACGCCAGCTGTCAGCCTGGGATGAGGTCAGACAGAGGCCACCCTGGTCCCAGGTGGGCAGGGGTCACTCAGGTGACCAGACTACACTGGAGGCCCAAAGAGTGTGCAGGGGCATGAACTTTTGGCCTCCGCTGCAGGGGAGGAGCTGTGAGTGCTGAGCCGAGTGAACTGCACACTCCGGCCAGGGAGCTGGCATTCCAGGTGCCTCCATTCCTTCAGGAGGTTCAGGCTGTCCATTGAACTTGGGTGTCTGCAATCTGAGCACAGGGGCCTCTACTGTGCTGACTGGGCAGCCTGTCACCGTTAATAGTTTTATCATCTGGGGAAGTGCTTCAGGCAGAGGTAGCGCATGGATCAAACCTTGTGTCTGGCTTTGGAGGCTGTGAAGTTTAATGACTAGGGAGGAACATGCTGGAGCCAGACCACTTGCGTTCAAATTCTGTTCTACCACTGTGCAAGTGACTCGGTTTGTTCTTTCATAAAATAGGCCGAATGAGGCTGCGTACTTGTTTCACAGAGTTGTTGTAAGTTTAGTTGATGCATGTAACACATTCAGAGCAGTGCCTGGTAAACAGTAAGCACTCAGGAAATGTCAGTTTTTATTATTAGCCAAAAATATACAGCCTGTAAGCGGATCTCCAGGGGAAAAGGACCCTTCTTGCTTGTGACAATTCAAGGCTCTGTGAGTGGTATTTATGTTTACCCATCATCCTCCCTTAGAAGCGTCTCTGTTTACCCAGATCCACAGGGCTCTCTTCTGTTTTAACTGCCTTCATAGTTGTGTTCTGGCACCTTCTCTAAATAATTCCTACAGATTGAGGTCTCTGCCTTATCTTTTCTGTCAGTTCTCACAGCAAGTAATATAATACATTGTTTTTTTAAATTAAATTTTATTTTAGAGAGAAAGTGTGAGCAGGGGAAAGGGGCAGAGGGAGAGAGAGAGAGAGAGAGAGAGAGAGAGAGAGAGAGAGAGAGACAGACAGAGAATCCCAATAAGCTCAATGCAGAACCCAATGTGGGGCTTGATCCCATCACCCTGGGACCATGAGCTGAGCCACAATCAAGGATCATATGCTCAACTGAGCCACCCATGTGCCCCAATAATATAGTACATTCCTATTAAACATTTCTTTTATGGTTGGTTGATTGCATACTCTGGTTCTTTCTTTCTTTTTTTCTTTTAATAAGCTCAAACTCTTTGTATGAATATCCTTCATAAAAGTAAGAATTCCTGTCCTAGGATAAGATCCTGACAATTTTGTGCTTTTCATAAACTCCAGTTAAAAAAAAAAAGCACTCTACCAGACCAAAACTATATTGTAAAGCTATAGTAATAAAACAGTATGGTATAGTTCACGGGAAGGATAGACAAAAGAATGATACAAAATAGAAAGTCCAGAAATACAGCCAGAAATATATGAGACTTTATGAAATTATAAAGGGGGCATTGCAAAGCAATGGAGAATTAGTATGTTAATTAATTGTGTTGAGATACTGACAAGTCATCTAGAAAAATAAATCTGGATCCCTAAATGTAAAAAGGAAAATTAAACCATAAAAGTATAATCACAAAAAAGACATTAAAAATTTTAAAATGTTTATTTATTTTGAGAGAGAGAGAGCGAGCAAGCAAGCATGCGCTAGTAGGGGAGGGGCAGAAAGAGAGGGAGATACAGAATCTGAAGCAGGCTCCAAGCTCTGAGCTATCGGCACAGGGCCTTATATGGGGCTCAAAGTCATGAATTGCAAGATCATGACCTGAGCTGAAGTCAGATGCTTAACTGAATGAGCCACCCAGGCACCTCCAGAAATGACATTTTGAATGATATTCAAGTAGAGCAGACATTTCTAAGTATGACATGAAACCATGGGAGCTATAAAGAACTGATTACATAAAATCTGAATGTCCAAATGGTAGAATATCATAAAAATTGGAAATAAATGTGGCTGATTCTACATAGCAAAAATACCATTGAACAGGTGAAAAAAAATAAGTAACTGAAGAACATCTTTTAAACATATGTTTCCTTAATATACAAAGAGCTCTTCCAAATATACTAGACAAATATGCTAATAGGAAAACAGGCAAAACTCAAGAATAGGCGGTTTAAAGAAAAAGACATGTAAGTGACCAGTAAACAAATGAAAGATTGCTTTGTAGTTTCCACGGGTTAAACCATATAAGATTTTCACTTATCTCATTGGTAGTTTCCAGAGTCTCTTAATGCCTTGTGTTTCCAGGGTGTTAGGTAACAAGCTCTCACACAGTGGGCATGTAAATTGGTACTATTTTTTTTTTATAAAGGTAGTTTGATAATATCTATCAAAATTTAAGCTGTGCATTCTGTTGATATAGAAATGTAATTTCCAGTAATTTATCCTATGTACACTTGTGTATGTGTGTATATGTATATATCTCCATACATAAAAAAATGAACATTTATCATAACAATAGCAAAAGTTGGAAACAACCTAAATTTCCATCAGTAGGGCAATGGTTAAATAAGTAATCCTACTTCGATACATTGGAATTCTGTACAGCTGCTACAAAAGAATGAAATAAGTATTTCTCTATTTCTATAGAAACTTGTCTAAAATATGTTAAGAGAAATAGTGGGTTTTATATATAGTATGATCTCACTTGTATAAAAATATTTGTATATATTCTTGCATGTATATGATAGGGTTTTAGAAGGGTATACATACAAGGAAGAGTTAACAGTTTTTACCTGGGGGGTAGGATGGGAAGGGTGTGGTAAGGGAAGAGAGGTGCTTTAACTTTTAACCTTGCACCTTTCTGAACTCCTTTTGTTTTGTTTCTAACATGCACGTATTCCCTTTAATGTAAAGAAAGTCCTAAAATCTAAAAAATTGTGTTGATGTCAACACAATAGCAGTATCAATAATATTTTAGAAAATATTGTAACAGCACCATCATGTCCAGTTATATAGGTTGTTCATACTACAAATCCAGATGGCACCACTCACAAAAATACACTGTACAGCCAAATACATATAGTCCTTGAAATCCACTGTGGTATTTTCTTTGTTAGATCAACAGATAGGAAGTCTTTGATCTCCGTAAGATATCACTCCTGAACCAACTTCACAGAATCCATAGATATAAGATAAAGGTTGAAACAGTAGAAACCTGTTGCAGTGAGTGGGAGACTGAGGAGGAAAAAGGAAGGGAGAATGAAAAGATTAAATGAGGAAGCTTTGCATGGGCCAGCAATGATGGGTGCCATGAACTGGAGCATAAGAGTCACTCAGCTCTGGGGACCTGTCACTTTATTCATTGCATGTGATAGACTCCAGCTCTTCCTGGAAAACCATTTGAAGGAAAATAGGCTTGGCATGGAGGGTCCCTTACCAGCTGACACTGTCTTTCCTTTTCTTCTGCATATGCTTTCTAAGGGCCATCAGTAGCTGGCTAGAGAACAATATAAAGGGGCTCCCATTTGTGGGCCTCTCTCTTCCTTCATTTCTATTTTAGGTGGCTTTCTCTCTGCCTTGCCTTGCCCTGTCCCAGTGCTGGCTTCATGCTTGAATGAAGGAGTGGTGTAGAGTTCCCTCCTTCTGTTCTCTGTGCTCTTCCATGCCATCTTTGGTCTGCTACTCAGTGGGCCACCTTAGAGGACTCCTCTCTGACTCTAAAGACGCCTCTCCTCTCTGGAAGGTGTTCTTCCTTGTCAGAGTGCCATTGTTGTCAGGCTTACTTCATATTAGCTGTGGCCATCATTTTGGTTAACTTGGAGATGTATGTGCATATTTAAAATCAGAATTGACCTAAATAAACTTCCAGTAATTTTAGTCATTTAGATCCTGGCAACTCTACTATCCGGTAGGCTCCAGCATCCTTGGAAATAAGTTGCCTGTGGATAGTGAAACTTGTAGTTGGTTAGTGCCTCTAATTATACCCATGACTCAGATGGCAACTGGTACGGAATGACTCTTGCCATTGGGTGAAGAATCACAGTATCCACCGTCTCTGAACTATGCCCTTTCAATGCATGTATTCTCCAAGTTCAAGTTGTTGTGTCTTTACCTGTCATGATTTTTCTTTGTAAGACTTCAAAGATGAGGAAAGGAGTTAGGAACCTGAATAAGCAAGACCTGAAATTTTGAGCCAGATCTGAAAAGGGGAATCATTAAAATATTTTCATCTGGATTAATGCCCTGCTGGTGGTATCTTTCTTTAACTATCTAGGGATAAAGTCCAACCGGAATAAGAACAATTAAAAAAAATCCCACTCGAGCCTCCAAGCATCCTGTCCTCATCAGAGACTTGGCAGCATTGATCTGGGTGGTTTTGTGGAGCCCTGATGGGAAACAGAGGCCCGGAACCGTGCAGTTCTGTAGTTTCCCTACCTAAGCTGGGATTCCAGGATGAAGAGGCTGTGATACTTTTCCCTCTTGGTGTTGTATGCTTATTATTTCTTCGTCTTCTGTTCTCTCTTTTTTAAGGTTTAATTAATGTACCAACATGACTGTAGAAGGCAGACTTCAGAAAAGGGTCCTTTTGCAAGGGTGGTGGAGAGGAGGGGACAGAAAACACTGAAAAGGTAATGGAGGGCGGGGCGAATGGGCATTGTGGAGGCAAGCATTACCACTCAACAGAGCGGGTCTGTAGGGACCACTGGACTAGAGGCCTCCCTGGCCCCAGGAGCTTCAACAGAGTGTCCTGGGTCTGGGGTCCCCCTTCTCTACTCTTGTGAGAGAACCTGGGGCTAGGGACCAAGACCAGGAATCCCGACCTTGCCCACTCAATCTCTCTTCCTGCTGTATCCAGGGCATACTAGACCCATTCGACTGTAATGGAGGTCTGGAGAGTTTTTGTGGTTTGAAACAACCTTTCTTTTTATAAGTGGTGACAAATGAGTACCTGAGAAATACTGTTTCCTAGGCTGATATTCTTGTTAGTAGAGAGAGGAGAAAGACACCAGGTGCTAGAACCAGTATGGAATTTGGAGCCATTTTTCTCGGCTGAATATTTGGCATTATGATAACGGACAACGTGTTTGGCCCTCTCTGATGAAATGCAGATTTCTGGTAGTTTCCGATAATAATGGTGGGAAGAGAAGCTGTGGTAATGATTCTGTAGGAGAAACTGGGGGATAGAAGGGAGAATGAACCCCATTTGAAATGTGCCCAGACCCTGTTCGGTGGAAATGGTTGTTTTAAAGCTGGCAAGCAGAACACGCACTGTCATACAAAGGCTTAGTATCATGGTCTTAAAAATAAGCTCCGAAACATTTCTTGCCCAGACAAATGTTTTCTCAACCACAAAGATGGTGGTAAGAAAGCAGACAAAATTGGTATTTATTTTTCTACAGGGATGGTAAAAATTAAAAAGCGAATAAATAAACTAGGTTTGAAGTTAAGGACTTATTTCCAAGGCAACCGTAAGATAACCTTTTCTAAGGGAGGTAGGACTGGGATGGAGGGTCATGGTATCCAAAGACAAGAAGAACAGTAAAGGCATGTGCAGTTTCCTCTTCATTGTGCCCTGTGCCTTTGGCCTTGAAGGGCAGAGACTCAGAATTGGTCTAGTGTAATGCTTCATCAGTCGTAAAGATTTAATTACAGTCCGTGTTTGACCAGGATTGTAATGTGAAGTCCGTCAGTATTTACTGGGATTTTCTGTCGTCGCATCTCACTTTCTCCCCTTCCCGCCCACCTTCCGTTGCCCCCCCCATTAAAAGGATGACCAGTTTTGAATTACGGTAATAGCTGCACTCTTGGTTTAGGACTAACCTCCCTGAAATTTTCAGGACCACTAATTTGTGGTTACTTCAGTGCTAGAATGAACTTGGTGCTCTGGCCTTTAGACTGGCAATGCAGTAAAAGTTTAAAGCGAAGACTGCCTCAGAGCCAAAAGAAGAGAGGAGATTGAAACCTAAAGGTTATCCTGAAATGCACTTTACTGTTATCTATGAGAACAAATGAGTTAAAAAAATTTCAAATACCAGAATACCCTACAGGGAGGAGATATAACTATTAAAGGGCTGTTATAGCTGCAATAAATGTAGGAACAATAAAAATAAATTGATGAAGTAAATGTCAGCGCTGTTCCCCTGAGCTGCCCCCACACCTTTGTCCAAAAGTAGAACATCTCCAATTACAGAGGGTGGAAACAGCCTTCAATGACAATATGACAAGGACAGAACACAGAACGCTGGCACAGAGAACACAATTATGCACAGCCTTGAAAAATTGTATCATAGCACAATGCATGGGAGAAATCAATTAATGATGCAGGGCTTCCACTGCTGTCTAATAATTCTAGAAAGGAAAGGAGGGGAAAAAAAAAACCCTCCGTACACCCAGTGCATCAAAAAGGTGACCCTTAAGTGGAAGTCTACATAATACCACAGGTCAGTCTTCAGAGTTTATAGCATCTGAAATACTCTTTTTTTTTCCTTCTCAATTTTTTCCCCTTAAAAAAATCTAACAGTCTTAAGGAGGCATTTAAGTAAAAGTCACTTCTTCTCTGGTTAAATAGCCTTGCAAAAGAGAGTTCTTTGGTGGAAAGGGCAGGGATGAGCAAAGCGTGTGGCTGTCGCCGCAAGCCCACCAGCTGAAAGGGGAAAGGCGAAAGTTAGGCATAAACACTGTGGAAGGTAGAAGTGATTTATCTTGTGCAATTTACAACAGGTGCTAAACATTACGAAAACCAGAGCTATTAAGCAATCAAATTAAGCTATAATTATAACCGAAGAAAACTGTACAGGAATTCTAATTAATTCAAATCTGAACATGTCCAAGAGGAATGCTCCAGCAACCCCACTTCTGCATAAAACAAAACAAAAATAACCCTTGGATAATGCCTTCAGATTGCACAGGAAATTAAGAAATACTTCTCAGCCGGAATATTCCAGGCATTCCTTATTTAATGGTGAGAGAAATTCCCTGCAATGCCTAAGCACTTGGCTTTTCAGGTACACACCACATAAAGCGTGTAGTTGGGGGGCCCTTAACTGGGCAGGATTTGAAGACCGAGCGGACCAAGGGATTCCACTGTACGTGTAAGTACTTCAAAGGGTCTGAAGGGTTAGCTCATTCGTCTCTCCTTTGAAGGTTTCTCCCAGGGCATGTGAGCCTTTTAAAGAACTGTTCACACTCCCCTTTTATTTTTTATTTTTTTGTGTCTTTTGGACCAATTCCATTTTCTTTTCAGCCACTCCTCTTCCAGTCCTCAATCCCAGTCTTTCCACCTGACTTTAGCTTTCTGCTTTTCTTCCACCCCAGGGAGCCCTGGGGTGTCAGAAGACCAGGGCAGGGTTTTCTGTTGGATATGCCTGCACCACGCACGTTGTGTCCCATTAAGCCACAGATGTTATGGGAAGAAAGGAATGTTTAGGTATTTGAATAAGATTTCCAGCCCAGAGACTGAACCATTTGATTAGGGTGCCTGTTTCCCTAATTCATGATTCTTCAATTTTAACAATTCAGGAACAGGAAAACAAAATCAACAGTGACAGCTAACATTTATCAAAAGCTTGTTATGTCCCAGATATTGTGCTGAATTCTTTACCTCAATTAATTCTTTATCTCAATTAATTTTTCAATCACTCTGTGAGGTAGGCGGTCTTATGATACCCATTTCATAGAAGAATCAAGACCCACTGTTGGCTGTTAAATCAACTGTAAAACAACCCCCTTTGTTTTTATTCAATTGATGTTCCTATGTTTCTGAGTAATTTAATGTAACATTTCTTTGCTTTTTATTCTCTCAGGTTAAAGTGGTAGGGAGTATGATTTTCTCACAATGAGTTTGCCTTCTGGACTGAGTGTAGCATGGCCCCTGTTGTTAACATGGTTTTGCCTGCCATTTTGAATATTTACTTCTGAACACATCTTTGACCTTTGCTTTGACTTTGCTTTCATTCACGTTATAATATAGTGCTTGAGGGCAAAGATGTGTGAAGAAACACTGCGTTTGTGCATACTGTTGAATTCAGAGCTCTTTTAGCCATTACTGGAGTTTGTGTTCTCATGGGACTCTCTATGCTGACTGTTGAGAGTTGCTAAAGGGCATGTAGCTATTTTTCTTCTATGCTCTGGGTCCCTTGGAGCCTTCCTCCAAGGCCACATGCCCTTTCCCTTTGATTCACGGGGCAGGGGAGGGTTGGTAGCTTCCTAGTTAGGCAAGATTAGTCCATACGTGTTTGCTGGAAGCAATTCTAATAATAGCACTGTGAAGAAATTCAAATTCCCATGGACAGATGAGGAAACCAGGAATCAGAGAGTTAGAAATTTGACTACGGTCACATTGCTGGTTTTGTGGTAGCCCAGGAAATGAGCTAGAGTGCAAAATGCTCTTCCATGGGCCACCCCACCTGTGTGTGTACATGGACACGCATGCCCATAGCTTCCCTTCTCTGCCCCTATGTCATGCTGCTGGAGCTACAGAACTCTGTGTGCCTACCTTTTCCCTGTTGCTTTTGAGTGCTTCTGCCAAACCTGGGACTGAGGGGAGTGCAGAAACTGTCCAAGGCTCACCTCAGGGAGACGTATGCCAACAAAAATGGCTTTTGTGTAGGGTACCAGGCAGGCCATCCAGACTGGAGTCTTCCAGAGGGCAGGCAGCTTAGGGATTCACTGACCTAACACAGGACTTGGCACACAGTAGCTCCACAGCAGAAAGTAGACAGTGTTGTGGGTGGGAGACATGAAGATATGCCCTATCATGGAAATATGTACTAGCTGGCCAAAAGCTAAAATCTAGGTACATCCAGAAAGATAACTAATAATCCTTAACTTTCATTATGTAGCTATTACTGTTTGTGCCAAGGCCCTTGCATATATGTCTTGATTCTTAGAACAACCCAACGAGGTTAATACAATTACTATTCCTAGCCCAAAGCTGAGGAAATTGGGCCTTTGAGAGATTCAGTGACTTGTCCAAGATCCCACAGCTAGTAAAGGGCAGAACTAGGATTCTAACCCAGAGAGGCGGACCCAGGAGCCCCGCTCCTAAGCGATGAGCTATGCCCATCGCAAGCCCAAAATGCAAGCAGGGGTCCCAGAGGCAGAGTGTGAAAAGCTGAGTAGGAGTAGTCTGTGGACCTGGGGTGGGGTGGTTAGGAGGAGTTCTCTGGATTGGTTAATGGAGGAAGAGAGTCTTTTCAGCTATGCTCTAACAGACAACTGGGATTCGGGGGGGCAGAGGATGATGGAAGAAGGAGGCATATGTAGGTGTAACAAATGGTACGTGCAGAGGGCACGCCCAGCCAGAAGATCCTGAGGTGGAAAGACCCACATGGTGAGTGCCATTGGTCTCCTTTTACCTCCCTTCCCTTTCAGGATTCTGCCTGGGTTCAGCCTGCACACACCCCTCATTCCTAGGGTGATTTTGGTACTAAGATACTTTCCTGAGCTTGCTTCTCTAGGGTGGAGGTTCCTTGGGATCCCACAGGGAACTTTTGGCCATTTGCTTCATGAGCTGAGGTGTAATCTTTGCTTTCTGTCCTTTGAAAGATATGGGCAAAGACCTGCAGTAGCTTATTGTCCTGACAAGCTCTGCTTGGTGACCTGGCCTCATGGGAATTATCCCAGCCTTCCCTGTGGGGAGCTTCTGGAGTTGAGGAAGCCCCGGCATTCCTTAGACCTGCACGGCGGCACACTCTTCCTGCTTCTGAAAGTTGCTCCAGTTTTGCATAAGTAATGGACGTTTCTCCAACCCATGCTTTGGGGCTAATTTTGACTTCATGCAGTAACACTTTTAAACTGAGCTGGAGGGTGACCTGCGGGCAGGTCCAGGGGGTGGCTGGAGGCCTGGAATGGGCAAACCAGTATGGCAGCCACCCAGGTGTCCTGCTTGCTTTCTCTGTAGAGTTGGACCAGAAGTCATTTCTGGGACTAGAGCATAGTGGTGACGAGGTTTGTCTGGATTTATTGTTTACTTTTTTTTCATGTTTAGTTATTTTTGAGAGAGAGTGCGGGCACAAGTTGTGGAGGGGCAGAGGGAGATGGAGCAGAGGGTCTGAAGCAGGCTCTGTGCTGAAGGCAGAGAGCCGGATGCGGGGCTGGAACTCCGGAACTGTGAGATCATGATCTGAGCTGAAGTCATATGTTTAACCTACTGAGCCACCCAGGCAACCCTAGACTGTCTGGATCTAAATCCCAGGGCTCCTGTCACCAACAGGGTGGCCCTGGACAGATCACATAACACTCTACTATTCACTTTCCTCATTGCACCCCTCTCATATGTTTGCGGAGTAAATGGAAAAATATGTGAAAAATACTTAGAACATCTGCATATAACAGATGCTCAATAAATGTAGACTCTCACTTTGTACTATTAGAGTTCTAGGAATCTTGTCTTACCTGTCCATTTCACCGATGGAGTCTGAGACCCAGACAAGTTGTTTACCTGCCTCAGATTACCTACCTGGTGTCAGAGCTGCAGGCTGTTCCAGCAGCGCTGGACTCCCAGGTCAGGGCTTTTTCCATGTAACCAAGGTCCTGGGATTGGGTCTGTTTCTCAGTGCATCTTATTACCCGTCTGAGACTCATTAAAACAGTTTCTGGAATGGTGCGTGAAAATCTGTGCTTTAGCATGTTCTCTCATCCCTAGCCTCAACCCCGTACTTGACTCTTATGTGCCTGAGACCTTGAGAACTGCCAGCTTAGCTTTGAGTAATTTGCTCAGAATACAGTGGCATCATCTGCAGCACTGTCTCCAAGTCTTTGAGTCGGGCTGTTTGTGTCCTGCCTGTCTCCCGTGTGCCCTGCATGCTGCCCCATCAGCTTGTCCTCAGGAAACTTACAGATCTGTTGATCAGCATCTGGGGGCAGGGCAGGGGGATGAGGTACCGGTGAGAAGTGAGAAAAGCCAGTAGGAGACTGAGTTCTCAAGGGGAGGCTGAAATGATTGGTGACACTGACATTTAGAGGGAGCAGAGGCTAGTGAGTGGAGTCAGGAAAAAATTCAGCACACAGAGGCCTTTGCAGGATACAGAGCTTAGAGTAGGCAGAGGAGAGAAGGGGACCTCAGCCAGAGCCTCCCCTGGGTGGGGGAGAGCTGCAGGGGTGGGGGGTGGGGAGAATAGCCTGACTTACCCAGCTACTAAGATGTCCACCCCCTTCTTTTAATACTGTCAGGCTGCTCTTCTGTGATTAAACAAACATCCTCCCTCCAGAGCTACTGTTGATTTGATTTCATTGGTGTACTTTTTTTTTTTTAGGGGAGGGGGTAGCTGCGGGAGGGCAGTTTGCCCCTTGATATCCTTTGTTCCTGCAACCACTGCGGGACAGCAGAGACCAGCTTGGATGTGGTGTGGCTACAAGAAATGCAGGAGCAACGGGCAGGCCGGGAAAGAGGGAATGGCCTGGTATGGGGGGAGGGGAGGAGTTGCTGTGTCTGTGGCTCCGGGTGGGCTGTTACCTCCCTCCTGCATCTGCTCCCTGTCTGCTTGGAAGGGGTAGGGTGGGCTGACTTTTCTGGCAGATGTGGAAGAAGAGAATGCCCTGGTTCCTGTTACCGGAGGTTGCGTAGATTGATCTGTGCTGCTTTACATTCTTTCAGGAAGCTGGCAGGGTATAAGTTAGAAATAAATAAAAGTGGATTTATCAGCACTTTCCAGGTTCTTACCAAATTCAGGGTGGCGGTGGAAGTACCCCTCTGAGCCCTTTAAGTCAGGAGTCAAGGTGTGAAAGGTAGAAAGGTAGAAAGGTAGAAAGGTAGAAAGACCACATAGCTGCTACCATCCCCTGAGCCTCTCCCACTGAACGGAGGCTCCCAGCCAGACATCTTGATGAGAGGGGACATGTGCTAATGACTGATATTCCTATGTGTGGACTGTAGACCATTCACTGTGATAAGCCCTTCATGTAGGTTAGTCCTTCTAGGTGGGTACCAATATTGCCATTTTGCAGGTGAGAAAACTGAGGCCCAACGAGAATAAGCCGCCCAAAGATACGCTGGTTGAGTAGTAAATTGGAATTGGAAACTAGGCAGCCTGGCTCCAGAGGTCCCACTCAAACACAGGCCAGGACAACTGCTCCATATGCATGGAGGGAGAAGGGACTCCTGTGTGTTTACTGCTAGTGGATTGGAGAGACAGCTGATGTGCTTGGCTCTGTTTTGTTCAGAGGTGGCTGGAGTCAGCACTGTTTGTGGCAGACTGACTGGCCACTCCTGGAGGGCAGGCCCGGGGGCTGGTTAAATGGCTCTCTCAAGGCCCTGACACCTCCGACTTAAGTGTGTGGTGCCTTTGTCTGCAGGTGGTCAAGTGTAGCCATTTCTGCACTGCCCCGCTTCGATTGAGAACCACCTTTTCTTGTCTACGGCCATACTACCGTGAACGTGCCCAATCTCGTCTGATCTCGGAAGCTAAGCAGGGTCTGGCCTGGTTAGTACTTGGAGGGGAGAACCACCTTTTCTTGATTAGCAGGCTCTCCCCTTTCTGTCATTCTTTCATCCCCTGAGTTCAACATCCATCAGGGGTTCTCTCCTGTCACGGTGACTACAGTGTATCTGCCTAATGGCGGTTTTCTGTTTCAATCACTTCTTCCACATTTGGCTATTGGAACTCTGCTGTGAGAAGTAGATGCTCCTTCTCCTCCCTCCATCTACTTATTTTGGAAATTATTAATTTATATTACATGGATTTGGATACTTATTGTATTCAACCCATAGATCAACCTTAAATCCTGTTGCCATGGTTTTGAGGTCAGCCTTGCCTCATTTCTTGCCTGGATCACTGCAGCAGCCTCCTAAGGGGTCTCCTGGCCTCCAGCCCCCTTTCAAGCCAGACTTCACATGACCTAAGGCTGTGTAATGCCAGTCAGACTGTGCCACCATCCTTCAGTGTCCTTCTTTGGCCCCTAAGCTCCTTTGAATGGTAATATAGTGGCAAATAACATTTGTTGAATATTATGGAATGCTTTACATGTGTATTCCCATTGAATCCTCACAGTACTTGAAGAGATCAGGTAGTAAATATCAACCTTGTCAGCAACAGCAGCATCCCTCTGGTGCAGATGAAGACAATGAAGCACAGGAGGATTAAGCAACTTTCCCAGGGTTGCTGAGCTATTAAATGGTAAGCTTATACCATCAGCCACTAGACCCTACCTCTTACTACATAGACGCTTAATGATCTGACCTTGACTGCTTCTCCAACCACATTTTCACCAGGCTCAACGTTCATTGCACTTTCTAGAAGTAGTTACTTGTAGAATTTCTCAGCAGCATTGCTGAGGGTCCAGATGATGTTTCTGGCAGCAGTATCGATAGGGACATTGGTAGCAGGAGAAGGAAGAGTTTTCTCAGAAGCTGAGTTGTGTAAATAGTGGCCATCTGTCCTTCACCTATACCTGAGACTGGTTGTTCGATATAGGCAACGAGATTGCAGGTCTCACCTTACCTGCCCACAGCTGGCCTGCCTTCCCAGGCCTTTCCTTTCATGCTTTTTCTGTTTCTTCTTTGCCTCTGCAAAGTTCTTCCTGAGCACCAGTCTGCCATGATGCCTGTCTCATCAGATTCCTTCATTGGGCTGATAGCATGTTGGTTCTACTTTAGATCTATAGGACTTAGGGCTATAAGAACTTGTGGTCAAAGATCATGTGTTTTAGCTTGTTAAAATGCCTTCATTGCCTGAGGAGTTGCCTTCTATAATAAGTGCTCAACTGGAGGGTTCACTAATTGATAACTACACATAAGACATGAAGAGTAAGGATTCTAAGTTACTACTGTCCCCAAATCCATTATCTAAAATCTGTGAGGACATCCTGGTTCAGAATACAGAATTTTTCAGATTTTAGCAGGATATTATGGTGCATATCCAGTATCATTTATAATACCCCAAGTGGGGTCTGGGGAATTGTTCCATTGTCAAAGACACTAATATTATTTTAGTGAAATGTATGAATATTCTAAGTGAGGTAAATAAAAATTTAAATAGCTACATGATACTTCATGATAAGTTGTACTATAAAATAAGCTCTTTTTCTTTTAATTCTTAGAGTTTCTTCTATTTTGGAATTGCAGATAAAGGATTGTGCACTGGCATTAAGGTATTCAACAGGTGGCATAAAGAGGCACCCCCATTTTGTCCTAGGAATGGAGATGAAAGTGAATTCTGGGCATGGGCATGACAAGGCTCCTGGCGTTTGTGAGCAGGGGAGTTCTGTGACCTTCACCTAGTTGCAGATTGAGACCCTATAGGACTGGCCTGTCCTATAGGGAGCAATTACAGTTGTCCAGGTGAGAGGGCCTGAGGGCTTGAGTCAGGTGGTGGTGATGGGATGGAGAAACAAAGCTTCATGAGATGTTCCAGAGATGGGCCGTGAAACTTCAGGGGGCAGTTGGATCGTATGTTCCCAGTTCTTGTGCTCTGCAGTTTGGGAGAGGTTTGGTGTCCTTAACAGCACCGGAGTAGAGGGGAGATGGGCAGAGGAGAAGATGGATGCCTTCGAGCATGTGGAATGCACACTTGGAGGTCATCCAGGGGAAGTCACTTCTAAGAGTGAAAGAGAAAATGTGTGTGAAACTACTTCTAAAGTGATATGTGCTCTGCAAATATTGGCTACTGTCCTCATTCTGTCTGAGGTCAGCCTATTATTTTGTAAGTGTCCTCATCACTAGCCAGCAGTCCCCTGCTGTCCAAGGCTAGACCCATTCTCAGGCCAGTGTTTGCCCAGTCCAGTTTGATCTGCTTCCGAGTCTTTCAGGAAAGCATCACATGCATGCTCTGTTGGTTTACACGGGCAACCTGTAAACGTTCACTTTTTTATTTAAAAGTACAGGTTTTGTCTCTGAGTGGACAAAGCTGAGTGTTTAGAGCTGAGGTTTCATCTGGGGATATAGGTTTCTCGGCTGGGAAGTAGAGGACTGAATGAGTATAGTGTCCAGCTTGGGTAGGTCATAAAGTTCATCGTTGGGTTTTTAAAAGTACAGTTCTACAGGTGCGAAGAGTCACAAAGGATAAGCCCAATCTGTCTTTATCCTAGCCAAAACGAAAACAGCCCTTGATCAGCAATCTCTGATCAAAATAACTGTCCTCATAGCTAAGTGGAAGCTTTCTGCTCTAGGACTAGTTCACTCTTCTCGTTTTCTTGGCTCAGGCAGAGGGGAAGAGGACAGGAGACATCTATGTTAGACCTTGTCCTACCTGGCTGCCTCACACTGGGAGGCCTGGTCCAGTGGACCAGTGCGTGGTTGTCTGTGTGTCTGGAGGAGTGGGCAGGACCTCTCTGTCTCCCTCCCTGTGCCTTTCTCACTGTTTACTGCTGCTGGGAGGTCTGTAGGAATTCTCAGGAGACAAGGGAGATGGGTTGAGGGACTGCATAGAAAGGGGAAATAAAATTGGCAAATTCGATTCAATTCTGATCCCATTTTCAAGGATTGCTTTGGGTAGAAGCAAATAGTCCTCAGGAAGTAGAAGCAGAAGCTCTCTGGAGAAGCGCCACCCCTCACAAATGATTTGGGTGCTTGATACACATTGTCAGTCCCCAGATACAAGAGGGTCCAGCTCTGTCCTCCTAACCCTGTGCTTCGCCTGGATGGGAAGGGAAGGAGAAAGTGGTCTTCGTCTTTCTCAGTGGTTCCAAAACATCTACCTTTCAACACGCCCTGGCTGACCTAGCACCATGTCTGCAGTCACCGGGGGAGAGGATGCTGACATCCCTAAAGCTCGTTCTTGGAATGTAAATGCTCCTTTAAATGGCTGTAAATGCACCTCCACAGATAGTGAAGGCTGGAGCCCTCTCTAGCATTCTTGGACTTTAGCATCTGCTTCCCTCCCAAGGGTGTTCTGTTTTTAAGGAGAAGATGCCAACCTTAGTGAGGGTCCCTGTCTCAAGGTGAGTCTGAGCAACAGCTATGATGGGGAGCAGTTTCAGCTCTGGCTTCGATGTAGGGGCTTTCCTCAGGGGGATGAAGAAATGCTGAGAGCTCAGAGGGCTGCCTCACTTTTCCTCCTGGCTCCCTGACCTGGCTCAGGAGGCCACCTGACTGAGGACACCTTGGTACTCCTTTTCTGGGGGCCGGAGACCTCCTTTCTAGACCAATGATCACATCTGCCCTGGAAACACAAGGAATCATGCACTGTGGAGCAGCTGCGGGCATGACTGAACTTCTTTCTATTTAGTCATGTATTGAGTGCTCACTATGTCCCTCTCACCTCTCTCTTTCCAAGTTCCTGAATTGCCCACTTAGCACCTCTGCTCCCACCTTTCCGTTTTTTATCTCATTGCAGCCTGGCCTGTGACGTTTTCCAAATGCAAAGGGATCCTTTGCATTTTTGGCTAACTTGATGGGTCTCTGTGGTTTTGGACCACTCCCTTTCTCTAGAAAGTCTCTTCCACATTGACAAGTGTGAATTTACTGTGTTGGGCTTTGGATAAGTTGTTTAGCCTCTGTGAGCTTTGATCGCCATGGTGTGACAGAGGGGACAGTTGTGATGTAGCATGGAGTTGTGAAGAATAAGTGTGTGATGTGTTTCCTGAAATGAGGTCATGAGTACTGTTACCGATAATATTTGGTGAACAGCTCATTGGACATTACAGTTGTATATTTTATTCTAGCGTATTTTACCAAAAATACATATCAAACTCATGATTGTATTATGGTACTGTGGGATTTTCCTCTTAATAATAAATAAGTTTATCAAAAGCATTTAGCAGATGATACTATTAGTATACATGGACATGACCAAACTTGGAAAAATCCTGAGACCACACACGTAGAGGCACTGGCAAGGTGCCTGGCATATAGTAAATGCTAGCTATTTATTAATTATTATGATTGTCTTGCACTCTAACCATGTTTTTTACCTGTCTTTGTTGGGTTCTTTTCCTCATTCTGCTGTTTAAACGTATACTCACATGCATAGTATATATGGTGGTGTGTGTATATAGAGACGCTATAAATACATAGTGTATATATATGTATATGTTGTAAATGTGTGTGTGCATATATATACGTAGAGAGAGAGGGTGTGTGTTTGTATATATGTGTGTGTATATATATCTACATATAGAGAGAGACAGAGACAGAAACTTTAAAACAATTTTTTTTAATGTTTATTTATTTTGGAGAGAAAGAGAGAGACAGCATGAGCAGGAGAGGGGCAGAGCAGGCTCCAGGCTCTGAGCTGTTAGCACAGAGCCCAATGTGGGACTCAAACTCATGACCCGTGAGATCATGACCGGAGTCAGATGCGTAACAGACTGAGCCACCTAGGCGCCCTGAGAAACTTTGTAACTACTTTTATTACAACCCAGGAATTCTAGAGCTAATTGTGTCTAATATATGATCCTGCCCCCCCTAATGTATAAAGTTTTTCAGGATAGGGGAGATGAGCATAAACTGAAATAAAGGAAGGCATTTTCTGTAGAGAAAAACACGAAGGGAGATTTTTCGTGTTCGTCAGTGTGACCCATTGGAAATTGTCCACTTGTGACCTTTTTTTATTTTCTAGTCCCAGTATCCCAAGGCCTGGTGGCCAGCCCTTTGGGTGATAGGAGAAATCAAACAGTGGCAGCCAGGGGTAGGTCAGGTCTCCCCAGGGGATGCCAGAATTCCTGCGTATCACCGAGGTCTCATTCTGTTCTCACAGGGCTCTGCCAGTGAATTGTGCTGGGAGCCAGATCCCGGTGACTCGAGCCCTGATGCCTGGAGGGACTTGTACAAATACGCGCTGATTCTCCACCAGAACTGTAGCGGTGTGTTCTAAGCCACATCCACAAATCATAAGCATATTTGAAATATTCATGACCGTGTCCCACGGCAGACCCTGTTGCCATGCAGTGTTCCCTGAGCCTCTCTGGAGCAGCTCAGTTGGTCTCTGAAAAGCCATACCCCCTCCAAGGGGATTGGAGCTCGGATCCTGGGATTGCATTAGGATTTAGTTCTGGACCCTGTGCCAGGTCCCACAGACTTATATCAGAGCTTTTATGCATGTGGGACAATGAGAGAAATGCACCAAAATGTGTCATCCTCATGATGGGTTAGAGCTACCTAACCCAGTGCATTGATTAATGGTGTAATGGTTGCAATTCTGTTGATAGTGTATTTTCTGGAATGAGAAATGGAGAGAGTTGAGTAGAAAATCCACAGGCTTCCTCATCTAGGCTCTCCAGGCCCACACATTCCTACAGTCAACCTTCGGGCCCAGAATGCCTATTCTGGAACCTGAGCTGGAAGCAGGGAAGGGCTGGAAGAGATTTCCTCTCCAGAACTCTGTCTCTCTCCCAGGGGACCTCTTGAAGAAACGCTGCAGCAGAGAATTTTTGTGCTCTCCTTATCAAAGAGAAGGATTTCATTTGCTTGTTTATAAATGGGTGCTGTCTAGTAGTTAAATCTGCTTGGGGACTAGGGTGTGAGAGCGTGTTTGAGAGTTTCTTGTTGATAAATATCACGTGGAAATGGAGTTCTGCTAGCATAAGCCAACTCCTGAAAAATGGGTCCCTTAATGTCCTCTCAATGAGACTGGCTACATGACAACTAGCCCCGAGAACTAAAATACTGGTGAGAAATTGAAGCCATAGATCTGTCTCAGAGTGCGGCCTCATCAGCTGTGATTGTTAGGTGTTAAGTTGAAGACTCTACAGCCCTCTGGTCTTGCTCGCTGTCTGATGGATGACAGCACGAGAATCAGCAGGGCAGGAAAGGCTGGTGGTGGGTGCTGCTGCTGCAGGTGCTAATGTTATATATGTCCCCCTCTGGCATGCGCTGAGGGGCCTCCGGGGAGAGGGGAGCCCCAGAGAGCTGGGGATTGCCTCAGTCAGGGTTGAGCCAGAGAACCGGGAGCCAGCTGGGATATTTCACAAAGACGACATTAAACGCAGGGACTTGGTTACAAAGGTGCTGGAAGGAAGGACAGACTAGAGCAAAAGGAGAAGGTAGGGTGGTTGTAAAGGGGCAGAAGAAAGAAGTAGCAATACTCAGAGATTAGGAAGCTGCTAATCCTCCTGGATGAGGGCCTGCACCTGAGCCCACGGCTGTGCTGCTGGGACTGCCGAGGACGTGCCTGCTGCCACCCTTCTGGGCAGCTGGGAGCAGAAACGATGCCATCCGGCTGCTGCTATGGCGACTGCCAGCCAGTGCCAGAGCTGCCTCTGATGTCCTAGAGAAGGCGGGAAGCTTATCCCTTACTCTCACTTTCTCGTCGCCCACCAGTGCCTCTTTGGCAGAACCTAACCAAAAAGTCGCTGGAGAGTATGTGAATGTAATTTGCAGACTTTCGGCCCCAGCAGCCAAGAGGAATATGGAAGGCCTGTGTGGAATTGAGAGGCAACAGAAGGGTCCTTGGGATTAAGGTGCAGAAGGGGAAACTAAGAGACAAGTTTCCAACTTGGCTCCGTGACTAGGGCACATTCAAGATTTGAAATCCATTGTGCCCTGAGTATGTACTTGTGTTTTTCTACAATTTTCTGGAGAAATGAAATTAGAGGTGGGATGTGATCAGTACTCCATCCAGGACAGGAGTGTCCTTCTGTAGCATTCAGAAGCATGGGAACGTGGTGCTTTAGCTGTTGTTTGAACATTTCCAGTGATGGGATGCTTACTGCCTCAATAGGGTATAGCCTGTTCATTTCACAGCTAGGCAGTTCTACTCATTGGCAAGCATTTTGTTAAGCTGAAACCTGTCTTCATGGAACTTCTGCCCACAGGTCCTTGTTCTGTACATCATAGGTGATTTCCTCACCCCACCTCCTCTTTACTTTGAGAAGCAATATGTGTTTATGCAGACAAGGTGGGCTTTGGATTTTGCATTAGTCAGGAGTGGGCTTGACCATGAAAGATAGGACTCTCTCCCATCTCAAAGAAAAGTGGGAGAGGCAGTTCAGGGTAAGCTGGGGGCTCTGCCCACTGATTCTCCAGGGATCCTGCCTCCTTCCAGATTTCTGCTTTGTCAGACCCAAAGTATAACCCTCATTCTCATAGTCTAAGATGGAGCTTAGGTGTCACATCCATGTTCCAACCAGTAGGATGGGTGGGATGGAGGTGAGTGGAATGCTACTTCTCTCTTAAGGAAGTGTTCTGGAAGCTATCACTAAAAATTGGGTGATGGTCGTGGAGGGGGGCACTTGTGGGGAAGAGCACTGGGTGTTATATGGAAACCAACTTGGTAATAAACTATTTAAATAAAAAAATAGAAAAAAAAAGAAACTTCGACTTACATTTGATTGGCCATAACTTCATCACATGGTAAAAAATTTAGCTGCAAAAGAGTCTGGGAAATGTACTGTTTATCTGGACAGCTAAGTGCCCTGTCACAATTTCTATGACTATGGAATAGAAGACAACAGATGTTGGGGTACAGCAAATACTCAAGCGGCAGAGTCAAGTTTTTGATCTAATGTAAGTTGAGCAATGTGCTAGGTCAGTGCTTCTTACACTCACTGTGATGTGAATCCCTGGGAAGTTTGTTAAAGGCAGATGCTGCCTTAAAGATCCCACTGGGACCCGAGATTCTGCATTTCTTTCAGGCTTTCAGCTACTACCAGGATTGCTGGTTGAAGGACCATACAGTCCCCAAAGGGCCGAACTCTGGAAATCACAGTGTTGAAAAAGATGAACAGAGGCTCATCTTGTACCCCACAAGTGGAGTTGAACCCCAGCCTTTTTACTGTAAACCTCCCTCTTGGGGATAACAGTGAGATTTAAAGAGCTGGCTCCCAGGAAGCACTTAATGTAGCCTTCAGCCTGCTTTTGGAGAGGCCCCCTGCCTGCCCTCCTGGAGGGTGCCCATGACAGGAGTTGCTCAAATCTAGTGTATCAGCCACGGACTCTAGAAAAATGAGCATAGGCGGTTTCCTGAGAGCCGGGAGGGATCTTCCGTGATTGCGGACAGAGAGGGTCCACTGGGCACTGACGGCAGCAGAGAGGAGGCTGCAGGCTGGGCATAGGGCAGTACAGCAGAGAGTGCTTCCTCCTGTGCCAGGGACGACCAGGGCCTGAAAGAAACCAGACTGCCACCACGGGCCTGCCCAACTCCCCATCTGCTCCGGGAGAAAAAGGACATGGAGCAGAGGCAGGAATTCAGGCAATTAATCCTTTATTTAAAGAATAATAAACAGCCAGATTTTACATACTGAAAGAGGGAACAAGGTAAAAGGGGTTAAAAACTAAAAAGCAAGGACGGCAGACACCAATTAACACAATGCTAATTGACAATTTCCCCAAGCTTCCATGAAACATGCCAGGCCGATTTCCCCAATTGCTAATTAAATCAAACCGCATACACAATACTAATTTCCCTAACTTAGGGAACTCAGTAGACAAATAAAATGAGAAACTAACTTAAACATTTTGTCAAAGTATGGGAAGAAGGATGAATGAAATCTTAACATGAATAAACTTTGGCTTCATGTAAATGTGTTAAACTTCTGGCATGCTTAATGAAGTCTTGAAATTTCCCAGTATCTCCGATCTACTCACAATTGCATAAATGCACTTTGCTAATCACAAAATAATACACAGCAGTCCTCTTAAACTTACGTTCTCTCCCTCCGGTGAAGGGTACCCGGCGCATCATGGAAGTGACATGTGAATTACACCATTTAAAAATTATAAAATACCTACTTAATTACAATTAAAAACAAAGGAATAACTTTTCTTTAAAATAGTCCCTGAGGTTCTTTGAGCTGGAGTTTGGCTTTGTGAAAAAGAGAAGCCAGTCACTTAATCACACAGTTGAGTGTAGAGGCTGCTAGCCTTGGCTGGCATTCTTGCAGTCTCCCCTCCCCCCAGCCCTGCACTCACACTCCCTCTGATCTGTCTCAGGGGCCCCATCGCTCCCTCTTCCCACTAGCCCCCACTGCGTAGTGCTTTGAAGTGTCCCCTTTACCCTCTGGGCTACACTCAGGGCCCACTAGATGCATTTGCATTGAATTATGCCATCACCGAATGGGGATGGATCTTTGAGGTCATCTATCTAATTCACTCATTTTGCTATTGTGGAAACTCATACCAAGAGATGTGGATGTGTCTAAGATCTGATAGCTGGCCTGAGGCACCCTGTTTTTTTTTTTAAATTATGCAAGAAAGATATGATTATCTGAATAATCACTGCTACTACTTGCACAGTGCTTACTGTGTGCCAGCCACTGTTCTAAAATCATCCCATTTGATGCTCACAGTGGTCCTGGGAGGCTGGTATCATTATTTCCCCATTTTACAGATAAAGAAACTGAGACACTGGAGCATTAAATAGCTTACTTGAGGTCACATCCTTTAGTGACAGAACTAAATTTGATTCCAGGAAGACTGATTCCAGGTCCATGCTCTTAGCCTTCTATTAACCTGTTCCTTCGTAGACTGATAAGAAAATAAAAAAAATAAAGTAGAAAATGAGAAGCAAGCATCACTTGTAATAATGCTACCCAGATGTAACCATTATTAGCATTTTGAACATATCCTAGCAGAGTTTGTCTTCTTTATTCTTACATATTAAAAAGAAATAGAATCAGACATGTTTAGATGCTCTCAAATGACTCACTTGATTTTGTTTTTTTCTTTCAAAAATATGCTATGCACAGCTTTCTTTTGCTGATAAATGCACATGTGCAACATGTTCAGTGGTTGAAATGCATTCCATTGAATGGATGTGCCACAGTTTATTTAAGCTGTGCACCATCAATGGCGTTGAGATTGTTTTCTTCTTTTTTATAGTATGTTGCAGTGGACATCCATCCAAAAACCACTTTACCTTGTTGGCTTTTCCATATGGTAGTCCCTTCACTAGTAAATATAAGGAAAGCCGAAGATCTGAAAGCTGAGAGGGTGGGAGTAGTAAGTGGGGATGGGGGACGTGCCTAGATATACAGAACTAGGAAGCTGGATTCCCAGCCAGCAATGGAGGAAAGCCTGCCTCCCTAAATCAATGTTTCACCTCAAGCCTGCTCTTCGGTGGCCCTAGTTTCTTGGGGATCACTAAGGCAAGGGCTGGAGCCCCCAAAAGATTATAATAGGAGTCTCACCTCTGTGGCTCAGGAAGCTGTTCTTGGAGGGATGCGTGATTAGCTTTGACGTATGTGTGCATTTAAAAAATTTTAAGATAATGGCTTTTTATTGGGGCATCTGGAACTCTGCTGTTGGTGCAATCTGTTTACGTGGATCTGCATGTTCCACACATCAGTCAGAGGGGCAGGTAGGCATCCTGCTCAGCCTGGGATGTAGGCACGGGAGACGGCCACGCACAGCAGCAGAGCTGGGTTCTGTGGCCTTTTTGTTTGACTGGCATCCGTAATGCATTTGTCAAGAGGGAGGCTGCTTATCTGTCCTTGTCCCTTCCTGGGACAAAGGCAGACCTGTCACCGTCAGATCAAGGGAACTCTGGAACCGTGTGGAAGGACAGCTGAAAGTCTTTCTCGTTCATTGTGATTTATCATAATCACTGACCCCTCCCCCAGGATGAAATAGGAATGAAATAGTAATGTGATAGGTTAATGCCGATAATTAAAGAGAGTTTAAGACCAGTGTGAGACTGAACTGTGTGTGTGGGTGGTTGAAATGGTTGTTTGATGTGAAAGTCAATGATTGAATTATTCAGAGAGAGTGATTTCCAAATGATAATTTTACACTTTACATAACTGATTTTGATTTATTATAGTGGCACCCAGTTGAGCTGCTTTAGTTCTAAGGGGCTGTCAGCTTTTTCAGCTTTTCTATCCCAAAACCCTGGTTTGGAGCCCAAACACACAAAAACCTGCTCATGTCTGAAAATTTGACATTGCTGTTATCTCTCTGGCTTGGCTTTTCCCCCTCGTCCCTCATAAGAGTTTATGACTTGTTTGGCTTTGCAGTTTATAATCTGGCAGAGGAGTGTGTGTGTGTGTGTGTGTGTGTGTGTGTGTGTGTGTGTGTCCGTGCATACATGAGTACACACATGCCTATGTATGTGTATAATGAATGGCCCGGATAACCTGATCTCTCCTTCCCTCTCATTGTGGCTTTATGAAAGCTTTGATCTTTTGTCATTTAGTAAGAGGTAGGGCCATGCTGGGGATGGGGCCCCTTGGGCATTTGGAATGAAAACTGGATCACAGTGGCAAATCACAGAGCTGCCTCAGAACTGAGGGGAGAGAGGGAAGAGCGTGCAGGAGTCTTACTTCAGGATCAGCCCAAGAGAAGGAATGCAAGACTTTGAACAGGTATGAACTTTTGCCAAGTAAATCCATCTGAAAAACCAGGCCTCCAGAGGCTGCTGCTGCTGCTGCTTCTCTAAATTGTATCTGTTGGAAGTGATGCAAACCAACACAGAGATCTGTTGATAAAGGAGCGGAGTGGGAAGCGAGGACCACGTGACACCATATTCTACATCCCCTCCCTGCCTCCCGTCAGCCCCCATCCCTCTGTGCTTTTAGGACAGGTGATTGCTGATTCTTATGGATAAAGGCAGTGGCATAAGAACCATTCGTTAGTTGACAAACTCTGAGCAGTTAGATGTGGTATAATAGTAGAAACAAGAGCTAACTTTTATTGCGTGCTTCCTTGGTGAAAACTGTCTTTAGGACTTTATCTGTATTAAGTCAAGTGATTCTCCCTAGAGCCCTATGAAGTATTTCTGTTTTTTTGACCCATTTATTACTACTATTACTATTACTATTATTATTATTATTTTAATTTAATTTCAAGTTAGTTACATACAGTGTAGCCTTGCCTTCAGGAGTAGAACCCAGTGACTCATCTTTTATATATAACACCTGGTCCTCATTCCAAAAAGTGCCCTCCTTCATGTCCATCACCCATTTTATACATCAGGAGACCAGCAATAACTAACTTACCCCCGAGGGTTCAATGTGGCATTTTGTCACAGTGCCTGATTTAGTGAAAGAAGCCACATTCCATGGAAACTCCTGCAGTAAAGGTGGTCTTTGCTTGCTTGGGCCTTTTGGATGGCTGGTTGCAGGTCTGTGATCTATGGCTCCAAAAGAGGAATAAAGCAGCCCCATCCAAGAATATGCTGGAAATTGTGGGGCAACTAGAGGAATTTCGGGATGTTGAGGAAAGTGTAGGGTGAGTGGCAGCCGAAAAAGGAGCCAGGACACCTTTGTGGAGGGGCAGGGGGGTCAGGAGGGCAGGGAGCCAGGGGGAATGGAAGCATGAGTGAAGGCCTCTGGAAGCCCAGTCCAGACCTTTCTCTTTTGTGTTCGCCACTCAGGTCTGATTCCCAGGATGACAGGTCCTGAGAGGAGCTTTAAGTTCCTTAACCTGTGGACCTTGTCATCTGTCCTCCCTCTCTGCTTTGGTCTAATTTTAATAATAGTTAAAAAAAATGCCTGAACCTGGAAGTGCCCAGTGCTGCCCACCTCATAAAACCTGGTGGATTTCAAGGAGGGGAAGTTAAATAATTTTGTTTGGTAGTAATCACAGTGTTACTTCTATAGCAAAATAAGTATTAATAAATCATGGAGTGGAAAATAAAATCTAATGAATTCTTAAGATAAAAAGATAAAGCATGGGATTACTTTCTTTAAAAAAATTTTTTAAATGTTTTTATATATTTTTGAGAGAGAGAGACAGTGTGAGCAGGGGAGGGTCAGAGAGAAAGGGAGACACAGAATCCGAAGACAGGCTCCAGGCTCTGAGCTGGGATTTCTAAGAACTTTCTCCTTTCACTGAGCTAGGCTATCAGACCCCTTAAGAGTGGGTCCACTCTTCTCTGTCCTTCGGTGTTTTTCGAGGGAGAAGCAGGGCAGCGCTGCTGCTCATTATCACCCAGCCTTGCCCAGCATTCCCTAGGACACGTGAGCCCTGGCTCCAGCCCAGCCCTCTTTTCGTGTGACTCCGGGGGACTCCCAGCCTTAGAACTTCCACTGGGTATAGTATTCTACTAAACTTGGGGGTAGAATGACTTGCGAAGGAAGACAGGAACCTGGTTAGGCCTCAGAGGCCTTGGAGAAAAAAGGATAGAAACAGGGCTCAAAAGCAACGAGTTTTGCACATGATAAAAGACAATATGAACAAATCTGTAAGACAGATGTCCAACTGGGAGAAGATATTTGCATTGCATGGAAAGGATTACTATTCTTAATATACAAGGAGGTCTTATAAATAGAAAGTAAAAGACAACCCATAGAAAAATGGGCAAAAATAAGAACAGGTAATTTACAGAAAAAATATATCAATGGCTGATAAACATTTGTAGTTAAAAGGTTTTTTTTATTTTGAAAGAGAGAGAGAGAGACAGAGCACAAGTTGGGGAGGGGCAGAGAGAGAGGGAGAGACAGAATCCAAAGCAGGCTCCAGGTTCTGAGCTGTCAGCACAGAGCCCAACATGGGGCTCGAACTCATGAACCCTGAGATCATGACCTGAGCCAAAGTCGGATGCTTAACTGACTGAGCCACCCAGGTGCCCCTGGCTAATAAACATTTGAAAAGATACTCAGCCTCACTAGTTATTAAAGACACATTAAACACTAGCATATAATTGTTTTTCACCTTGGAGATTTGCAAAAATGAAAACACCTTGATACTGACAAACATTCAGGGAAATAGGCAGACTCATATAGTGTCAGTGGGAATGGGTATATGGGTACAGACTTCCTGGTGAGTAGTTTGGCTAAATTCCTTAGAATTTAAAATGCTCTCGTGTAATGCCCAAAAAATAAACTAATAATATGAGCATCATATCTATATTAAAGATACATGTGTGATGACATTCTTCTTACTGTGTTTGTGAAGTGGCTGCAATTTAAATGTTCAGTAGGAGGGGAAATGGTAAGATGTACAGTTGCATGCAGTGATGGTAGATTATGCATCATCCTGTCTTATTAGGCAAATCTTTATATGCTGATATGAGCATAAGCATAGCACAGGCCAACAGCCTGATCACTTGCTTTTTGATTAAAAAAAAAAAAGTGTCTATATATGTTATGTTGTTGAAACAAAGGTACAAATCAGGAAATGCACCAAACTCCAAAGAGGGCTATAATTGGTGAGATTAGAGATGGCTTTTCTTTCATGTGTTTTGTAGTGTTTTTCAGAGATCAAACAGTACACAAACAAATGTATATTTGTGCACTCATTCAGCCCCCTGTATTCACCGTTTTGTGTTCCTGGTTAGGTGTCCAGATGAGTATCCTTCCTCCCTTACTCTACTCATAGAATCCAAGTTTTCAGCCCTGGAGGTGACCTCGGTGTTTCATCAAGCCTATTTTGCAAATGAGTGTGAGCGCCTCTGAGGGACCACGTGTCTCCATCTTCTGAGGACGACCCTGGATTATCTGTCGTCCCAGCATCCTGTCTGGTCTGCTTCCCCTTCAGTCTCAGATGTGTTCTGGTCTGGACTGTAAATTACCCAGCTCCCTTGCTTCAAGAGGCCAGATAACAGTTCAACTTCACAGAGTAGGTGAGAGGTGGAGGCAGGGATTAAACCCAGAGTTCCTGATTTCATTAGAGTTGATAAAAGGCAGTTCTTGCCCTCAGTGAGTTCCTAGTAACTTTCAACAACAACAAAAGTATTTTCTCACAAAGGCAGATAGTTCTCTGGAAAATACTGGATTTAGAATCAGGCTGGATTTAATTCTTAGTGCTGCCTCTAGTTACTGGCGGTTCTTCGAGCTCAGCTCCTTTTCTGTAAAAGGGTGTTAATAGCGCAGGTCTCAGGGGATTGTTGTATGAAATACAGTACTGAACATAATGCTTAGCACATAAACTTCATTTATGAAAAGAGCAGTCCAGAGTACTCCTAAATAATGTAAAGCTTTAAGAGTGTGGAATTCTCTGCCATAGAAAATGAAATTTTCAGTGTGTCCAGGCACCAAAGGACCCTAGGCACCTTGGACAAACCCGTTCTCATTTCATAGGTGCTCTTCCAAAGATTTTAGGGAAAGTGTGTTTTAGCGATGCTGGAACATGGAAAAATTTTGAGTTGCTTGTCAGAAGTCAAAGTTGATGGCTAAGAGGTTTGGTTCTCTCAGGTGTTTAGTGTAGAATCAGAGCCTCTTGCAGTCAGAAGGGAACTTGGAAATGATATGGGGCCACTAGGGGCAGACATGGCTCTTGCAGCCTTCAGTAGCCTACTTGCTGTCTTGTAGTGATCCTGTTGGGAAACAACCACAAGAGGCCTTCTGGTCTTCTCTCTGGTTTTTAGCTTTCCTCCTGCAGGAGTGCTAGCTGTGAAGAGCCATTGAAAGGCCACATCTCTCTTAGAGCACCTGCCACCCAGCAGGTTAGGAGCCTGGGTCACAGGTGCTTTGTGGCCAGTTCCCACCCTCTGTGTCCCTGGCAATGGCTGAGTCTCTAGGTAAATACCTCTTGTGTTTAGTGCTCAGTACAGTAATGGATTTTTGGGTTTTTCACTTCTGAACTAGCAACAGGAAGGGACAAAGGACCTGGATGAAAGCAACAACAAAAACAACACTTTTTTACACTTCAAAATGACACTTGGTCTTTGCACGTTTGAGCCTAAAATCTCACTCATTCTTAGCTCAGCAGTGAACAGAATTCAGAAGGATTCGTGGGTAGGTTTAGTTTCCATTTCCCACATTTTCTTTTCTTTTAGTTTGTAGCACTTTCTTCTGCATCTTCCAAAGAAGGTAGAATATTCCAGCACAACAAAGGCATATTTTAAAGGGCTACATGCTGAATATGAACTAATATTATTGGACAAAAAGTTTTAGACTATTCTCTTATGATTATCACAACAATAATTTCTAATATTTTGTGAACATTCACTATGGGCCAGACACTGCCAAGTGCTTTACAAGCGTGATCTCATTTAATTCTATTAAGAACTTCTGAGTTTGATGCTGTTATTATCTCTGTTATTCAAATGCTGAGACCAAGGCTTAACGAAATTAACTTGCCCAAAGTTCCCAGCTAGGAAATTCCAGAGTATGAAGGCAGATCTCTCTAATGTCAACAACCATGTCTTAACTCTATATTGTGTTGCCTTCCATCATGCCTGTTAACCTACAGTATGCCAGGCACTGTCCTAGAGAAGAGTCTGTTGTTGGCAGGTTTTGACCATGAATTTCAATGATACACTTGAAATATTTCTGCCCAGTTCTGATTGACACCTCCCTGTTCCTTCACCTCCTTCATTTTTAAAAAAATTTTTTATTTTAGAAGAAGAAAGTCCCAAGTACCTGCTGGTTGCCATATCTCCCAGCTTATGTGGTCAACATTTAATTACATTAGCATTTGTTTTCACTAAAAAGTAATCACATTACCACCTTTCATGTCACATTAGTGAAAATGGATACCAATATGATACATATTAATAGAATATGATGGGAAATTGCTAATACAATTAGACTTTCACATCTTATTATTTCTGGAGTGACACCATACGCTGAAGAACAGCTCACTTTAGTGGTGATGAAGAACAAGGTGGAAAGTGGTAGATGCCTTTCTATCTGGCGTAGACAGAGCAGGCTCTCGGGGCCCTGACGCGTTCGTGGGGCTCCATGCTGTTTCTGAGCCCCACTTCCTGTTCCTTCCTGTAACATGAGCGCCTTTTGGATTTGGGCTGGGAGAGGGGTTCCTCTGTCACAGCCAGGCTGTGTTGCCTGACTTGTGGTCATTAAAGTATCATATGACATGATACTGCATGGGTGGCCCCAGATCAGATAGAATTAATATTTTATTATCCCTTCTGTGGTGGGTGCTGGTGAAGCGGCCGGGACATAGGCAGGGAAAATGTCCCCAGGGCCCTTCCCAGCACTCATCAGCAGATTTCACATAGGCCTCTGCCTTTGTCTGGGGGCCTCAGGAGTAGCATTTGTTGCTTTGGCCTCTCAGAGGTACCTTCCTCCCCTCCCAACCCCCCAAGTTTTCCATTCTTCTTTCCTGCCCATTGTTCCTTTTCTGTATTCACCCAGTGATCTCTTGAAGGAAATCTCGTGACCATGTCACTGGTGGACATCGGTAGGTGCATTGTTGGAAGGACAGCTGTAGGTTATACTCCTAGTTAATCGTCTCTTGCCACATTAGATCCTACTCCCGTGACTTTGTCTCCTTATGTCCCCACTTGAAACACTGTCCAAATCCAATTTGTCTTTTAAGGCTCATTTCAAATCCTACTTCTTCCATGAAGCCATCCCTGTGTGCCCCAAACTGAAGTTACTCCTGAAGCAGACATACATTTGTATACCTCCTTGTAGGTTCTCATATGACCTCGCTAATAAGTTACAGTGGCCACTTCCTGGGCTTGTTCACAAGAAAAAAATGTGGTTCAAAACTGAGAGTGAAGCAGACTTATAAAGTTAACGTTAGACTTGAAAGGACATAAGGACCTCTGTGGACCCCGTGGGATATGGGGTGTGGTGCAGTCTGATTAAGTAGTGCCCAGGACTCAGAGAGGGGCAGGGCCCTTGCTTCCAGCTTATTTCTTGGCATTTTTATTTTATCTGTCTTTCCCTGGAACAAGATTCAGAACTTGGGACCTTGGGAAAGGCTGTGTTGTGACAATTGGGAAGACAAACTGTGGCAATTAAGGAAGATGCCTACTGCTTCGACAAAGGATTCATTTTGAGGGGAGGGGAGGTAGAGGAAAAGAGGAAAAAGGTGGAATAAGGATAACATAGCTTTTAAGTAATCGGTAATTTACTGGGGAGCAAGCTACACACTGGAAAAAAATAAAAAGAGACCTTCTAGCCTCAGAGGAGTCAGGCATCCTAAATCAGTGTGGCAGCAGGGGTTTCACTGGCCAGCTTTTTCCTGCTCCTCTGCAGCGAGGGCACCATGGGAATTCTGGAGAGAACAGACAAAGGCAGCTGACTGGGAACATGGCCTCCAGAAGCCTCTGATGCTCCATGGCCTAGGAGCAAGGTGTCCGGTCTGCAGAGTGGGAAGCCCGAGTGTACAGTTTGGATTTCTCTCTTGAAGAACTGAAGGTGCTGCATTAGGTGATGTTTCAGGTCACGTCCTTCTCTGAAGTTCTGTAACCCTCCTGAAGAGTGCATACACCTGGTGTCAAATGAGAGCTCCTGAGCGTCAGACTGGGTGTTGTAGTTTGCAGAGGCGGGTAAGGATATGGGGGAGGGGACATAGGATCTGAATTGCTGGAGCAGGAGGGCTGGAGAATGTTCTCAAGAGCAGGAGAAGGTGCTAGCAAAGATGGGTGGCAGGAATTTCCTGCCAGATATGGGGGACTGTGAATGAGAGGGTTTCTGTAGGGAGGCTGAATTGCAAGCCTGGAGCCAGATGGTTGGCAGCATGGGATGGCAGCCTAGAAAATGGGGACTTGCCCTTATCGGTATAAGGAAGCCAGTGAAGGCAAATTCTGTCTTTTGCTGCAGCTTGCCTCTCTGACGGCTCACGAAGGGCTCCTAGGAAGGCGGCCAGTTCTGTCCAGTCCATTGTGCAGGCCCTGGAGTGCTGGCAGATGCTCTTGTCAAAGCTGGGGGTCCTGTGGGAGGTGGGTGTGGAGGAAGCCAGCCCAGGGTGGGGTTGGAAGTTGGATGAGTAGGTTTGCTTATCAGTTTTCAAAGTGAAGGGTAGGCTGAAGGTGTATCAGGGGCCTCTTTTAAAATTCATTTCTAGCCTGCCTCTTAGAGGGTGAGAAGCTTTCAAAGTAAAGCGGATAAAGTCCCCAGTCGGCATGGCTCCATCAGTTCTGCCTCTCCCATCCAGGTGACTGGGCTTTCTCGCTCTTGCCTTTCCAGAACACACAGAGACACAGTTTGAAGGTGACTGTGGGAGCACGCCTGGCTTAGGCTGAGTCCCACAGGATCCCACACAAGGTGAAAGTAAAATTGAGGCAGTAGCCAATGACTTCATGAACCCTAAGGGTCCTGACCCAGTGTTCCAGACCTGGGGGTTCCAGCCACAAAATATCCCTTGAGGTGGAGAACCATTTCATTAGCATTGCATCACCACTGTTGCCGTCACTGGAAGGATAACCCAGCATCAAAACATGCCATTGACTGGTGTGGTCCGTTTTATTTGTTCTCCTTCGTCCCAGTTAGAGTTCCTAAACGCGCATGCAAAATGGGTATTTGTAAGTTCTGCGGATTACATATTGAAATCGTTATCACCATTCAGGCCACTATAACAAACAATACTGATTATAGAGCAGGGATATATTTTGTAATTATAATGTTCTTCAAACTTCTCTGATTGACACTCAGCATATTTAAACAGGGATGATCAAAAATTATGTTCACAGCGCGGGCCTTGTCTTCCCTTCGGCAGCACAAAAGCTCGCCTCAGTAGGTAACAGCCACCAGGCTGCCTTTGAGCAGCTGTGTCGAGATGGGATTCAGTTTCTTTGGGGGTGGGGGTGGGGGGAGACACCCCGGCTTTCAAATCAAAGACAATTCAGTTTAGAGAAAGATGTACCTTGTGGAAATAAATAAAAGGAGGCGCAGCGTACCATCAGCTGGCCGTTTTAAATCAATAATGCAGGCAGTCCATCTTGCATGCCCATTCAGCTCCTCACTCATTCTGCGCAAGGGGGAGGGGCACCCACCTTCCAGCCTGGGCCCAGAATAAAAGCCATTGTCGAGAGATGTCCGGGGGTGCAAGTGAGTCTTGCTCTGCTCTTCAAGGCCTCTCTGGAGCTGGCCTGGCGGTGTGCCTGCCAGAGGTCTCAGGAGGTTAATGTCCTTTACCTCCAGAGCACATCAATCTGCATCCATTATTTTGCCAAGCAGGGACACCTGGACAGGAGGCTCTATTTTCTTTCAGTGGCCCCTGGCTTATAAAACAAAACCAGCAAAGAGCACGTAATCCCTTTGAGTATTCTTGTGGTATGCCTAATGGGGGCTTTTGATAGTGCCAGGTACTGTGAGAAGACTCTGGGCAACAGAAAAAAAAAATAGAAGGCAGTGTTTTTTAATCATCTTTGTTTATAAAGTGGTAACATTGAGTCTTGAGTCAAAGGGATAGGTTCCAGGTAGAAAAGTTGGGTTTATTTTTTGTCATTTGCCAGCTACCAGCATGTCTCTCTTCCAAACTGTGCACAAAATCAACTTACCTTGATTTAAGCAACAAAGAAAAGGACTTGGGGGTTAAACGGGTGAGAAAGGGGGAAGCTTTTAAAAGATTATCCTTTTGGAGTTTTGATAGATTAAGAGGGTGATCAGACTAGGCAGCATCTTAATAATAGGGCCATGTGAATTTTGGCTAGACTGATGGAAGCTCTTTTGTCAATTTCCTGTACCCTGTACTTGACAGGACTCAGGAAATGGCACGGCCGGCTCACCTTTGATACCTAGAAGGGGCTTAATGAGATTTAAAGGTGTGCTACCATGACTGGAGTTTCCCACATTAAGTTTAAGTTACACAAAAACTCCTTCTTTGCACCAGCCCCTAGCTGGCTTTGTTGCCATTCTGCCGGAATCCAGGACGTGTTTTCTCTATAGAAGTAACAGCTGAAAGTGGGCAGCTGAGTTTCTGAACAGAAATTGTTTTTCTAAGAAGGTTTTCTTTTTTTTCTTTTTGTTCCATTCAGGACCGTGTCTCTGAAATATTATCTATCATAAAAAACATGACATGAATTTACTATGGCAGTCAGCTGCAATTTTTAAATACACTCGTTAGGTTAGTGAGTAACATCTTCCCTTTGAAAAGAGACAGAGAAGAGAGGGAACATCAGAGTGTGATTTCTTGGGGGTGGATGGGGAGGGGTGTGGGCGAGGCCATGCCAGAACGTGTGAACTCAGATAGGGCCCAAATGTTTCTGATGGAATATTTGAGCTGGAGACATTCAACGTGAAAGATCCCGCCTCAGAGAGCACCCTGTCAGCTGGAAAGGGGCTGGGAGTCGTGATGAGTCTGTGCGTGCCTGTTACGTGGGCTTGAGGGTGGAGCTGCGTGGGCAGAGTGTGGGGGTTGCAAAGTCATTCTTGCTAACCTTTTATGAGTGTGGATTTTCAGGCAACCCCCAAGGAAGTGAAAAGGTCTGCCTCTGGCACTGATTCTGGTAAGGCTGTGGTAGAATAGAACAGACCCCAGTTAAAGAGGCTGAGAAATGATTTCAGAATCCTGTTCATTTTGGTTCCTGCTTCCTGTGGACATTAGGCCTGGTTGCTGGAGGTGAAAGCTCCTGCGTTGGCCGAAGGCTAGAGATCCTCTACCCTACCACCTGCTGAGAGTAGACCTCCCTGGCTGGGAAGCTGCCAGCCAAGACTTGCTTCCCATTCCAGAGCTTCTTTTGAATTCTAGTCCTGAGGGGTTGTAGATAAATTTGGCTGTAGCATGTTCTCTGTCCATTCCAAGTGAAAACTCAAGCTGTTGGTCTCCTTTACGCGTTGGTTATCTGCACACCTGTAGAAGCGGCCCCTGGGCTCCTGCGTTGGGGTGGCCATGGCCCCCTTCCTGCCTGTTGTCACTAGGCAGAATCAGACCTGGAATGCTGCTTTCAGCTTTTCAATCAGACAACAGAATGTTCATATTTTCCAAAGAATCAAGGCCTGAGTTTCCTAGGAGCCAAGCTGATAACCCAGCTGATTCATTGATATTTAAAGGTGCAAAAAGCTCCAAGGAATATTTCAAGCTGATTTTCAAGATATGCAGTATTTATATTTTAGTTTTGGATTGTCCCCAGATGTACTTGAAGAATTGATGAGAATAAGTGGGATAGATAGGTCTTGTTAGAGTTCAGGCTTTTCTTTTTTACCTAATCTAGCTTTATAAGAATGGATTCTCTTTCTTCTTTTTTCCCCATCTGATGCTCAGGATTTATAAATATCAGGTCCCCCTTTGCCATCATTGGCCTGGCATCAGCTAACCTTTCTCTCTCAGTTTTCCTTCTATGGTATTTGAGTCACCGCTGGGGAGAAATCAAATATAAACTGACCTATTTTACAGATAGGTTGAATTTGTATGATTTTTTTTAATGCACATCTGTTTAAAATATCCACAAATAGAAGCCATTGGAATACTCACATGTGGCTCCTAAAATTGTGAGAAGGGCTGGGTAAGGTTGGAGGGTACATGTTCAGGAGCCCCAGGAGGAGGCTGGCTGATGTGGCCGTGGGCCAGGGGCTGCCGGATGTACCACCTGTGATGAAGACCAATGTGCATGAGAGCTTGGAGGCACGCAGACCTCAGCCCAGTGTCAGCGCCACCACTTAGTTGCTGTGTGAATCTGAAAATCACTTAGACCTTTCGAATGGTACCCTCAGCTGTGGAATGGGGATAATACCAACCTCATGAGATTGCTGTAAACTTTCTGTTTTTTTGACCACAGGCCACAGTGAGGAATGCAGTATGTATCACAACCCAGCCCACAGAGACACATCCTCACACTTACGAAACTGAACCAAACCTTTCGTAAAACAGTTTTTACTTCTATGCTAAAAGTGGCTCCTGATATTTTCTATTCTATTCCATTTTTCTTTGAACATGGTGATTATAATCCACTGACTTGATTTCAGGACCAAATAATAGGTTGCAATGCAGAATTTGACAAACACCAGAGGCACTTAACACATGTCCGTTCCCTTAATACATTGAAAGACCAGAATCTTGGTTAATTAGGGTAGAATAAGCTGTGCTACAGAAACAAGCTGACTGAGCTGGGGCATAACACTGTGGAGGTTATTTCTTGCTGTTACATAGTTCAGTGTGCAGCGGGAAGGTTTTCAAGTCAGGTCTCCTCAGTCTGGATCCATGTGACTCTTGTCGTATCACTTTGTCATCTTCACATCTGGCCTCCCCACTTGCCACCAAAAGGAAAAAGAGAGATGGCATGTCTTCTGGACCCCTTTAAGGACTGGATCTGAAAGTTGTATTATCCTGACTACTGCCATTGTAATGGACAGAGCTCACTCAGGTACGTGGTCCCAACCCAATCGCCAGGGAGGCCAGAGCACTCAGCCTTCCTGTGTGTGCAGGGGAGGGAAACAGGAAGGAGGTACAGTGAATGATGTAAACCATATAAGGCAGCATTTAAGCAGGACCCAGGAGGGTAGATCTTTGATATATTGAGGCTCAGCAATCGAGTAAGTAAGATGTAGGATTGGTCCAACTTGGGGTAGTGCTGGCTAGCTGCAAAGAAACAGCCTGAATTAATGACTTCAGGGGGCTTCTTTATGTTTTTCTTAATGTCATCCTCATGATTCTAAAGTTTCACAGAACTCACCTGTGGGTGTCGGTAGTTTTCTACAACAAATGTGAATTTACCTGTTGCTTGCTTCCGGGGACTCAGTGATGGTATTCTCACAGGTCAGTGGTATGGGACTAAGCTCTGTTTCCGGTTGGTGAGCCCAAATGGTGCCTGTCGCTCACTGGTAAGTGTAGCGAGCATTTGTACCGAGTGCTTACAGTGTACTTCCAGGCATTGAGCCAAGCAGTTCACAAGCTTCGTCTCAATTCGTCATCGTCACAGACTTCTTAGGCAGAATCTTAGACATCTTTGTCCCCTTTTAAGATCATTTGTTCTGATAAGTTTACAGATGAAGGAAGTGTCAAGTTCAGAGCTGTTAAGTTATTTCCCCAAAGTTGCACAGCAACCTAGTTATATGTTAGTGGTTATACTAGGATCAAAAGCCCAGATTTCTTGATCCTTACAACAAGGACATAAGGGCAACATGGGACACATTTTGGTGGCCATAGCGAAGTCTTAATTGAAACTTCAATTTAGGATCTTCAGTTTTTCCCTGGTATACACCAGGAATTCTAATTAGTGTTGGAATAGAAAGCCCCAAACTGCAGCTACTATTAAACTTCAAGTTTTCATTTGAACTGGTCATTTTAGGCAGAAGTAACCAAAGCTTTTTCAAAAGCCAACTCGGGTACAGGCTTGCTAATTTAAGCTGTTATCAATTTTGGGTAAAAATACACATCTAGATTGTAGTTCAAGATCTTTATCTGTGGTTTTTGTTTTCACATAAATCCGCATGCTGTCGCCTATTACTCAGCAGTCCTTGGTTGCTACCAATACTAAAGAGAAAATTTGGAATTTGCAAAAGAATGCAAATGTGCTTCTGATAAATCAGGCTAGAGCGAGGGAATTGGTTTAAGCCACAGCCTGAAGGATGTAAGTTTTTCTTAAGGAAGGACTTTCTAGCGACGACGCAGTTAAGGTCTTCTAGAGGCAGCTGAGGAGGGTTCTGCTGCATCTCTTCCTTTGGAGGTCTTCACAGGTGCTTCTCCGGATTGGCTCGAGCCAGAGGTGCCAAGCTGTGAATTCCTGAGTGTGTGTGTGTGTGTGTGTGTATGAGAGAGAGAGAGAGCGAGAGAGAGAGAGAGAGAGAAAATCCCAAACAGGCTCCACACTGTCAGCATTGAAGCCTGGTGCAGGGCTCGAACTAGGAGACTGTGACCTGACCTGCAATCGAGTCAGACTCGGCACTTGAACTCATGAACTGAGAGACCGTGACCTGACCTCTAACCTAGAGCAGACACCCAGTCAGCTGAGCCACCCAGGTGCCCCCATAGGGCATGGGTATTGAGAAATAGGTGTTCCTAGCCTAGCCTGGTTGGCATATGTAGTCTTACTGTCTTGGTATGGATTAGCAAAATGTGACAGGTGACATTCTTTTTCTGTTTGTTGCTCTCCACCCCCTTTATATTTTAGGATCAAAAAAAGGGCAAAATTTTGAGATAGTCATGTAGGTGCTTCCTGTGACTTCCAACACCCCTGCCTTTGTAGATGTGGAAGTTCCATCAAGCTCGCCTTCTATCTTGTGTCCTGGAAGGGGTGCAGGGAAGGGGCGCTGTGCCTCATGGCTTCGCTGTTAGCCAGGGTGTGAAGGGACGCACTGCTTGGGGACACGGAGGCTCCCAAGGCCTGCTCTGAGGTGTAGCATTAGCTGGTGAGAGCATTTTTGTTCTCTTCATGTACTGTGCTCTGCATGTACTGATAATTTTATTAACTGGAAACCAAGATTTTCTGCCTCAACACAGACTCCTGATATTCTTGCATAATGTGTTTGACATTTCTAAGACAGTGCAGTCTGGGAGAGTGAGCACTGAATAGGGAATCAGGAGTGCCAGTTTTTTGTCCTGATTTGGCTTTTGACCTGCTCCTTCTCTCTAGGCAGCTCACCTAACCTCTCTGAGCCTCATTACTTTCCTTTCCCCACCTGGAAAATAAAGACCATTTCCTCTACCTGCTCCAACTCACACCTCAGGGCATCCAGGCAAGGTATGCTCTCCACTCCTGATGGGTGTTTTTGTCTTTGTTGTGACGATAGTTATTTTATTCATTTTTTAATGGCTCACTAGAAACCACCGTGAACCTAGTGATCGGAGGACAAACCATATCTTATAGTGATCTACTATTGAGATGCGATCTTTCAGAGCTATGATATAATTTCCAAGTGCTGCCTTCTGAATGCAAGCCAGCATTTTGTCCTAACACTCGAGGCCTAGCTATAAGGATCCCTATTCTGAGATTTGTGGCTATCGTTCTTTCACTTTTTTGTTGGACAAGGTAGGTTCCTTTTTGTTTTTGTTTTTTCATTCTAAAGATTTGTGAGCTCCCTTCCCCTGTCCCAATCCTCCTCTTTAAAAAATTTTTTTGGGTATGTCCTGGGTGGAAGAAAGTCTCCTGAGGCTTATCACCTGCAGATGGTGCTTCTGAAAAGGAAACTGTTTCAGAAAGTTCCAAGCACTGAAAATGGGTGTGTAATGAACCCTGTTTTGCATCTTTAATTATAGCATTTGCCACCGTGCACGCTGTAATCATATGCTTTCTCTAGAGCCAAAGCAATGTGCAATTCCAGGTCCATTCATTAGCGAACCGGCAAATCAATCACCGGTCTTGTCAAAAACATCACTGCAGTGTGGGGGTCCCTTTGCATAGACTATGGGATCACATCGACAATGGGCCTCTTCTCCCTAAGGCGTTCAGAGGGCTTCTTAACAAATGTCTTGCTCAAATGTGCAGGTTTTCTGATGTCTGTTTGTCTGTCTCTGTTGCTTCCTCTCTCCCTCCCTCCTTCCATGTCGTATAGTGACTGCTGGTTCCTTGGAAAACAGGACTTGCCTCTGACATTTGACAAGTGAGGGATGCAAGAGGCAGATGTAGGGGACAGAGATGGAGATTTATATGATCTCAGGAGAGTGCCCAGAAGGCCTCTTGGCTTACAAATATCTTTCTTCTTCAGGTTTCACAAAGCATAAAATTCCTCCACCTGGGGTAGACTCTTGGGTTAAGAATTGCTCTTGGGAGAGACGAGGCTTCACATTTAAATAGCAAATACTTGTGAGAGGTAAACCTGAGGGCCTATAGCTGTAAACGCGTTTGTAGGGATGCGCTCTCCCTGGCCTGTGGGTCTGAGAAAAGAGTGAGGACCTGCCGGGTGTCAGCGGGGGGACTGCAGCTTTGCTGTGGGAGAAAGGCTGGAAGAGGAAGGCAGGATGTGTGAGGACCATCCTGACTTCCTTCTCAGCCATTTTGGGGCCTAATCTTGGTGAGCAGGGATTTGGGCTTAGGTGATGAGAAGGATTAAGGAGGTGATAAAATCAGACCAACGGTGTTCAGAGTTCACATATCACAACTGCTGAATGATTGGCCAGTGTCACATGAAGATCTGGGCTTCTCTAAGGAAAGGTCTTGAGTTTCTCTCTGAAGCACCTAAAGTTTCTCCAATTTATCTATGACTGATGATAACAATAGTAATTATTAACACATTAGGGTCATATATATAACATAATAGCATACAGTGTTTACTGTTTGTTGTCCACTTCCCTTCCAGGGGATGCCAGTCCCTGAGGACAGCTTCTTTGTGTTCACTGTATTCAGGTACGAGAACACTGTCTGGCTTACCCCAAGTTGGTGCTCGATAAGTGAGCGTTCGTTGACTAAGTTAGCATGTTTATTCTTCTCCGTGGTGCCTGAGAATGTGCTCTCTTCCGTTCTGGGCCTGCAGACGACTCACTGCTGCCCCAGCCCTCCTTGGACTTGTAAGCTTGGCGCCATCTTTCTTCTCTAGGGCCCTCTCAGCACTGGGACGATTGCAAATATTCGATTTCCACCCCTTTTCTTCAAGTGAGAAAGCTGTAAACAGTGATATGGCCGTCTCCACGATGCTTTTCTGCACGATGCCGGTGACGGTTTATTGCACAGGGCAAGGCCTGGGATTGAATATAAACAAACACAGCCCACGAGTTTAAAATAGACCATTGAGCAGCTCACAAAATAGGCCCCTTGTTTTTAAAAGAGCAGTGGACGCTCTCAAGAAATAATAAGCCTGGAAGCTGGATGGAAAGCTCTGATGTGTTCTGGCTGCATTTGTCCTTCGAACTTTCTTTGCGTTTGGCATGCCTGTGTTAGCCGCTGCCAGCCACAGCCCAGGGGCTGCAGGCGATGGGCAGTTTATCTTCCTGCTGGAGGGAAATGGAAATCTCTCTGAAAAAGCTGCAACATGCTTGTTGTGCTAATGTCCAAGACGCACAGACTTCCTTTGCAGAGGGAGTCCAGTGTTCATCCCAAGACGAGTATGAGATTTGAGGGTTGACAGAATTGGGTTCTGGAACATGGGTGACCTCGAGGCATTTTCTTAACATCCCCAAACCCACGCTTCAGCATCTGCAAAAGTGAGCCCTTACTACCTACTTTGTAGACTTGTTTGAAATGAGAAGATGTGACCGTAAACTCCGCAGGTTTGGGGCTTCCTTTGTTGTATTGGTTTCTCCGCGCCCAGTGCCTCACATGGAGCCTGGCATCTGAGAGGTGACGGAGCACTAACCCCTTCTACAAAGGAGCAGCAGAGGACAGCAGAGATCCTTCGTCAGCAGTTTGGAGGCATAAATAGCATTCTTTTCCCTTCCTTCCCTCCAGAATCTTTGTTCTTTTAGAAACAAATGTAAACATACACCCACAAATAATATATTAGTACATTCTCATTGTAAAACATTTTAACAAGTCAGAAATATATCCTACTTCTTCCCAAAACAACTATGTGGAAGTGTTTCTTTCCAGAGACTGTGTATCCATGTCCTCTCTCTACCTATCTGTCTGTCTGTATCTCTGTTTCTGTAATGTTTTTCTATAGTCACATGCCTGTCTATCTTCCTCTTTGCCTATTTGTGACGTTAATTTTATGTGTCAGCTTGGGCCAAAATGCATAGATCTTTAGTGAAACACTATTCTGGATGTTCTATGAAGGTGTTTTTAGGTGAGATTAACATTTAAATTGGTGGGCATCCTTGATATGGGTAGGTCTCATCCAGGCAGGTTGATGGCCTTGAACCAAGACGGCCTTTGGATTCCAACTGCAGCTCTTCCCTGGGTCTCTAGCCTGCCAACCTCCTCTGCAGATTTTGGACTTACCAGGCCTCCACAATCATGTGAGCCAAGTCAGTGGTAAAACTAATAAATCGCTCTGTCTATGTCTACATCCTGTTGGTTCTGTTTCTCTAGGGGACCCTCAGACTCGATCTCTCTCTCTGTTACCCTATTCTATCCTAACCTGTCCTTTTTTCCTTCCATGTGTCTGTCCATCCATAGCAGGATAATTTATTGAGATTAATTTGTATTCCATTCTTAGTCTATTTTCTTTTCCCATTCTAAGAAGGCAGCCAGCTCGGTATTGTAAAGACAGAACAGAAGTTGTCTGCCCGTCTTTCCTTTCTGACAGCTTTAGCAGCTTGGGGGTAGGGGCATTGGTAGGACTGGAAAAGAAGCAGAAACTCCATTTGGAGATGGGGAAATGGGGAGATGCCCCAAGACCAGGGGCAAGTTTTATGGGATGGGGCCTTGTCCATACGTTGACCTTTTCCATAGGCAAGGACAGAGCCTATGGGAGGGGATAAGTCTCTTGTGCCCAAGGAGGCACATCAGTCACCAGACTCTTCTACAAAGACTCCCATGCCCAGAGGTGATGGAATGACTCCTTTCTTTTAGATAATGTAATAACCAGGGTAAACCAAAGGCTGGAAGAGCCACATGGACATTTTTCTTTTGTGTGATCCTGGAACCTTGGTATAACATGAGGGTAGGAAGTGGGGAGATACAAGTCAGAATAATGACTGATATTATATATAGTTCTTCAACTATAATAGTGTTTATGTAAAAGTGTGTATGTATTGAATATAAAGTTTTGCTTTTGAGAGAGAGAGAGAGAAAGAGAGAACGTGAGTAGGGAAGGGGCAGAGAGAGAGGGAGATACAGAATCTGAAGCAAGCTCCAGGCTCTTAGCTGTCAGCACAGAGCCCGATGTGGGGCTCAAACTCACGAACTGTGAGATCATGACCTATTGAAGTCAGATGCTTAACTGACTGAGCCACCCAGGCGCCCCTGTACTGAATGGTTTTAAGTGTTCCAAGTGTTTCTTTTTTCTTCCTTCCTTCCTTTTCTTTTTCCTTTCCTTTGCTTCCCTTTGTTTTCCTTTCCTTCCCTTCTCTCTTTGTGAGGTTCAAAGTGGGACTTGCATTTTTCACTTACTACATCTTCCATAACTCTCTCATCCTTTTAGATATTCTGCAAAATATTCCATATTACTGATGTGCCTTAATTCATATAAACTATTTCCTATTGGTAAATATTCAGATTGTTTCCATTTTAATTATAAACAACACTATAGTGAACATCCTTTTGCTAGCTAATTATTACCAGTTGCCTGGAAAAGCTAACATTCTCTCCTCCCAGAATTCTGTTCTGTCTTCACATATCTACGAGCCCAGCTCTCTGACAGGCTCAGTGGGGAATCCAGAGCAGACAGAAGAAACTGTTCTCCCCACTGGAGCCTGTGATCTTTCGAAGAAAAGTCTGAAAAACAAGAGACTTTTTTTCTGTGGCCACACAACATCATGGACTGAGAAGTCAGGACTGGTGAGTCCGGGACTGGTGTGTCCCAGGAGATTGAGGGTGTTTGCAAGTGGGGTAGAACCTTCTCGGATGAATTCTCCACCTTCTGTGACACTTCCTCTGAGCCCTTGAATGTGTGGCAAATCAGGCTCCTCTATAATTATCCTCAAGCTGTATACCTTACTTTATTTCCCTTTGGAGTTGTCACCTTGTTTTAAAGAATAAAGACTTGATAGAGCTAAAGTCCTAGGCTTCTGACCCCTCACAAGTTTGTGTATCATTGCTGTGCATACTTCTGCACTTTAACCATATATATATTAATGTGAATAATGTAAACTATTGATTTATAGATTTTAAAATTCTACAGATCTTTTCAGCAAGATGTAAACACACATGGCCAGAGACTTTGTCTTTTTTTGTGAACCTGCCAGCCTTACGTGAGTAGTGTTTTATTCCTGATGACCAGAGTTGAGAGATGGGAAGCTGGGAGGCCACTCCGCCTTCCTTCTTCACACTCACCCTGCCTGCCCACCCCCCACCCCTCTCCTCAGATCCCTCGGCCAGGGGCCTGACATTTATTTCTGAAGGCTTTTGAAAGACTCTGGGCCAAGACCTTAGCTCATAAAAACTTAAAGATCCGTTCTCCAAGGAGCCTTTTTATGGGGAAACACCTGAGAGGGAACATTTAAAAGCTAAAGAAGGAATGTGTCTCTAGTAAGTGAATTCTGAGAGTGGACGGGGACCTTTTGGGCTCCTCGTTGGAGTGCTCCAAAAGTGGGGGTACGTGAAGGGATGCAGCCCTCTTTACCTCCTTAGCGAATGTTGGTAACTAGCCTGGAGAGGAAAATGCCACTCAGAATGGCTGCCCCAGATCAGGAACAGGGCTCTCCCTGGTAGAGCTACTTAGAAAACCCCATTTTTGGTCACCTGATGGTAACATGAGGTAAACAAGTACTGTCTTCCTTTTTAGATAGTCTTGTCTCTGGCCGAGGTAGACAAGGGGAAAATGTGAGGATGACATACCCCAGCTCTCTAATTCGAAACGGTGACAGGACCACGTTCCCCTGGCCCCGGGGAAAGGCGCTCATTCCTTCCGGGGCACAGAGGATGCAGTAGCCTCTTCTTTCCTTCCCCACTCTCCTCCCTTCCTTCTTTCATTCCTTCTTTCTGAGTATCTAGGAAATGTGCCTCTTCTTGTTTCAGATACTTGTACTTCAGTATGCTTTGATTTTTTTTAAGCTGGAGGAATGCTAGTGTTGGCACAGGTCTTTTAGTGTTGGAAAAGGAAGTAACAAAAAAGAGGTACGAAAAGTTTCTTTTGATAGAAGAACAATTCATCACATGATTCTGCACCCCAAATACCCAGTCTCCAAGAGGCTATTTTTGCCATCAGCCTTGTCACCCAAGACTCCATTCTTTCTCTTCTTTTCTTCCTTTCCTTCCTCCTCCGACACTTTTGCATGTGTGTCTGAATATAGTAAAGTTGCTTTGAGCTTTTTTTTTTTTCCAATTATTCAACAGCTTTCAAGTGGAGAAAAATTTGGGTCTTTTAATTTCATTTTTGGCTTTTTTTTTTTTTTTTTTTGCATGTGTGTGTCTCCTTTCTGTTTGCTAAACAGTAATTGCGGATCTTCCTGGCCACCTTTAATACTCCCAGCTAATTATCCTGAAATAAATCTCTTTCAAGCCCGCATGCCAGCAGTTCTGGGATCCGCGCGGTTCTTTCAGCTCCCGGCTGCCTGTCACTCAAATGGGCCTCAGCTGCAACTCCGAATGAGGCGTATTAACCTCCCGCTGGGAAGACTCGCCCAATCTCCCCACTTCCAGCAGCAGCTCCCAGGGCCGCACCACGCTCCTACCTGTTCGCCTAAGCTGGGATTTTCTTTGGCTAGCGCTGTGATTTTGAAAAGTGGAAGAGGATTCCTGGGAGAAAGACACTCAGTTAACCTTCTCCTAATTGCCATTCAAGATGGAAAAGGGAGAGGACGATGGTGGCTGTCCCAGGAGGGCAGCTGGGCCCTGGCGTGGCCTGCGGCCTTGCCAGGAAGTACAGGGGTCTGTTTGGTGGGGTGTGTGTGTGAGTGTCTTTTGGCACAGGGCTCTTTGTTCATAGACTCCTACCTGAGGGCGGTTGATGGCTGGGGTCTGGGGACAGGCCTGGATTTGGACTCACTGTCTTCTCCGAGGTCTTCCCTCCTTCTCAAACGTCCCTCAGTGTTGTACTTTGGTAGTTCACTGGGTTCTCTTTCTTTCTCCAATCTCTGGTGTTCCCTTCCAGATTTTCTTTCATCTTGTGCAGAAAGATTCAGGTTTTTTTTTTTTGTTTGTTTGTTTGTTTTTACCGCTGTGTGTGTGTGTGTTGCTGTTATCTAGCGTATTTATTTGTTCAGAAATTTGTGGCTGGTCCCATTTGCCTCTCCTCAGTGATACAGTGCTCTCCTCTCGTTTCTCTTCTGATTCCATAGGCTTTCCAGCTTCCATACCAGATCATTCTGGTGAGAGAAAGGGATGGTTACCTGGGCAGGCTCCGTAGCACAGTGGGAAATAGCACAGGCTGGGAAGTGACAGTACTCAGCGCCTGGCAAAGAGTAATAGTCTAGTTAAATGAGTGAGTGGATGAATACATCATACCAATGTAACTTAACATGTCTTGTCCCCAAATGTAAAGATAACCTTCCTCTTAGACTGACTACTCTGAAACTTTTTCTTTCCGTGGAAGACTGTTACCAAATGTCAGTTCCCCTCCTGTGGGGAAAACTTTACTGCCTGGACACTGGCAGACATGGTCACAAGACCTGATTTAGTCAATACATGTTAACTAAAGCCAGTGTGTGTCACTTCCAGGTGGAAGCTGGGGTAACAGTATCCTCTTGTTTTTGGTTTTTTTTTTTTCTGCCACGTTTGCTGGCAAAGTTTCAGCTAGTGGCTATTCCATGAGCTTAGATATTGGGGTGAGAGCCCCCAGTTGAGATGCTTTTGGAGTATGGTGTGAACAAGCCATAAACCTTTGTATTAAAAAAATTTTTTTTAACGTTTATTTATCTTTGAGACAGATAGAGCTTGAGTAAGGGAGGGGCAGAAAGAGAGGGAGACACAGCATCCTGGGCAGGCTCCAGGCTCTGAGCTCTCCGCACAGAGCCTGACAAGGGCCTCAAACTCAGGGACCGCGAGATCTTGATCTGAGCTGAAGTAAGCTGCTTAATTGACTGAGTCACTCAGAAGCCCCTAAACCTTTGTAGTTTTATGCTGCCGAAGTTTTGGGTTTTTAAATGACTATACCATAATCTGGCTATCCTGACCAATACACAGATATACTCATTGGTATTCATGTGTGGTTTCTTTTCTTCAGACTTTAAATGTACAATTTTTACCTGCCTCTGAATAAAGATCTTTTTCTACTTAGCTGGCCTTTTATTTGCAGTAGTGCAAGCCAGATATCAGAAACCCAAATCCTGGCCAAAAAGAGATAGAGAAATGTGTTTGTTTAGATACTTAAACGGGGTAGGTAGGTCTTACATCATCACTGGATCCCAAGTAAATTATGGGGAGCACCAAATAACTCCTATGTCTATATATCTCATCTCAAGATATCAAAGCAGGGCTGCTACATATTGTTGTGGGGTTGTGCACTGAACAATTAAGGGGCAGAACATTCTCAGACTATAGCATGAATGGTCATGCAGTCCCTTTGTTGGGCCCCTTTAACAGAGGGTCTGCTTATAAGAAATTTCCAGGAGACAGGGGGCAACTGTGCATTCCACCATCAATTCAGAACCACAGAGTCCATGCTGAATGATGTCCTGAACATTGCTGAAGTCCTTCAGGAAACTGTAGTGGGAGGACCCCTTACAATGTTGTGTCTTTGTCACAACTCAAGTGAAATGGGTGCCTAGTACTTAGGGGCTTCCTGCCATTCTCAATTTTCTCCCTAACCTTGGCTCCAGAGGGGCCCATGGACTTGTGCTGCGTTGTGTTTTGGAGGACAGTGTTTTCTGATTTTCCCTTTTTGTGGGCTGTGCCTTCTGGGCCTGTCCAATAGGGGGAGCTAAGTAGATTTCACCTCACATCCATCCCCTCTGGAGTTTTATCCTCTGTTCCGTTTCTGGCCTAGATTACTTTCGTTTGCCAAACTCTTGGTCTTGGCTGGTCAAGGCTCTGCCCTAAGACATAGTGATATTTTAATTCCAGTGAGCACTAGTTAAACAGTGAAATGTACAGTTACATGTTGGTCTTAGGTTTTCTTTCTTTCAGAGTGTTCTCGCTTCAGTCTCCAGCATGTGGCATAGAATGAATACCATTAACTGTCAGAAGAATCCTCTGCAGCTGAATATTTCCTACATCTGTAAATCACCCTCCTACTGCCTACCATGACAGTTATGCAAGTGACCTTTGTATTTCACAATTAAAAAAAAATTATGACATTGTAATCCCCTCCATCCATGGGAACGCACCACACTGAGATTGTGAAATCAAAGAATGAGTGAAAAACAATCATCAATGAAAACAATAAGAAAATGATGGTTTGTGCTGAAAGGTGTTGTATTATAATAGGAAGAGCTCCAATCCCAACTCTACCACTGACTGTCTGTGTGACCTTGAGTGGATCACTTAACCTGTCTGTGTCTTAGTTTTCCTATCTGTAAAATGTGAAAGGATCCTTTCCAGCTCTAGCATTTTACAGTTCTAGAATGTAAAGTTTATGAATATCAAATCATAGTAATTTCAAAAATATGTGCTAGGTATGGTCATTTCTTAGGTTCCCTGAAAGATTCTTATTAGTACTTTTGTTAACCTTTTTTTTGGGCTGATTTTTATCCCTTAAAAAGTTCTTCCAGCAAATGTTTGAAATTAACAAGGATAGCTATCTCCATTTCACAATCGAGACCTATTGAGATTATCTACTTTGTCCAAAATTATGTAGGTCCTTGAGTGGGGAACAGAACCCTGAAATCCAGAGTGTCATTCCCTACATTAGACAACAGAGAATTATCTTTCCCACACTGTTTCAAGAGTGGGAGTTACTGAGACACACTCTTCAATAACTCAGTCAATGTTAATGGAATGTATTTTATATATTTAGTGGTAAATAAACTGTGTTCCCTAGCCTTAAAGAAGGTATGGTCTTGTGAGAGTCCATTACATAAACAGATGTAGGGAGTGCTGTGGTGAAGGTATTTTCAGGACTTCTTCCTCCAATTAGGATGGAGTAAGGGAAGGCGGGGTTTATTCTCACTCAAAAAACTGAAATTGGACAAAATATATGAAATAATGGCTTTTAAGTTATTAGGCATAAGGTAGTCATGGATGATATCCCTGAAATATGGGAAACAAATGAAGTGAGTCCTATGGTCACTCCAACTTAATCTCTGAAGAAAGTTTCTAAGCCATGGTACAAGAAAGGAAATCCCAGCAGTTTCTCTGAGTTTAGAAGATGTGACCACAAGTCTGGGAAGGCAAAGTGGCTATAGTGCACAGGGCAGACTAGCAGAGTGATGAGACCTCTGTAGTGGTCTGTAAAGGATCCCATCAAATTGCCAGTTGAGGAACACCTGGGTGGCTTGGTCTGTCAAGTGTCCAACTCTTGATTTCTGCTCACATCATGATATCATGGTTCCTGAGTTTGAGCCCTGCCCTGGGCTCAGCGCTGACTGTGTGGAGCCTGTTTGGGATTTTCTCTCCCTCTCTTTCTGCCCCTCCTCTGCTTGTGTGCACTCTCTCTCTCTCTCTCAAAATAAATAAACATTAAAAAAATTGCCAGTTGAGTGGTACTAGTCAGTACATGCATGTGGGGAAACTACTCAAGGCTAGAGAAGCAATCACCTACAAGGATCCATCATTCAGAATAGAAAAACCTCATAATCCACAGGACATTGAGTAGAATACTCATAAAGGCTTTATTTTGATAGTGGAAAACATCAGCCAAAGATTAAATGTTGATCCCATCCAATAAAACTTCAAAAAAAAAAAAAAGAGGCCCAAAGAATTGAACTGTTTCCAAGCAACTTAACTGTAAGACAGAAAAGAAAAATCTCAAAACATTTAGAGGAATAGAAAAATATCCAGTAAAATTAAAAAGTAAAATTTATAGTGCCTGACAATCTGATAAAAATTATAAGGCATGCAAAGAAGCAGGAAAATATGACCCATAATGAAGAGAAAAATTTATCAATGGAAACCAACTAAAAAATTATAAAACAATAAAATTTATAGACATGAACACTAAAACAGTTATAACTGCTTTGTAAATTCAAGAAACCAGCACCACAGAAGAAAACATCAGTGAACCTGAAGACATGCCAGTAGAAACTATTGATAATAAAACACTGGAAAACAGACTGAAAAAAAGATAGAAAATAAAAACTAAACAGTGATCTGTGGGACCATTCCATGTGGTCTAGTATATGTGTCAGTGGAATCCTTAGAAGAGAGAGAAGCAAGACAAAAAAAGAAAAAAATCTGAAGAAAAACTGGATAAAATTTTCCATGAGAAATGAGAAGCTTTGTGGGAAATGGATGTATAAGGTTGTAAGATACTTATATATGAAGTGGTATCATTATCACTCAAAGGTTGTGATAAAATAAATATGGTAAACTAAAATACTAAAATAACAGAGATACAGCTACTAAACCAAGAAGCAAGTGAAATGTAATAAAAATACTCACTTAATCCAAAATGATGAAGTACAGAAGTAAAATGGAACAGATAGGACAGATAGAAAACCAGCAGCAATATGAGAGGTTAAAATCCAACGATATCATTAGTCACAGTGAATGTAAATGGTCCAAAAAGCTCAATAAAAAGGCATGAATTATTGATAAAGAAAAAAAAAGAACCAACTCTAGATCATCCATAAAAAACCAATTTTAAATCAAAGACACAAATAAAAGTATGGAAAATGTTATATAAACCAACACTAATAAAGAAAAAAGGAGGAGTAAGTATTTTGATACCAGACAAAATAAATTTTTGAACAAAGACTATTACCTAGAATAAAGAGTGTCATTTCATAGAGACAAAAGTGCCAATTTTCCAATAGGTTATTATAATCCTAAAGATATGATAAGTGAGAGAACTGTAAGAAGAAATAGATTATTACACAATTATAATCAGAAATTGCAGCATCTCTTTCCCAGTACTTGATGGAACAAGAGGATAGAAAATCTGCAGGGATGTGGGCAACCAGACAACACTATAAACCAACTTATTCCAATTGACTTTTATAGTTCACACTACACAATGGCAGAATACACTTTCTTTTCAAGTTTACACAGAGTATTTTTTTTTTTTTACCAAGATAGACCATATTCTGGTTCATAAAACAGGTCTCAATACATTTGATAGGATTCAAATCCAAGTATGTTCTCTGATCATGAGGGAAGTAAATTAGAGCTAAATATCAAAGATATTTTGAAGCCTCAAGATATTTGAAAATTATACTTAAAAATGTACATGGGTCAGGGAGTCTGGATGGCTCAGTTGGTTAAGCCTCAAACTCTTTTTTAGTAATTTATTTATTTTGAGAGAGAGAGTGCATGACCATATGTGAACAAGAGTGGGGGAGGGACAGAGAGAGGGAGAAAGATTGAGAGAGTGGCAGAGAGAATCCCAAGAAGGCTCCATGCTTCAGTGTAGCATCCAACACAGGGCTCGAGCTCATTATCATGAGATCGTGACCTGAGCGGAAATTAAGAGTCGGATGCTTAACCAGCTGAGCCATTTAGGTGCCCCATCTGACTCTTGATTTTGACTCAGTCATGGTCTCATGGTTTGTGACATGGAGCTCTGAGTTGGGCTCAATGCAGACAGTACAGAATCTGCTTGGAATCTTCTCTGCCCCTCCCCTTAATCTTTGCATGTTGGGCTTTTTCTTTCAAAATAAATAAACATTAAAAAAATGCCCATGGATCAAAAAAGTAATTAAGAAAGAAATTATAAAGTATTTTGAATTGAACAGAAATGGAAAAAAATATGTCAAAATTTGTAAAAAGCTAACATAGTTTTAAAGGGAAATTGATAGTACTAAGTGTCTGTATTAGAGAAGGTTGCAAGCTAATGACCTCAACTTCCACTTTAAGAAATTAAAGTGAGAAAGACACTCAAAACCCACAGGAAGAAGAAGATAGGAGTATTAAATATCACAGTGGAAATCAACAGAAAAATAATAGAGATAAATCAGAAAAACTCAAAACTGATTCTTTGAGAAGATCAATAAAATTGATACATCTCTAGGAAGACTCATCAGGAAAAAAAGAGAAGACATAAGTTACTAATATTAGGAATGGGAAAGGTAATATCACTAAGAATTTTACAGATATTTTAAGGACAATAAGGGAGAATTTTATGCCAGTAGTTTCTACAACTTATCTTAAATAGAAAATATACAAACTACCAAGGCTCATTCAAGAAGAAATAGGTAAGTTTAATAATCCTGCATAAAGGATATTGAATCTATAGTTTAAAACCTTCCTATACCTTCCTAGGGCCAGAGGGTTTAATGAAGAAATTCTACCAAACACTTAAGAAAGAAAGAGAAAAAGAATTCTATACAATCTTTTCCAGGAAACTGAAGAGGCTAAAATATTCAACTCAGTCTATAAGACAGCATGACAGTGATATCACAACCAGACAGACATTACAAGAAAATAAAACTGGATTGATAGTCCTCATGGTCATAGGTACAATATTCTTAACAAAGTTTTAGCAGTCAAATTCACTAATATATAAAAGAATAATATATCACAAACAAGTGATGTATCTCAGGAATTCAGTGTTGATTTAACCTTGGAAAGTTAAGTGAATTCACCAATTCAACAGTCTAAATTAAAAAAAATTTAAATGTCATATCAATAGATGCAAAACAAAACAAACCCAAAACATTTTGGCAAAATCCAACTTCATTCCTGATATAAGTAGTCAGTAAACAAAGAACAGAAGTAAAATTCTTAACAATAATGGATATCTTTGAAAAATGTATAGCTTACATCAGATGTAATGGTAACATTGAATACATTTCTTCAGTGCTTTTCTTGAGTCTTGTTTGGAAGGTTGAAGACAAAACAAGGGTGTCCATTTTTCTAGGCAACACTTTACTGGAGGGTCTAGGCAGTACAATATGGCAAAAAAAAAAAAAAAAAAAAAGAAAGGAAAAAGGATCTCTAGATAAAAAAGGAAGAAGTAAAATTATATTTGTGCATGGCATAATTAGCTGTGTTGAAACCTTGTGAAATCTACAAAAAACTACTAGACCTAATAAGTGAATTTAACAAATTTTCAGGGTAAAAGAACAAGATACATAATTCAATTGCATTTTTATATGCTAGCAACAATCAGAAATTGAAGTAAAAATATTTTATAGTAGCATTAAAAATATGAAATATAATGGACAGATATAAAAGTTCATGAGATCTGTACTCTAAAAGTTACTAAACAACACTAAGAGAAATCAAGGCGTGCACAGATAGTTGGAGAGGTATACTGTGCTTATGGATGGCTTGAAAGATTCAATATTGTTAATGTTCTTTCCAAATGATCTGTTAAGTCCAATCAGAATTGCAAAAGGCTTCTTTTTCTTTGTAGAAATTGGCAAGCTGATTCCAAAGTTCACATAGAAATGAAAAGGACTTAGAATACTTACTCAAAGCAACATAGAAAAAGGACAGTGTTGGAGGATTTATTATAAAGTGATAATATTCATAACTGTGGTATTAGCATAAATATAAACAAATCCGTGGAATAGAATAGAGTTGAGAAATGGACACATATATATGTCAATTGATTTTTGACAAAGGTTCAAAGACACTGCAGTAGTGAGAGAATTTTCTTTTTAGTAAATGGCACTGGAACAATTGTATGTCCATATAAAAGAAGCAGAAAAGGAACTTCAACTCTCACTTCATGCCGGTTACAAAAATTAGCTCAAATGGATCATAGACCTAAGATAAAATCTAAAACCAAGGCCTAGAAGAAAACATAGGAGGACATCTTTACCTATGGTTAGATCTGCATCCAAAGCATGATTCATAGGGAAAAAAACCCAACAAACTGGATTGAATCAGAACTAAGAAAGTCTGCTTTTCAAAAGTTAGAATTAAGAGAACAAAAAGACAAGCTATAGACAGGGAGAGTATATTTGTAAATCACATATTTGATGAAGGATTTGTATCCAGAATATATAGAAAACTTCAACATTCACTTGTAAGAAAATAACCTTTTTCCCTTGGGTTAAAGGTTTAAATAGACATTTTACTAAAGAAGATGTATTGACGACCAGCGTATCCATGCTTTTTGATCAACATTATTAGTCAAAAGGGAAATACAGATTAAAACCAAGGTGCATTACCATTGTTCATCTGTAAGAATCTCTAAAATAAAAGTTACTGACCATACCAAGTGTTGGCAGTATATGTAGCCACTGAAACTCTCACACACGGCCGGTGGGAATGTTAAATGATAAAGATTTTTGAAAAGAGTTTGCACTTTCTTAAAAAGTTATACATCTACAGATGACCCATTCATTCTATTGCTAGGTATTTGTCCAGGAGGAATGAAAGCATGTTCCATGTAAAGACTTGTCCAAGAATGTTCATAGCAGCTGTTTGGAATTGCTAAAAAGGCTAAACAACTCAAGGGTCCATCAACAGTTGAATGGATAAACAAATTGCTGTATGCCTATACAATAGGCCCTTTACTCTGGAATAAAAATAAACTATACGTATCTACAGCATAGGTGAATATTAAAGTAGTTATTCTGAGTGAAAGAAGCCAGACATAAAGAGGACATACTGTATGATTCCATTGTAAAAACTTTTTTTAGAAAATGCAAAGTAATCTATAGTGATAGAAAGCAGCTCAGTGATTGTCTGGGGATGTGCTGAAGGGGGAGGGGCAGGAGAGTGGGATTATTAAGGAGCTTGAGGAAACACTAAATTGATTGTGGTGATGGTGTCATGAGTGTGTATCTCAAAATTTATCATACTGTACACTTTAATCCTGGTTTATTATATGTTATATAACTCAGTAAAGCTGTTAGGAGACAGCAAAAATATATTCAAGCAATTTATATTTCTTAACAAAATAGATTAAATTGTATATCTGGATCCAAATATCCATACTTCTGTAAATTGAAACTGAAACTTACTAAAATACGAGGGATACTCAGGGGTCTGGGGTGGCCTTGAAAACTCAACAGCATATAACCAATAGTGTTTTTCTTTCTTTAAAAATTTTTTTTCATAACATTTATTTGTTTTTGAGAGGCAGAGACAGAGCATGAGTGGGGGAAGAGTAGAGAGAGAGGGAGCCATGGGACCTGAGGCAGGCTCCAGGCTTTGAGCTGTCAGCACAGAGCCCAGTGTGGGGCTGGAACCCTCGGACCTGAGCTGACGTTGGACACTTAACCTACTGAGCCACCCGGGTGCCCCTTCTTTCTTTATTTTAATGTTTATTTATTTATTTTGAGAGAGAGCAAGCACTAGCGGCGGAGAGGCAGAGAGACGGAGGGAGAGAGAGAACCCCGGGCAGGCTCTGTGCTGTCAGCTCCAAGCCTGCTGTGGGGCTCGATCCCATGAGCTGTGAGATTATCATCCAAACTGAAACCAAGAGTTGGATACTCAATGACTGAGCCACCCAGGTGCCCTCCAATAGTGCTTTGCTATCATTAGAGGACATTGTGCTAATGATTAGGCAAGGATGCATTTGCCATAGAAGATCTCTTCCAAATTCTGAGCCTCATTCTGATTCATTAGGTCTGGGTTGCTTGAGACCAGGAATCTGCATTTTTAATAAGTCCTTTAGGTGATTTTGATGCAGATGAGTCATGGGTGGCACTAGAGAAACACTGGTCAAATTCTCAGCAGCATCAAAAGCTCCTGTTTCGAGCTTACCTTGTGTTTACTTCTTGTTTATCTAGTAAACTAGTAGTATCTTCGATTGGGTAAGACCTAACTGCCCGCCTTTGGACAGCATCAATGCTCAGAAATTTTGTTATAATATTACATTTGGGAATAACCCCAGTGGTGTAATTATAGCCACAAGAGCAACCTCTTGGTCATGTAGTCCAGGCCCTGCCCTCCGTACAGAACATCCATCCCTTTTAGACCAACTCAGGCAAGTAAAGCCTGGACTTTAGCAGCACAGGGGTAGGGAGGTCTTGCTTGCTCCAGGCTCTGGTGCCAACAACTCAGCCAGGAAATTCTTTTTTGGGTTTCACAGTTTTCCTCCTGAAGTTGCCCTGGTTGCTGTGACTTTTGAGGTTGTTTAATGGATTAAGTCACCCCTCTACTTAAAACATTCTGGAAGCTTTCCATAGCTGTCAGGATAAAACCCAAAATCCTGACCTTGGCCAGTAAGCTCTGCATGATCTCTGCCCTGACTGCCCCTTCCACTGCCCCTCCATCAAGCACCAGGCAACCTTGGACTTGACTCTAGGTGCTTGAACACACCAAGAAGTCCCTTCCCACCTCTTTCATGCATTTCCTCTTCCTAAGAGCTTTCTTAGGCCCCTTTATGTCTGGCTTCTCTCATCCTTCACACCTCATCAAGATGTCACTTCCTCAGGGAGATCTTCCCTGACCAGCCTCTCTGAAGTTGGCTCTCTCCTCTCCCCAGTTATTCTTTGTTCCATCTCTCATCACAAGTTGTGATTATTTTGTTAAATTTTTTGGTTCTCTTCACTAGAATGTTAGCTCTGCTTTGCTCATCACTGTATCGACATTATTGGTTGACTAAATGAATTACTCCTCCAGGATCCTCTAATTTTTACAAGTGCTATGTCTGTGGTCTAAATAGAGTCTTATATCTGAAGATCTTGGGCTTTAAAACTACTCTAAAAAGCTCTTTGTTAAATGAGTAACAACTCTCCTTGCCCTTCTCCCCTTGGACATAAAAACAAAAAACAACAACCACTTTTGAGTGCAGCAAGACAGAAAAGCATTCAGTGCATATAGAGGAAAACAGATACACATTTGCTGTCACACAATCTTGCGTGTCATGTTCACCTGGGAGTCAACTCCCATGTGGGGAAATGGTTTAGAAATTGAGTTCAGGATGTGGTTGAGTCCAGTCCTGGGTTTTGGATTCTCTGGTTATTTTTTGATAGGCCTGTAGGCAGAACTGGGCTCCTGGCAGTGTGGATGGGGTGGGATGTGGCCTGATGACCTCTGACTTCTTGGTTTTTCCAGGCAGATGGGAAATGAATGATCTTGCTCCTACAGCGTGGAGACCACCACATCTGTATGCAAGCTCTGAAGCCAGAAAGGTGGGTCATGATCATGAATATTCCTCTTTTTATTGCTGAGTTTGATATTTTAAATGAACAAAGCCAGAAGCCTAATGGCAGGTGTCACTCTCTGGGCCACAGGAAGGTGTGACCCCAGATGCTGAAGGGCTGAGCTTCCTTGAAGGAGATCCATTTGTAACATCTCTTTGACTCCACACTTTTTCTCTCAACACATTTTCATTTTACTTCCAGTTTTCTCTCCTTTTGTCCTCCTCCTTTCTCTCTCTTCTATTTTATTTTTCCCAGATTTCCCCCCCTTTTATATCTAGGCCCTTTTTTAGTTTTTCCTGTATTTCCATCTCTTTCTTCTCTATCTCCATGGCTCACCTCACATCTCAAATTTTTATCCCCTTCTTCCTTTCCCTGTCTTCATGTAAGATTGTCCAGTGAAGCCAGGGACATTCTTTTCTCATCTCTTTGAATCTAGTCTTGTCATGACTGGCTATATTAGCCCATATATAAATTTAAAATGATGTGCTATTCTGGGCAATTGAATATTTTTTAAACATTGTGATGTGTCCCTCTTTATTTCAGCAAATAATTTTTACCTTGATTTCTACTTTGATATTAATTTAGCTGTGGCAGCTTTATTTTGGTTAGTATTTGCATAATGTATTTTTTCCATCTTTTCAACCTTTTAATAATTTTTAAATGTTTTTATTTATTTTTGAGACAGAGAGAGACAGAGCATGAGCCGGGGAGGGGCAGAGAGAATCAGAAGCAGGCTCCAGGCTCTGAGCTGTCAGCACAGAGCCCAATGCGGGGCTCACACCCACAATTGTGAGATCATGACCTGAGCCAAAGTCGGAGGCTTAGTCGACTGAGCCACACAGGCGCCCCTCTTTTCAACCTTTAAAACATTTTTTTTATTTATTTTGAGAGAGACAGAGATTGCATGAGCAGGGGAGGGGCAGAGAGAGCGAGAAAATCCCAAGCAGGTCAGTGCAGAGCCCGACGAGGGTCTCAGACTCATGAAACCATGAGATCATGACCTGAGCTGAAACCAAGAGTCAGAAGCTTAACCAACTGAGCCACCCAGGTGCCCCTCTTTTCAACCTTCATGTACGGTTATATTCAATGAGTGTCACTTGTAGGCGGTATATATATATGTTCAGAGTTTTGGGTTGTTAGCTGGTCTGGTAATCTTTCTCTTTCAATTAGAATATTTTTTCCATCTGTCCTTTAGTCTATTTATGGATATACTGAGGTTTAAATCTACAAACTTACTATTTTATGTTTGTCCTACCTAGGTATTCTGATTGTTCTCTCCTTCTTAGCTTTCTTTTTCATTTATCATTTATTATTTCATTTTCTGTCTCTATTAGTTTGTTATAGTTACACTTTGGTGATAATTATACTAGATACTTAAAAATTCACATATACATCTTTCACTTACAAAGTATAAAATAGAACTTTCATCACTCCGTAGTTAAAGCAAACAGCTTAGAATACTATATATTTTCCCCTTTGAATTTACGAGCTATGATGGGGGGAGGGCCAGGGGGAGAGGGAGACAGAGAATCTGAAGCAGGCTCTAGGCTCTAAGCTGTTAGCATGGAGCCCAACATGCGGTTTGAACTCATGAACTGTAAGATCATGACTTTAGCTAGTGTTGGAGGAGTAATCAACTGAGCCACCCAGGCGCCCCAATGTTTATTTCTTTTTGAGAAAGAGAGGGTGGGCATGCACAGGTGAACACACAATTTGAGGAGGGGCAGAGAGAGAGGGGGACAGAGGATCTGAAGCAGGCTCTGCACCGATAGCAATGAGCCTGACGTGGGGCTTGAACTCATAAACCACAAGATCATGACTTGAGCTGAAGTCCAGGGCTCAACGAACTGAGCCACCCAGGTCCCCAAAACTGGTTTATTTTTTGATTCAACTTTATTCTTATGATAAGGTTATATCCTTTCTTGTCCCAACCCAAAATTCAGGGATTTACTAACCTCTCTGCTTTAGTGGATCTTGAGATAGATTTTTTTTTCCCTGTTGTAAGACAGTTTGTCACAAGGTCTTCAGTTTTACACCTTTCAACCACCTACCTGTACTGGAGTTAGCTGAGGCCCTAGAATCTGGGGAAAAGGAGCCTCACATGCCAGACTGACTTCTCTGGGTTTCCTTTTTAATCCTTAAACTAGGTCCTCTAATTCTTTTCTGTCTTGGAACATCTCCAGTGCCAGGTAATTTTTATATATTGCCCAGATTTTTGGGTTGTTCTCTGCATGAAGGCTTGTTCAAGCTTCCTAGTTTACCAGTACAAGTGGGCACAGCTATTCTGTTGCTGTGTTATCCTGGACAAATCATTTCCCATCTCTGGATCTCAGTTTTCATACCTCTATAATAAAAGAGTTAGGCTGGAAAACCCCTGCAAATTCATCTTTCAGCCAATGTCAGCATTATTCTTAATCTGTAGGCTGTATGCCTCAGATCTGTAGGTTAGACTGTCCATTTAATAGGGAAGGCCTAGTTCTTTCTACGCAGCACCGGCATCCTGCTCCACCTGGCCAAGGTAACTAGTAAGGCGTTGGAATGCTCACTGTCCAGTGAGCACAACTGTTACTTTTGGGAGATCAAAAGCATGTACTATAATGCTAGAATACAGCCAGCTTGAAATAAATACCCTTCTATCCATACTGGTGTGAAATGTAGGCAGGGATGTTTCATTTTTCTCTCAGAAATAGGAAGGACTCCCCAGGGCTATTTATCACAGCCAGAAGGGAGATAAATAAAGAACAGGGATGTTGTTAATTTACTCAAACCCCAAACTCAAAGTCCCTTTGATGGAGCAGGGGCCCTGAGAGAGCCCTGATGTAAGGTTTCTGGTGAACCATCTGGAAGGTCTGCCACTCATCTCACTCTACATGAGCGTGTGCGCAAGCACACACACGCATATGCACACACCCCCAACACGTGTGCCTAATGATGACCACGTTACAAATGGACACATCTGGTGGAAAGAGTTTCCAGTATGAATTTCCAAGTACTATCACTTTTCTTTCTAAAGGACTAATTTCGTTACATTTTGCCTCTGGTTCTTTATTTTTACTTATTTATTTATTTTTATTAAAAATGTTATTTATTTTTGAGAGAGAGAGAGAGCGAGCGAACATGAGCAGGGTAGGGGCAGGGAGAGAGGGAGACATACAATTCCAAGTAGGCTCTGCACTAATAGAGCCCCTGACAAGGGGCTCGAATTCATGAACCGTGAAATTATGCCCTGAGCAAAAAATCAAAAGTCAGCTGTTTAGCCAACTGAGCCACACAGACTCCCCCTTTAGTTTTTTAATGTTTATTTATTTATTTTGAGGGGGGTGGGTGGAGACAGGCAGAGAGAGAGAGAATCCCAAGCAGGCTCCGCACTGACAGAGCCTGACATGGGGCTTGATCGCATGACCTGAGCTGAAATCAAGAGTCAGACGCTCAACCCACTGAGCCACCCCAGCACCCCTGGCTCTTTAATTTGAAAAGCAGTGAGAACGCCATTACTTTTTAATATATTAACAATAAAATATTCCAGCTCTGAGAAGAAAGTTCTTGCAGTACTGCCTTAGCTTCCTTTGGGTTAAGACAGAGTCTGGGGCCAAATTACCTGGGTTCAAATCCTGACGTCTCCATCTGTGCCATCCTAGTTAAGCCTGGGATGAATTGTTAAATTTCCTCGTGCCTTGGTTTCCTCGTGTAGAATACGAGGATAAGGAACACCACCTGTGTCCTAGGGCTGTTGTGAGGATCGGATGAATGAGTCATGTCAAGTACACAGGACGGTGAGCTGTTGATTCAGAGAACTGACGTATCACCCCTGTGAACTGATACAGGATGTGTAAGCCACAGAGGCAAGAGCTGAGGTGAACTAGGCAGAGCACTGGATTCAGGGTCAGAAGACCTGCTCTGGTGTCAGACTGATTGTTGGGTCGACCCCCAAAACTTTTGGACCTCAATTTAGTCGTCAAGCCTTTTCTGGAAAATAGGACAGTAACACTTCCACCTGCCTCGCAGGGCAGATCACAGATGAAGTGATGGATGTAGAAATTTTTTGCAAAAGCACTAAATGCTATATAAATATGAGGTACTGTTACTGAAGGTGCATGATCCTTTGTAGGGAGAGATGAAAAGGAGAGGCAGCTGTCCTGCTGGGCTGCCTACGGAAGGGATCTGATGGTCCCCTAGATTCAGTGTTGTATTCCCTTTCTTTTTACCCGGGGTCTAGTCCTGCAGACTCTGGACTTGGTATCTGGCAATGTATCCATTTGGTTGAGTGAGGAAATTCCAGGCTTTTGCTCCAAAGAGGCCACAGGAGGATTAAAAGTTGTTCTGGAGTAATGATGTGGGACAGTAACCTGGCCCGGGATGGGCCAGATATTGGAGGGCCAGGCTGGGTGTGGTCAGAGCCCTGAGGTGCACACAAAGAAAACATCAGGAGAAGCGGTATATTAGTTTCCTGTGGCTGCTGTAACTAATTACCAACAGCAGACTATTTTTTTTTACAGGTCAGGAGGCTAGAAGGCTAACATCACTATCAGTGGGCCCAAATTAAGTATCGGCAGTCTTATGCTTCCAAGAAGGCCTTAGGGACGAGACTCTTCTTTGCCTCTTGCAGCTTCTGGTGGCTATGGGTATTTCTTGGCTAATTCTAATCTCTGCTTATGTGGTTACATTGCCTTTTCCACTTTTTCAGTCTTCTGCATCTTTCTATAAAGACAGCTGCCATGGTATGTAGGGGCCACACGGATAACCTAGGATAATGTCTTCATCTCAAGATCTTTAAGTTAACAGTATCTACAAGGACACTTTCCCAAATAAGGTAGCATTTACAGATTCCAAAGAATGAGGATATCTCTGGGAGGGCTTTTTAGCCTACTACAAGTGGTAAGGCAGGAAACAGGGAGAGCAGGAATTAGCCCACGCAGGGATTCCTGGAAGGAAGGCAAAAAGAATCTTCCTTATTGAGGCAGAGGAAATTAGACAAAATGGGAATGAAAATATATCTATCGGGTGAGTAACAAAGGAGCCTTTATAATTTCCTGACTGAGTGAAATAATGGTATTTGCTGAAGACCTACTAAGTGCCAGGTACTGTTTTTGGGGCTGGAAAGAAAGCAGCATGGAGTTTGTATTCATTAGATGAATGAGTAAATAAAGGAATGAGTAACTGAAAACATTCTTTTCTTAGCAAGGAAGGGCTTTGTTTCTCCTTACATCAGGTCTCAAGGCTATCAAGAAGAGCTAACCCCTTGAGGATGTGCCGTTGGAAATCAGAGAGCAGGTAGTCTGGCTGGAGTGGGGTCTCTGGGGTGCAGGAAGGCCTGCCCTCACCTAGCACGGGATGGCGGGGGAAGGAGAAGTGTTTATTTACCTGAGTAAGTTCTCTGCCTTGCTGTGCTTTGATCACCTGATGAACTTTTAACAAAAGTCCAGACCCCACCCTCAGAGGTTCTGATTCAAGAATGATCAGGGTAGGCTGCCCATCTATGTATATAATATAAGCTTCCTTGATAATTCTAATGTGGATATTAACTTTTCTTTGATTTGGAGTCAGGCTTGGCTAAAAACAAGGCTCTGAGAGTTTCTTTAAGCTGTGTGACCTTCTTGGCATTTCATACAACTTCTCTGAGTCTCCATTTACTCATTGGTAAAATGAAGATAATACTACTTATGTTATACATTTCTCTAAGGATTAAAGTAGAAAATATTTGCAAAGTGCTGACCATGATATCTGAGATGTGGTAAATACTCAGTACTTATCTTTACACCCCTCACTGAGGTAGGGATTATTGTGCCCATTTCATGGATTCAGGAATTGAAGTTGAGATATGTCAAGTTAACTTGTTCAAAGCCACATTTTTAGTGAATGATGAATATAAGGTTTAGCCCAGACCTCTTTTAATGACCTTCAGTTCTACCCAGTCTTTTTGACAATGGAGTGTTAAAACCCACTGCTCTACTCTCTTTAGCCTCTGTGGCTGTGAAGGAGCTCATCTGTTAAGGTTCTGGTTTTCCCTCAATACCTAGGAGTTTAGGATGGGAGACAAGCCCTGTCTCCCACCTTCGTTCTTAGCCCCATCATCTCTTACTCTGAGATAAAGTGCACATGGGGTTGCAGCAGAGAGGTATCACAGGCTGAATAAGGGCCCCCCAAAGATATCAGTTCCTAATCCCTGGTGTTTATAAACATTTCCTTCTATGTCAGAATCTTTCCCGATGTTGATTACATTAAGGATTTTGAGATGAGAAGATTTTTCTGGATTCTCCAGGTGGGCCCTAAGTGCCATCACAAGCGTTCTTATAAGAGAAGGGCAGAGAAAGATTTGATATATATGTAAATACAGAGGAGAAGGCAATGCAACCACAGAGACAGAGATTAGAGTGAAAGAGCCATAAGCCACAGAATGCCCTTGGCCACTAGGAACTGGCAGAAGCAAAGAATGGATTCTCTCCTGGTTCTTCCCAAGGGAGTTTTGGCCAACTATTACTGGTTTTGAACTTCTGGTCCCCACAACTGTGAAAGACCAAATTTCTGTTGTTTTAAGCCCCCCAGTTTGTGGTAATTTGTTGAGTAGCCACAGGAAACTAATAATGGAAGTTCTCTTTGGACACCCCTGTGCTCCACAATGGTACCTTTAGGTCACACTGAACTGGCTGGGGTCTGTGTATGTGTCTCTTTTGGCTGCCTGATCACTGGCTCCTATGCAGGGCCAGCAGGGCCCTCGGGAAGCGTGTGCACCTGTGGCCCAGGGCAGCACGGGCACACCCCTGTCCTTTCCTAGTTGGAGAGTGGACGTGAGTCTTACTGACTCTGCTGCTACATGGAGAAAATGTGTCCAGTGTGGGTTGGGGCAGAGCCAAAGAGGCTGACAGCTGCCCAAATCACCATCCCCTGCCTCCTTTTTGACATTGAGGTTCCCCAGCTGAATTTACCCTCCTCTTCCCGGCCCTGTTCCTCAAGGGCAAGGGCTTTCTGGAACAATTTTACTCAGTGCACCAGGAACAAAGGAGAAACCAAATGCCTTGCTTGGGAGCGACCCATATGGAGGAGGCAAGGCAAGGCCTAGTGACAGGATAATTGCTTAAATATCTGCTTTAAGTATAAAGGCAGACTCTACCTCCAGCTGGAGTTCAGGTTCCCACAGGTCATGAAAACAAAGAGGGGAACGAGAGAATTAAAGAGGAATAGAAATGGAAATGATTAGGAAAGATTGCCACTACTTACAGTGTGTAGGGGGGTGGGGAGGTGGGGAGTAGAGAATTAACCCTTTTGGGATTGTGCAAGTAGGGTGTGGGCTCACGGCTCTTGCTTTCCTTCTCAGGATGGGAAAGCTGGAGGGCTGAGCCCATGGGTGAAGTGCTCTGCTTCTGGGGGCAGCTCTGCCAGGACCCGGAGAAGAGGCCTGTGGGTCTCATTTAGGGCACTGTGCTCTGAGCAGTGCGAATTGGGAATAGCTTTGAGTGGTGGAGGTGAATCTGTGGGTAGCACATTCGGGTTTCCTTGTACTTTATCAGAATTCCTCCTTTCTGCTCTGCTGCCTGAGCCAGTCTTGTCTTCTGGCTGGTGATGCCTCTTCATGGTTGACGTTTCTGCTGACCCAGCACTCTGGTTCTCCCAAATTCCTGGGGGTGGTGGTGGTGGGGATGGGGGTTTTCTGCACCCACGGCCATAGCATTCTCTGTTTCTTCTTTGCAGCCCTCACTATGTGGACAGTTGTTACATCGATTATAATGATTTCATCTCCTCAATTTTATTTATTTATTTATTAAAAAACATTTTTTAATGTTTTATTTACTTACTTTTAAGAGAGAGAGAAAGAAAGACAGCATGAGCAGGGGAGGGTCAAAGACAGAGGGAGACACAGAATCCAAAGTCAGGCTCCAGGCTCTGAGCTGTCTGCACAGAGCCTGATGTGGGGCTTGAACTCACAAACTGAGATCGTGACCTGAGCTGAAGCCGGATGCTTAACTAACTGAGCCACCCAGGCACCCCCATCTCCTCAATTTTTAGAAGCAGAAGTTTTCACCTTTTAACATCCTTGGACTTAGGGCCTGGCTTATTTTATAGGCATACTTAATGGGTATATTACACATGGTACCCCAGACAAGTAGAACCAATAGGACCTCTCTCTCTCTCTCTCTCTCTCATTGTATCCTATCAAGTTATATCCTATCTATATATTTATATCTATATTCTTAGAAATTTTAAGGAATTGGCTTACACGATTGTGGGGAGTGGAAAGTGAAATTTGTGCCCATGGGCTAGAAATTCAGGTAGGGTTTCTGTGTTGCAGTCTGGAGGTGGTTTTTTTTTTTTTTTCCCCTTTGGAACTTTAGTCTTTGCTGTTAAGGCCTTCAACTGATTTGGCCCACCCACATTATGGAGGATAATCTGCTTTACTTAAAGTTCACTGACTGTAAATATTAGTTACATCTAAAAATTACCTTCACAGCAACATCTAGGCTAGTGTTTGTCCAAACCTGGGCACCATAGTCTAGCCAAGTTGACACATGGAACTAACCACCACAGGAGAATAGTCATTTGTTTATTTATATTAATTCATTCATTTGTTCCCTCCAAAAAAATCTGCTCTAGAAGTATGTATAGTCATGGTGGGTACCTTGGGCTGTAATGGCATTTGCTTGGGGTCTGCCTTCTGGTGGGCTGCGTGCTTGATGAAGGCAAGGGGCATACCTGTTTGTTCGCTCAGCAGCTTCAGGGCAGAGAACTGGCATGTGGTAGGTCCTCCGTATTGTCTGCCTGCCTGGCTAGGTGGATAAGTAATACATGATTTGGATTCAGGCGCTCCTTTGACTTTTAATTTCTTCTCTTCAGGGCTGTTACAGGGACTTTTTCCACTTCCTTTTCCCCCTCGTGATGACTACACACTCCTTTTCTTCTTTCCATGTCCCTGTCTTTCTGGCTCCTTGTCCTCCCATCCCTTTGATTTGGCTAATGTTCTGTGCCTAATCATGTTAGCCAGCACTGGCATTATAGAGATGTTTGCAATCCAACCCAGGTCTGATTATGAGCTTCAGCAGCCCCAGGCTACTTTAAGAATGTGTTGATTGGTGGGGGGTGGGGAGCCCCCACAGGGGACCAGCATTTTTGGCTGATGGAGCCGCCCACATGTGTGTCTGGGCACCGCAAGGGAGCCTGGGCTGGTTGGGTTTTGGTTCTCTCCTTGATCAGGCTCCTGGTGGGGTATTTATCGTGGCTGGGCATCTAAGCCCTTCCTGATTGTATTAAGCCTCATGAAAGTGAGGCCCAAAACAATCCAGCTAGTGTGGCTAGTGCTGTAACCACAGCAAAGTGTGCCCTGTGTTTCTTGTCATTCTCTGTTCGAGCTCATTTCAACTTTCTCCCAACACTGGGAGTATAAAGAAACTGCTGCGTGCTGCTCTGGTTTGCAAGCATTACCTCATTTCCCTTGTCTAGGATATTAATTCAGAAATATTTATTAAGTGATTTCAGGATTTGGGGCAATTTTGAAAGCATTCAGTTCAAATTCCAAGAAGGATGTCATGGGTTTGAAGGAAATTAGCTACCTCTCCCTTCCCTCCATTTTCTCAAAAGCATTCTGTATTTTTCTTTAGAGCACTTTGCTTTCTTGTTGTTGTTCCTAAATTATTTAGATTCATTCCCTTGATGTCTGTCTTCTCTACTAGACTGTAAAAATCTCCATCTGGGCAGGGTCCATGAGTGCGGTCTTCACCACGGTATTCCCAGGGGCAGGCACAATAAATTCTTGACCATCTATTGGCTACATTTTGATTAACAAATGATATAACATTGCACTTAGAAGGCATAAGTATGTTTCAGAAAGTTCGTACACAGGAGAAAGGAATATTCCAGTGTGAAAACTGGATCCATGGGAACCGGCTAACAGCTCACGCTGTATCTCAAAGAGCCTTAAAGTGGCCCTTTCTTGTGTTCCTTGAAAAGATCTGAGACAAGTCTATGTGAGTCACCATCCCTAGGGAGGCCAGTTTGAAATGAAATTACTTCAGGTTATACAATTGTGAAGACACACATCCCCCTGTTTGTATATTGTAGTTCGCTGTACTCTGCTAAAATGTGTGGCTCTGTGAATCAGACTTCCTGGACTCACTTCTTGTTTCTGCCAGTGTTTCGATGTCCCACATAATCGTCATATGGCCTTCAGCACAATATTTGCCATCTCTGTGCCTTAACCCATTCTTCTATAAAAGGGGATAATAATAGTTTTTACCTCGTAGACTTGTTTTACGATTAAGTGAGATAATTTACATAAAGCACAGAGGTCAGTGCCTATCTCAGAGGAAAGTGAATAAATATCAGTTATTGTTATTTGCATAAATGTATGATAGTGAAGTTGTCTTTGCATGCACAGCAAGTTAAAAAAAAAGAGTGAGAGAGCGAGAAGGATAAGTTTTTTTAGGAGGAAACGTTCCAATGACTGAAAATGGCATATGGGTTCTACCTGTGAATAGAAACGACGCTGACAGCCCAGGACACAGCACTTGAGGGAGCAAGGAGAGGAGGGGCGAGTATGGAGAAGATGTATACTATCAAGGATGTGCACTAGCAAGGAATGGGAATGATAGAAAAAAGAAAGCTACATCCAGTCATTGAGAAGCAGTGTAAGTGGACTTGACTCATCTGGCATCTGGCTGCGTCCAGCCATGTTCACCTGGCATCAGCACGACTGGTCATTTCAATCCAGAAGTTCAGTCCATCAAGCATTCGCGGAGAGCTGGTGTCTTGCCTTTGTGAGGCCCAAACTCTAAATCATCATTTGGCCCGGGTGGCTTTGGGATCGGGCAATTTTGACAACAGCATCTGTCAACTGCCCTCCCCCCTTCCAGGACAGTTATTTAGGGTCAGAAACTGCCTAGCTCAATAATCACTAGCGGGGGGCCAAAATTCTGATTTTGGAGTACACTTGCACGCAGACTGATTTGATCAGAAACTGTATCGTCTTGCTGCTCAGAGCAAACACAGGTGACTCGTCATAGAGCCAACAGTGATTCAGCTTTGTCATCACATCCTGAAGATTCATTCAGTAGAGTGGGCTTCAGATACACTTTTAGAAGTAAAGACCAAGCTGGCATATTCCCTTCTAAGTCTTCCCCTCACCTTGGCCCCTGGAGGAGTTCTTGGCTGATTCAGGATTTCTTTTTAATTCCTTTAACAAGAAGGACTCAATTTTAATTGATGTATATTATTATTATATTAGAAAGTAATATATTGCAGATATTACTGGGAAGTGTTTTTCTTTCCATCCCCAAGAACTTTTCACATCAATTGGGTTGTTTGATGTTTTCGGCAACCTTGTGCGGTAAGATGGGTAAAAAAGTATGTTATTAATTTCGTTTTAAACATGGAGACTCAAGGACGGAAGGTGATTACTTATCCAAAGACGTCCAGTGGCTAAACTAGTGGAAATAATAGCTAATATGTAGCAGTCACTGCGTATCAGGCACTCCGGTTAAGTATTCATTCAGTCTTAACAGTGACCCAGCATTATCTCTGTTATGCAGTTGAGGAAACTGAGGCATAGAACGAGGAATTTGGTTGCCTTCTCTTCCAGCTGGTAGGTGGTGGAGCCGAGGGTGGAAGCCGCGTGCCTGAGCTGCAGGGCTGGGCACCTCTGTACTGTGTTTCGCTGCACGGTGCCCAGCGTGCCCTCAGGAGCCCTCCGGTGATTCTCGTTGTCCTTACTGCCTCCCTTCCCTGCTCCCTGTCTTCTCTGAGGGTCCCTCAGTTTTAGATGGACAAAACCATGTTTTCAAATGTTAAGAAAGCAGAGATAAATAATATCTTTTTATTGCTTATCAAAGCTAGGTCACCAGTTGGGGGAAGAAGACAGGAACCCCCTTCAAAATGATAAAAAAAAAAAAAGAAAAGAAAAAGAAAGATTGATGCTTCTGAGGAGGGAAAATGCTGCTGCAATTGTTGTCTCACTTTTCAGTTGTTGCCAAGGACTCTTGTTGGCTTCCTGCTCTGTGTGGGTTTCGTTTGTTGAGGCAGGAGCAGGCACATCAGGGCTCAGCTCAGTCTCGCGGCGGGGAAGGGGGTGGTCTGTGTCAGTCACTGTTTTCTTTCTTTGCGGACTTCACGCACGTGTTGGCAGCAATCACATTGGAGATCTTGCAGGTCAGAGTTTTAGGGCCACTGGTTGCTCCTGCTCTTCGAGTGAGCTCCTAGGTTGGTGGGATGTGAAATTCATGGGAAAGCTGTAAAGAAATTCTGAAAGAAAGGTTCTTTTATTTTATCTTATTTTATTATTTTATTTTTAATGTTCGTTTATCTTTGAGAGAGCGAGAGAATGCAAGTCAGGTAGGGGCAGAGAGAGAGAGAGAAAGAGCGGGGGGGGGGGGGGGGGGGGGAGACACAGATTCCGAAGCAGGTCCCAGGCTCTGAGCTGTCAGCACAGAGCCCGATGTGGGGCTCAAACCCACAAACTGTGAGATCTTGACCTGAGCCAAAGTTGGACACTTAACCAACTGAGCTACCTGGACACCCCAGAAAAGTAATTTAAAACCTTAACTTCTCATTATGGACTGTAGATGTTTTTGGTGCTAAGGGTTCAGGATGTTCTCTTCAGAAATGAGGTCCTTATAGCCAGGGGTCAAAAAGGCATTTTTCAGGGCTGTCTTGAGACTGTGAGAATGCACTGTGATGGAGGTACTGATTTTTGATTCTTTGGACTCCCAGGTGTTTTGTTGACTGGAAAAATTCATTGTTACTATCAGTGTATGGTTTGGAGAAAATGCCATTTTCTAAGTGGCAGAAATTCTCCCATGGAAGACATTGCTTTTGGTTGCGTGGGAGTGGAGTGGAGAAGTGAGTGGGAATTTTCAGGGCTGCAAAATGCTCCCAAATTTATTTCTTGCCTGACTGCACAGAGCAGAGTAACTCACTCAGATAACTCCATGGGGGCCTCACCTGGGTTTCCCGAATGGTGTCTAATTTTCTTCCTGCCTCAGTTATTATGTAATCACATTATGTTGTCAAGACTTGGACAGTGGGAGAGAATATGGTAATAGAGAGAGACCCGAATTCCCTGGGCACTTCTGCTTAACATGACTTTTATGACCTTTGGCATAAGTCTTAACCTGAGAATGCCAACTCTGTCATGTCTGCAAGCGTGTGTGCATGGGCGGAGGAGGTGAGATGGGGGTGACATTACCCGTGTAGTAGAGTAGGCGCGATGCCAAGGCAGACACTTAAAAATGAAAATGTTTGCCAAACTAGTTTATTTTACATCTTCGGACAAATAAATGATGTTGCTTGAGAGAATTTTGGTTTTGAAAAATTAGAGTTGATAATCATGGATTTGCGTGCAGAAAATGTTGTGTGCTATAAATATGAAGAAGAGGTTTATGTTCATGTATTGACATTCTCTGAGGGTAATTGTGAACACTGCCCCCCACAGATTGTTATACTTAATTGATTTTTCCAATGAAGACATTCATAAAATTGTAAAAATAATGTAGCAGTAATATTAAGTGAATTCAGAAAAAGAAAAATCTCCAGCAATCTCAACATTTTGGTGTCATAACTTTTTGCATGTTTGAATTTTCCCTTTTTGCTGTTGGCTGACCTATTGCTACCCAGTTGGATTTCTAACTACACAGACTTTTAATTTACCCAATAACATTTGAAAACTGGAAGCAGCTTCGGTAGTAGATCCATGAACGGATGAGCAAGAGGGGACATTCAAGAGCATCTGGCCCGATTTCCTTGTTCTGTGGGTGACATGGCAGAAGTCCAGAGAGGTGAAGAGTCTGCCTGAAGGACAGAGACTGGGAGTAGCGAGCAGGGGCCTTTCTAGAACAGTGCTGCTTCTGACTGTCTCATGCTCTCTCTAACTTCATCCTGGGGAGGCTTGCCTTCAGCACTCTGTCTCGTCAGGTTGGCTTTTAAGCATGTGCATATGTGTTTATGTGTGTTTTCATACATTTAAATATATATTTGCAGATGTGAATTACTATCTAATACATAGAGGAGCTTTTTTATGGTAAACCCTAATTTTATAAACAACTATATAAATAGAAAAGATTTGGGGCGCTTGGGTGGCTCAGTTGGGTAAGCATAGACTTCGGCTCAGGTCATGATCTCACGGTTTGAGGGTTCGAGCCTTGCGTCAGGCTCTGTGCTGACAGCTAGTTCAGAGGCTGGCGCCTGCTTCAGCTTCTGTGTCTCCCTCTCTCTCTGACCCTCCCCTGCTCATGCTGTCTCTCTGTGTCTCTCAAAAATAAATAAAAACATTAAAAAGAAATAGAAAAGATTTGAAAACATTGTTGTGGGACTCCGAAATTTGATGACATTTTCTCACGTAATATTTTTCTTGCCAAGTCTCCTAAAAAAAGTTCCTTTTAAGATTTTACGCTATGTACTGTTTGGTTATTTGTGATGGAAGGCCACTGTCCAGAAATGTGAAGCCATACTGGCACAGGGAAGTAAGCCCACAGGAGATGAAAAAGAGAATAATCATGCCGTAGGGTGAGTTTATTACAAGGGACAATTGTTTTCTCACAAAATTGAAGCTTATATAAACCTTGTTAAATGGGGAAACCACAAGTTTGTTGATTTATTTATTTATTTGGCTCTAGGTAGTAATAAAGATTGATTCCTCATTGGGGTAGAGGTTCTGTTTTTGTTGTTTATTTTTTGTTTTGTTTTATTTTTGTTTTCCTTAAATCCTGTCTTTAAGATTAGCCTTTAGCAGAAGTCTATAGAGATGGTAGTCACCATCTTGGACTGTTTTGAATAATAGATTAGAACTTTCCCTCATTCAGGTGTAGTTAGTTATACTTTTACAAATGAGTATAGAGAATTAAAGAGAATGAAAGCATCCACCCAAATTTGTGTGAAAGGTAAATTTGTCGATAACTATGGGGAGGGGAAATTTTTTTCCTAAACTACAAACTGATTTTTGTAGTTAAAAGATCTGTCAGAGGCAACTATTTTTCCAGTTTCAATCAGCTCCTTGAAAGAACACTGCATGTTTTTCTAATAGAGGGTACTTTCTGAATTTCTGAGTTCAGGAAGAGTAATGTACACAGCACATTAACACACCCCATCACAAAAATTAGTACTTGATAATTATTACTTAAGTGAATGGATTTTCTTCATTCAGTTTCTTTACTTTCTATCCTGTTTCCCCTGTTAGTACTCTTCAGGAACAGGTCTTCTCTGTTGTTTGTATCTATCAGGTAGACGAGGTTATGCTGCAGTAACAAACTAGCCTACACATCTCTATGACTTCACTCTCATGTTACATATCCATTGTGGGTTGACAGGCAGGCTCTGCTCACCCAGTCACTCAGAGATTTAAGCTGATGGAGGCTTCATTTTAATATGTCTTCCTACAACACTGTTGTAATGAGGAAAAGTCATGGCAAATTGTGCTGCTCTTAAATCTTCTACTCAGAAGAAGTAGGAGATTAACTACCTTCTGCAGTGGCAAAGGCAAGACACATGGCCATATGTAGGTCAAATCCTACCATGTTGCTTGGAAAGAGGAACAGAATAAGTGGGAATAGCCGTCATGGCTACAACGTGACTATATGGTAATAATGGTGATTTGGGTGGACCTCTTCCTGAAGGGTTTCAAGTGGCTTCAGTATTCATAACTAATCCACATTTAAGTGAGACAAGCATGTTGCTGGTGCCATTGCTCTTAAAGGAAGTAGAAGGACATAGGGAGGGAGAATTAGTGATGTACTCAAAACTATGAAAAGTGTTAGCAGAAATCCTGTCACCCAGACCCCTAGATTCCTGATGTCCTGGCTTCAGAAGCACCTTCACGACCTGCCTCGGTCCTTTCAGGAATAGGTCATTCCAGTAAGCATCTTGAGCCCAAGTCTCTGTGGTGGTAGGTGAGTTTGCAGTTTAGATGGACTTTAAGAATGGTTAGTCTTCTGGAGCAACTCTGGGAGGCTGGGTTATGTAGACTAGAAATAAAATAAAATTGAGATTAAAAGTCAGGCGGGTCTGGGTTTAAACTCAAATTTTGTCTCTCCCCTGTGGAACCTCAGGGGAGTTCCTTTACTTGTCTGAAATTCAATTTCTTCCTGTGGGAAATGAGGGCAGTATTTGGCATCCGGAAGGTTGTGGCAATGAATGGCGGAGGCAGAGCCCTCCCGGGAGTGGGAGCTGTCATCACTGGCCTCCCCTGCATCAGTGGTTTTTGGAGTCCCACATGGAGAGCATTAGAACAGACCCAGAAATATTGGGGCAGTATTCGCAAGTGAGGCTGATATTGTTTCAAGATAAATAAACTTGGGTTTTGTTTGTCATAAGCCACTTTGTAATTTTGCTAAAATATCGTTAAGTTCGAGTAAGTTCCATCATACATTTTCAGGGCCTTTTTGTTTGTTTGTTTCATTTTTCTCCCGCCATGCTTGGAATTGCTTTTAGGGCAACTTACTACTAGCCATGGTAAGGGCAACTGGGCACCAAGAAGTTACTCAAGTCAAAAAGAAGCTTCTAGAAGCTATCTCGTTCTAGTTCTAAGAGACTTTTGGGTACCCAGTACCAGGGATAGCCTGTCTGTCATTACTTGTGGGGAAACTCTTGTCGTGGTGATAGCAGAGAGGAGTCCCAGCCCTGAGCTGGTCGCCTTGTTGAAAAGCATAACTCTGCTTTAGGCAAAAGATGGCTGGTCTCGTTTTCCTTGTTTAATGGGATACCAGCCTTCGCCAACTTCATCTGTTGTGGTTCATGTGGGTGGGATCACATGTCTCAACGGTATTGCTGAGTGCCTTGTAGGTCTGATCTCACACCGAGTTTCTCTTTCCTCCCCTTTCTCGGTATATTGCAGAATGAGGGTGTTTGGACCTAAGTCAGGAGGAAAAAAGAAAACAAACCATCATTTTGAGTCAACAGTTGCTTAGTAAGTACCTGCTGACCAGGAATCCACCACTTGTTTGGACTATTAGAAGCCAAAAAAGAAAATTCAAACTGGTTTATGAGTGTAGATACCATCTCGGTTTTTTCAAGGCCCACAAATAAAATCTAATTTCTAAAAGTGCGTACCTGTTGGTAAAGACACATAAATATTGGGTCAAAATTTGAAATGTA
>NC_043703.1:104942443-105039943 GCF_006229205.1 Suricata suricatta | reverse complement strand
CTTTATCTGATCAAGCCTGTGTGCTGTTTGGAAAATATCTCCACAGATCCTCCAAGGAGCATTATTTATCTTTTGCAGTTGACACTCAAGATGAAATGTATTGACACCCAAGGGCTAGATGGTGTCCAACATTTCTTCCAGTTAAAAATTCTGTGAGATCTGTAATCTAGGGATGTAAATAGGTCCATGGTTCCCAGACCTGTCTGTGCATAAGCTGTGGCAGTTTTGTAAATACACCTCTTCAATTGGATTTTCTCAGAATGTAATTTGAGAATCTGTATTTTTTTTTCAGCTCCCCTGGTGATTGTTATGTGGCTATTCTATGGATTGGCATTTGGACTCTGCCACTTTAGATTGTGTGATTTAGAGTTCTTTTTATTTAATAATTTTTTTAATGTTTATTTTTGAGAGAGAGAGAGAGTGCAAGGGAGGGAGACAGAATCTGAAGCAGGCTCCAGGCTCTGAGCTGTCAGCACAGAGCCTGATGTGGGGCTCGAACTTGTGAACCATAAGATCATGCCCTGAGCCGAAGCTGGATGCTCAACCCAGATGCCCCTAGTTCTGTTTATTTTAATAACGGCAATTTACAAGTTGGAATCATTGCCATTTCTGTGAGAGCCTCATGATTGACTTTCAATGAGCTAAAAAAGTTTTGATGAATTTCTACTTTTATCTATTTATCTATCTTGCTGTTTTATCATCAAGCTTCTAAAGAGTACCATGGAGTACTGCCCATATCTGGGCTTGTGGAGCCCTGTTTTGATTGGGTTCAAATATTAGACTCACAAGCTTATCAGCTTTGTGGCCTTGAACAAGTCATTTAGCATAAACAGGTAATTTAATCTTATCTTCTGTGAAATTGAATACCCACCATGCAGAGTTGTTGAGATTCCAACATTCTGTTATTTCTACATGGTGCTTTGTATAGCAGTGACTGAGCACCTACCATGGACCAGGTGGTATAAAACCAAGTGGAGAGGCAAGTTGAATAAATAGAGTCATGGTTTCTGAGAGTCATCAGAACCAGTGTTTCACTTTTCTTCCCATAATCCCCATGTTATAATTAGGCACATGTGTACACACAGACAAGTGAAAACAAAAGTTTCACAAAACAATGTCTTTGTTGTGTGTAATGCACCTTGAAACTTTCTGTTCCATTCCATTAAACAAGACTGATCATGACCCCTACAATTCATTTCATGGTCCATGAATGGATTATTACCTGCATTAGACCACTCTGTTTCCCAGTATTTCTACTAACCCCTCATCATGACCATCCAACCCCTGGGTGTATACTTCCCGTGATGAGAAACTCTTTGAAGCCAGGAAAAATGCCGCTCAATTCACTCTAGCTGGTATTACTTGAGCATTGACTATTAACAAAGCAATCCACTGTCTTCATATTGTGTGTTTTATGTGAAGGCCTGTAAGCTGATTATTTGGAATGCTGATTGTGTTTCCATAGTACCCTTCTGTTGGTCCTTGGATAGCCAGGACCTACTGTACTGCTTTCTATTCCAGACTGTGAAATCTTTGTTCTTATCAAAACTCAGCTGTCCTTTCACCCAGTGTTGATAAGCTAATTACAGCCAAGAGGTTCCTGACTGACAAGTTGCCTTGCATTTTAAGAGAAACCCTTGAAGGCTAAAACAACAAAATTTTTTTTATTAGACAAAGCTAGTGAAGAGAGAATGTTGGTCATGACAGAATTTTGGAACCCTTTCTAACTGTTTCTGCTCTTGGGAACTAGGACCAAGAACATAGATGAAGTATGTGGTTATGTACTGGGTCTGATTGGGCCAGTGGGGTATCCTGTCCTAATTTCTCTGAACATTCTCAAGAATGGAGGATGCTTCCGTGAGGCATTGTATCCTTTTCTTTTCTTTTTTATTGGAGAGAGAGAGGGACAGAGAGAGAAGATGTGAGGGTGGCAGGCAGAGGGAGAGAGAGAGAATCACAAACTGGCTCCACACTCAGCCCACGGCTCCACGTAGGGCTTGATCCCACGACTCTGGACAGTCAACTGACTGAGCCACCCAGGCGCCCCCCATATACATTCTAAAGTGTGAGACATGATCAGGAATAAATTCTTGCATGAGGACTGCATTGGGAATAACCACATAATTCACATTTGAGACAAAGACAGTGTACTTACGTATGGGAAGCACCGTGTCTGAAACTTAGATTTGTGCCAGGTTAATGTCAGGTTTGGAGTTCTTTGTATTGATTAAGTTAATTACTGATCAAATTGGTTATGTTGCCAATTAAACACTGGTTCAAAAGAATTTCTGATGAAAAAAAATCACATATAAGCTTATTGATTTGATTTGGAAGACACATAGTGTCCTGGTTGAGCCATAGGAAGTTTTATGATACCCTCTTCCTGGGTGTAGGATGTAATGTTGGCAAGATGAACTCTTTAAATCTGTAGTGATATATTGCATTACTTGAGGATGAGTGGGGAGGAAGAGGAAAAACACACACAGACAAATATACTCACACAGAGTACAGAAGGGGAATAGAAGAGAGAGAGAGAGGGAGAGAGAGAAAAAGAAGTCACAAGTAATTCCTTAAGAGACATGATTGACCTAGGGATTAACTAGGCTGTACACAAACAAATGTGTACTACTTCATAATATATTTAAGTAGGAAGCTGGTAATAATAGTTTTGGTTTAAGGATCAACCAGTTGTGTGACCTTCAGCAAGTTAATTGACCTCTTTGAGCCAGTTTCATCATTTACAAAATAAAAGAGTTAGACAAAGATTTCTAAATCCTTTCTGAAGCTTGAAAATGCTATTGTTCCAGGGATTTATACAAGTTACACATCAGTGAAACATTACAATGCCTTCTAAAATCATAAATTTATCCATTTAACAAATATGGAATAAGGGCCTACCAGCATTTTTTCTCCTCAACAAAATAAGAAAAGTTTCTCAGCTGTGCTCACTGCTACTTGGCTTTTATACCTTTCTGAGCTCAGTCAGCGCTCAGGCCACAGCAGGCTAAGGATAGATTCTGCCACCGGAAGGAGGGAGGGTAGTTTCTTGATTAATGCCAAGTCTACTTCGGGCTACAGACATCCCACTACCTTTTTCTTCAGAGGAGCAGCAGTCAGAATGGATCTTCCTGCTGGTTTCCATGGGGCAACTGTTGACCGATGGGTGTGAGGGGAAGAGGGGGAGGAAGGGAGAGGCAGGTCAACCTTGTCAGGGGCCAACCAGCCATGTAGATCAAAAGCAAATGATGACATTCATAAACCCTTGTCTTACCAAAATAGGGAAATAATATTCTTATGCTGTATGCAACTGTTATCCTTTGGGGTCAGTAGGTTGGAGATAAAGGAAAAAGAACCTGAGGGAAAAGCCAATTATAAGACATAAAATAATATGGATCTATATTGGAGAAAATGCTGAAAAAATAACCTAGAAAATGTAGCATGAAATACTTAGCCAAAAACAGAAAGAAGAAAGATCATGTAAGGCCGGCTGAGCTTGGCATCTTTCTCATTGATTGTGCCTGCATATTTTAGGATGTTGCTTGCAGCCTGTTGCCTTAGTTTTTATTTTGTCCGTCGCCTAATTTTACCCTTTAGCCATTACTACAAAGCTCACTGACTTCTTTTTAGAATGAATGAATTGTAGTATAAAAAATGTTAATGTATATGGTGTCATAATTAATGTAATATAAAATTAACAAGTGTGTAAATAAAAAGCACCTTTTTTCGATTATTGCTTTAGTGACAAGCCAATATAAGAATAATTTGAATTTCTTAAAAACCGAACCCTTTGTCTGTTATGGTAAAAGTCCTAGGTTATTCCAGGTCCCATCATTTATTTGATTAAAATTTTTTAAAATAAATATATCTTTAAGTAAGGAATTATATATGTAGAAAAGTATACAACAATAAGTATGAAGTTTAATTAGTTTTTAAATGAAATATACTTTATTTTTAGAATAACTTTAGATTTACAGGAACATTGGGCAGATGGTACAGAGTTTTCCTAACTCTTAGGTCAAGTTTCCACCTAGTAGTCACATCCTATGTTAGTATGGCACATTTGTTGCAATAGTTGAACCGATACTGGTACATTATTATTAACTGAAGTCTATACTTTATTCATATTTTTTTACTTACTTTTCACATAATGTCCTTTTTTCCCCCTTTTTTTTCTGTTTTAGGACCTAGGACACTGCCATATGTATGATTGTCCTGTCTCCTTTCCTGTCTGGCAGGGTCTCAGACCCTTCTTGTTTGGATGACCTTTTGAGGAATTTTGAGGAGTACTGGTCAGGTGTGTTGGAGAATGCCCCTCAATAAGAATTTATTTAATGTTTTTCCCGTGCTTAGATTCAGGCTGTGGGTTTCTGGAAAGAACACCACAAAGGTAAATTGCCATTTTCGTCACATCATGTCACATCAGGGGTACATATTTATCAACGTTTATCACCTCGATCACCTGGTTGAAGTAGTTTCTGTCTGGTTTCTCCACTGAAAAGTTACTTTCCACCCCTTTTCATATTGTACTTTTAACTCACTATGTAGAGTCTATACTTAAAATGGGACCTATGCTCTACCTGCCTGAGGAGTTAGTATGTATAAATTATTCACATTCTTTTGCATAGGGGATTTATATATTATTTCCAGTTTGTTTATATTAGTATATATTCATTTATTCTATACTTTGGTTTTTAATCCAGTACTATTGTATTTATTTTGTTGCTCTAATTATCCTAGCTTTGGCCATTGGGAGTTCTTTCAGTTAGCTCCTATGTTTCTTGAAGCATTTCAAGTTTCTTTTTTTATAGGCACTTCTTCCTTTATTTTTGGTTTTAATTTTTTTTAATGCTTATCTATTTTTGAGAGGGGGAGAGAGAGAGAGAGAGCAAGTGAGTGTGGAGAAAGGGCAGAGAGAGAGGGAGACAGAATCTGAAGCAGGCTTCAGGCTCCCATCTGTCAGCAAAGAGCCTGACGCGAGGCTTGAACCCACGAACCGTGAGATCATGACTTGAGCTGAAGTCTGGTGCTTAACTGACTGAGCCTCCCAGGCGCCCCACTTTCTTACTTTATGACATGACAAGATGCTACAGGCTCATGTTGTGTATTTCCCGCCCCATTTATAGAATTGAGCTTTTCTCTGAAGACTTATGTACTGGAAACCAAGATATGAGCGGTAGGTGTGCTCCTTCCTGATTTGCAATTGTTGATTCTGGGCTCTTTCAATTGGAAGAATGAGGAAATATATGTGTGTATATTAATCCAGATATATATGAACATAATCTATATTTTTAAAAATCCATCTATATATTAAGTCAAATACAAGTTCATATTGACATCTTCAACTTGAATCCATTACCATATGAGTCATTCTAGTCTTTGCATATCTGTAAAACTCCACTGCAACAGTAAGAAACCTGGTTCCTACCATTCATTGTCTATTTACTTAATTGTTCAGTTGCAGTGTGCACGTATAGTCGTATCTGAATTTCCTGTATCCTGTATATCTGTGGGACACAGCTTTATCAACTTGAGTATGGTGCTTATATATTGTTCATTTTTGCCTTTAATCTTAAAAACTCCATTCATGGAGTGTCTGGGTGGCTCAGTTGGTTGAGCATCTGACTTCGGTTCAGGTCATGATCTCATGGTTTGTGGGTTCAAACCCCATGTCAGGCTCTGTGCTGACCACTAGCTCAGAGCCTGGAGCCTACTTCAGATTCTGTGTCTCCTTCTCTCTCTGTCCTCCCCTGTTCATGCTCTGTCTCTCTCTCTCTCAAAAATAAATAAATATAAGGAAAAAAAACCTAAAAAAACTCCATTCATTTCCAAAGTCACTTGGGTCAGTAGCTCTTCCTTCTGCCTCCTTCAGTAATGTTGTTTCATGCATTTGTAGTGCAGTTAGATTCTTTGATGATAGTCTGTATTCCATCTTTATGACCTCCTAAATAATACTTAAAATTTTACATATATTGTTTCATACTTTGTGCTTTAAATATTTATGTTTTGACAAATGCATGTATCTACTGTGACAATGTCATATAAAAAGTTTCACAGCACTAAACAATGCCTTGTGCTTCACCTGTTTAGCTGTCTCCTCTTTCTCTGAACTCCTGACAACCACAGATCATTTTACTGTCCCTATAGATATGCCTTTTCCAGAATGTCATATAATTGGAGTCATTATAGTATGTGTAACCTTTTCAGACTGGCTTAGCAATATGCATTCAAGTGCCATTAATGTCTTTTTGTGGTTTGGTGTTTATTTCTTTTTATTGCTGACTAATATTCCATTGTATACCTGTATATACCACAATTTATTCACCTACTGAGGACATGTTAAGTTGCTTCATTTGGGGCGATTATAATTAAAGTTATTATAAACATTTGGGCATAGGTTTTGGTGTGGCCTTCAGTTTTCACATCAGTTTGGAAAATATCTAGGAACATGATTGCTGAATTGTATGGTAAGACTGTTTAGCTTTATAAGAAACTGCCAAACTATCTCCCAAAGTGACTGTACCATTTTGCATTCCCATCAATAATGAATGAGAGTTACTGTTGCTGTGTATCCTTGCTGGCATTGCAATTGTCAGATTTTTGACTGTAGTCATTCTAATAGGTGTTTAGTGGTATCTCGTTGTTTTAAGATGTAATTCCCTAATGACGTATGATGTTGAGCATCTTTTCATATACTTATTTGCCATCTGTATATCTTCTTTGGTGAGGTCTTTTTCCCATTTAAAATTGGATTTTTTTCTTGTTGAGTTTTAAGAGGTTTTGTACATTTTGAATACCAGTCCTTTATTCATCTATGTGTTTTGCAAATGTTTTCTCCCAGTCTGTGACTTGTGTAGTGATTCCCTTAAGTCTTTCACAGAGCAGAATTTTTAAATTTTAATAGTCTAACTTTTCATTCACAGATTGTACTTTTGATATTCTATGTAAAAATTCTTTACTAAATCTAAGATCATCTAGATTTTTTATGTTTTCTTCTAGAATTTTTATAGTTTTGAGTTTTATATTTAGGTATATGATACCATTTTTAATTAATTTTTGTAAAAAGTGTTAGGGCTGTGGTGTCTGGGTTCAGATTTTCTTTCTTTCTTGTTTCTTTTCTTCTTTTTTTTTTTTTAATATGGACATCTAGCTAGTCTATTGCCATTTGCTGAAAAGACTATACTTTTCTTTATTGAATTTCTTTTGCTCTTCTCTCAAAGACCAATTAACTAGATTTCAGTCAATTTCTAGGCTTTCTGTGGTGTTTCATTGATCTATGTATCTGTTCTTTTGCCAATACCACACGTATTAATTACTCTAGCTTTATAGTGTATTCTGTACTTTGTTGTTATCCTTCCGTATTATTTTGGGTATTCTAAGCCTTTTGCCTTTTTACGTAAATTTTAGATTCAGTTTGTCAGTAGCTACAAAGTACATTGCTGTGGTTCTGATTTAGATTGTGTTGAATCTATTGATTAAGTTGGGAAGAATTGACATCCTAATCCATGAACACTGTATATCTGTCCATTAATCTAGATTTCCTTTGATTTATTTTATCAGAGTTTTATAGTTTTTGTTATATAAAACGTGTACAGGTCGTGTTGGTGGCTCAGTCGATTAAGCATCCGACTTTGGCTCTGGTCATGATCTCATGGTTCCTGGCTTCAAGCCTTGCGTTGGGCTCAGAGGTTAGCTCAGCGCTTGGAGCCTGCTTCGGATTTTGTGTCTCTCTCTCTTTCTGTCCTTCCCCTGCTCATGCTCAAAATCTCTCTCTTTCTCTCAAAAATAAATAAACATTAAAACAATTAAAAAAAAAGACCTTGTACATATTTTGTTAGATTTGTGCCTAAGTATTTCATATTTAAAAAAAATGTTTATTTATTTATTTTTTCTTTTTTTTCCCATAATATTTTATTGTCAAGTTGTTTTCCATACAACACCCAGTGCTCTTCCCCTCAAGTGCCCTCCACCATCACCACCACCTGTCTTCCCCCCTCCCCCCTCCCCCCCAACCCTCAGTTCATTCTCAGCTTTCAATAGTCTCTCAAGTTTTGCATCCCTCTCTCTCCCCAACTCTCTCTCCCCCCTTATTTTTTACAGAGAGAGAGAGAGAGAGAGCTGAGGAATGGCAGGGAGAGAGAGAGACAGAGGACCTGAAGCAGGCTCTGTGCTGAAGTGTAGAGAACCTGACTTGGGCCTCGAACTAACAAACTGTGAGATCATGACCTGAGCCAAAGTTGGATGCTTAACCCACTGAACAATTCGGGTACCCCAAGTATTTAATATTTTTGATGCTATTATAATATTTTTTTGTTTTTAAATACCAGATCCTAGTTTATTGCTGTTCTATAGAAAAGCAATTGAGTTTTTAATATTTACTTTGTATTGCTTTATAGCAACTTTACTATTAACATTTATTAGTTACAGGAGGGGTTTTTCATTTGTATTTTATTTAGGGTTTTCTTCAGTGGCAAACAAAGATAGTTTAATTTCTTCCTTCTAAATCTGTATACCTTTTATTTCCTTCCCTTGTGTTATTATACTAGCTAGGACTTCCAGTATGATGTTGAATGGATTGATGGGAATGGATATCCTTGCTTGTTTGAGATCTTAGTGGGAAAGCATCTGTATTCTCACCATTGAGTGTGATTGTCAACTGTACATTTTTTGGTAGACGTTCTTCATCAAGTTGAGGCAGTTCTCCTTTATTCCTAGTTTGCTAAGAGATTTTATCACAAACAAGTGTTGGATTTGTCAAATGTTTTTCCTGCATCTGTTGATAAGATTATATGAGTTTTCTTCTTCAGCCTGTGATATGGAGGATTATATTAATTGGTTCTCGAATTTGAACCAGCCTTGCATATCTGAAATAAATCCCACTTGGTTATGGTGTATTACTTTTTTACATTGTTGAATTTGATTTGCTAATATTTTATTGAGGATTTTTGCATCTAGGTTCATGAGAGATATTGACCTATAGTTTTCCTTTCTTATAATATCTTTATCTGGTTTTGGTATTAAGATAATTCTGGCTTCATGGAATGAATTGCCAGTCGTCCCTCTGTTTCTGTTCTCTTTAAAGATTGTAGAAAGTTGGTATAATTTCTTCTTTAAATATTTGGTGAAATTTATCAGTTGAACCATCAGGGAATGCAGCTTTCTCTTTTTGGAAGATATTAACAATTTATTCAGTAAACATTGAACTATCTCAATTACCTATTTCTCCTTGTGTGGATATTTTTAGCTAGTGTCCTTCAAGGATTGTTCTGTTTTATCTAAGTTATCACATTTGTTGGCATAGAATTATGTATAATAATCCTTTGTTATCCTTTTAATGTCCTAGAATGAGTAGTAGTAACCCCTCTTTTATTTCCATTATTGGTTTTTTGTGTCTTCTCTCCTTTTTCTTAGTTAACTTAAGCTATAGATTTATTAATTTTATTAGCCTTTTTAAAGGAACCAGCTTTTGGCCTCATTGATTTCCTCTATTGTTTTGTTTGTTTGTTTGTTTGTTTTCCATTTCATTGATTCCTGCTCTAATTTTTATTATTTCTCTTCTTCTGATTGCTTGAGGCAATTGTTTTTTAGTCTTCAGGTCTCTAAGGTGAAAGCTTAGATTGTTGATTTTAGATCTTTCTTCTTTTTGAATAAGTGCGTTCTGTGCCATAAGTTTGCCTATAAGCACTGCTTTTGCTACGACCCATAGATTTTGATAAATTGTATTTTCCTTTTTGATTTAGATCAAAGTATGATTTAGATTTTTCTTGAGACTTCCTCTTTGATTTATGTTATTTAGAAGTGAGTTGTTTAAATTCTCAATATTTGTGGATTTTCTGGTTTCTTTGATTTCCAGTTTAACTGTATTGTGTATATAGTCTGAGAACATATTTTCTGTGATTTCTATTTTCCCAGATTTGGGAAGGTATGTTTTCTGGTCTAGAAACTGGTATGTCTTAGTGAATATTCCATGTAAGCCTGAGAAAAATGTATATTGAGAAGATGTTTTAGGGTCAAGTATTCTATAAATGTCAACTAGGTCAAGATGATTATAGTGCTGTTTGGGTCAAATATATCCTTATTTTCTGGTTGCTTTATCTGTCAACTGAAAAAGAGGTGTTGAACTCTCCAACTATAATAGCAGGTTTGGTTTGTCCTCTTCTCCTTGTGATTTTATTAGTTTTTGCCTCATGTATTTTGATAGTCTGTTGTTAGGTGCGTACATGTTTAGGATTGTTATATCTTTTAGGAGCATGAACTCTATTATCACTATATAATGTCCTCTTTATTCCTGATAATTGCCCTTGTTCTGAAGTCTGCTTTGTCTGAAATTAATATAGGGACTCCAGCTTTGTTTTTTAGTAGTATTATCATCGTATATATTTCTTTATGCTTTTACTTTTTTTGTATGAATTTTTATATTATAAGTGGGTTTTGTTGTAGACAACTTACAGTTTTGTTGGTTTTTTTAAAATCTACTCTGACAATCTGTTTTTCAATTGGTATATTTAGGCCAATATTCACTTTTATTTATTTATTTATTTAAAATTTTTTTGTTTTTAATGTTTTATTTATTTATGTATTTATTTTTTTTTAAATGTTTTTTATTTATTTTTGAGAGACAGAGAGAGACAGTGTGAGCAGGGGAGGGTCAGAGAGAGAGGGAGACACAGAATCTGAAACAGGCTCCAGGCTCTGAGCTAGCTGTCAGCCCAGAGCCCAACACGGGGCTCAAACCCATGAACCATGAGATCATGACGTGAGCCGAAGCCGGATGCTTAGCTGACTGAGCCACCCAGATGCCCCTGTTTTATTTATTTTTGAGAGAGACAGACAGCATGAGCAGGGCAGGGTCAGAGAGAGAAAGAGACACAGAATTCGAAGACAGGCTCCAGACTCTAAGCTAGCTGTTAGCACAGAGCCTGACGCAGGGCTTGAACCCACGAACCATGAGATCATGACCTGAGCCAAAGCCGGACACTTAACTTACTGAGCCACCCAGGCGCCCTGATGTTCACTTTTAAAATAATTATTGACAGAGTTGGATTGACTTCTGTTTGTTGCACATGTTTATTGTTTTTTTCCCCTCTTTTTCTGCTCTGATTTTTGATTGTGATTTCTACGTATCTTATATGACTCATTTTGTTCTTTTATCAATTATACTTGTTTAAAACATTTTATTCCCTAGAATTTGCAATACACGTTTACAACCAAATTTAACCTCAAATAATACTATACCACCTCATGAGTGGTCCAGGTGCTGCTTAACAGAGCGTTCCTGACTCTTCCCTCCTGTCTCTCATGACATTGCTGTCATCCATTTCACTAGTCCATATGCTCAGTCACCCAATTCATTGTGATAGTTGTTAGTTTGGACACACTGTTATACTTTAGATCAATTAAGAATAAGAAAAAGAAAAAGATCTTACTTTCACGTATTCCTTCTTTTATACTCTTCCTTTATCTAAATCTGACTTTCTGACCTATATAGTTTTTCTTCTTGAAAAACTTCTCTTAACATTTCTTACAGAGCAGCTCTGGCAATGAATTCTCTCAGTTTTTGGCTGAGAGTCTTTAGTTCTCCTTCACTTTTGAAAAAAAATGTTGATACATATAATTCAAGGTTGATGGTTTTTTTCCATGCTTTCAACATTTCACTCCATTTTTTTGCTTACATGACTTCTGATGAGAGGTCTGATGTAACTCTTTTAACTTTTATTCATGTGACTCTGTAGGTAAGGCTTTAAAAAATATTTATTCATTTTTTTGGCTTTCTTCAATTTGAATGTGAGATATCTAAATGTAGAGCTTGTTGGGAATTTATTCTGTTTGGTGTTTGCTGAGGTTTTTGGATCTGTAGTTTAGTCATAAATTAATGTCAATTTCTTGAGAATTATTACCTCAGGTATTTCTTCTGTTTCATTATCTCTTTCTTCTCCTTCTGATATTCTAAGTGAGCATATGTTACACTTCTTAAAATTCTTCCACAGCTTTTTATCATTCTTCCTTTTCTTTGTATTTCAGGATGGGGTTTCTGCTGATCTGTCTTTAAGCTCACTGGTTCTTTTTCTCAGCCGTATCCAGTCTCATGATGAGCCCATTGAAGGTATTCTTCATTTCTGTTTATTATATTTTATTTGTAGCATTTATTTTTTATTCTCTCTTAGAGATTCCATCTTTCCACTTCCCTTATCCATCTAGTCTTGTATGTTGGTTACCTTTTCCACTGGAGCCCTTCAAATATCAATCATAGTTATTTTTAATTCTTTAGTATTTCCACAGTCTGTGTCATTTCTGAATTCTGGTTGACTTCTTGCTTTATCTCTTCAGACTGTCTTTTTTTCCCTTGGGTTTTTTTTGTTGTTGTTGTTGTTAGCATATCTAACAATTTTTTTGTTGAAAGCTGGAAATGATGTATTGGGGAATAAGAACTTGGATAAGAGGTCTAGTGTGAGATTTTAATTTAATCTGGCTTGGATTTGGGCTGTGTTTAATGTGTGCTGTGGCTTTAGGTGCCAGGAGCTTCAAATTCCTCTTGTGTCCTTGTGTTTGTTTCTTTCATTTACTTTGGGCATCCTTAAGAATTCCTCCTTCAACAGAATGTGTACCACATAACTCTTTCAACAATAATCCACCCTTATTATCCTGGAGTCCTGAAGATGTGATGGCAAGATGTGGGAGAGGCAAGGTGTTCAATAATTTTATGATAAAAGTCTTAGTCTTTTATTTAGTAGATTTTGTCCAAGTTGTGACCTCTACAAGTGTTTTTTAATTTCTTCCTTACTTAGTTGAGACAGGAAATCTAGAGAGTTTTGGTGTTTGATAATTGAACTTTCCCCTATGAAGGGTAAAGTTCTATATGAGATAAGGCAAAGTCTTTTTCCTAGAGAACAAGTCTTTTTTATGGAGAATGCTCTTGATGTGCTTCAAGTGGTTACACTTTCTTCCTTCTCCCAGAGCTCTGAGGAAGACCTTTCTTGGGTCTTAACTATGAGAACCTGCTGTGGTTCCTAGAGGAAAAGCCCACAAAAGCAGGGGGTGTTCCACCAGGACTCACCCTCCTGCTAGTTTACATCCAGCCTCCAGCAGTTCGTCAAAATGACCATTTAGGTATTTCTTCCAGTTTGTGACTTCAGTGGTTTCTGCTTCAGGTAAGCAGATAATGATTGTGAGTCTGTGTTCTTCTGTGAACATTGGGGTTAGAGAGTTTCAAATGCACAAAAATCTATAAAGTAATTTTTTCATTGGAAATTTTAATAAAAAATTTAATGGTTGTAAATATATTTCATTTTGATAAGCCAAATTATAATACAGTAAGTCACATTTGAAATCCCTCCCCCAAAAACTAATCGAGAAAATTCTGAACATTTGTAAGAATAACAAATTTCTGGCCACCATTCATCAAAGAAAGAACATGGTGCCATTTGAGTAGCCAGCCACTCAGACGACTATGTTATTACTAATGGTGGTATGTTTAATGAAAAATTATGCCCCCTAAAAAGCAATCAGTTGATTATGTCCAATGTGTATTATGAATACTTAATACAGTAGGCGAATTGCCTGCGCTCTACAAAATGTAATAGCTGTTTGTAATCTTTTGTTAAATGAGCCAGGGACCTAAATAAATAATAAAATAAATTAGAATGTTTAGTGATATTGAATCATATATTCTTAAATGCACAAAGGATTGGCATATTAATTTATTATATAAGTTGAACCTCTCTTGGTATCCTGTGTGCCAGAGAAAGTCCGTGCTATTTCCAAGCATGCGTCATGTGGTCTTTGTGAGAACAGCTCTCACCCCGTTACTGTCTCTCATGAATTCCCATCATACAGTCATAGAGCTGGAAGGAAACCCATGGAATATAAAGGGACACATTAGCATGTAAAGGCTGGTGCTTGACCATCTGCAGATGAAGGGTCACAAAGAAGATATTTGCAACGAGGCTCAGCTAGTTGTGACCACTCTCTGGATCTGTACCTGTCAGACAGAGGTTGACACCTGTGACAGGTACATTCTGATTTCCACATTCCTTGTGCAGAATCCGACGTGCTCACAACAGCATGGCAGCCAAGTGTCAAGTGCTTCACCTCTCAGCATGGAGACACTCAGAAACCCTGGCTGGAAAAGGCACTTGGACTCACCTCTGGAAGTGCATACCAGGCAGGAGAACTGAACCAGGAGAGGGTTCTGTTAAGCCTTGTTTGACAACAGGTGCGAGGAGTCACGCATGCTGACACTTCTCGTCCCCAGTGCTCCATGCTCCGGCACCTCCCGACCCAGCCCCGCACAGTAGAGAGGTTGAGGCTGAGGCCACTGGAGGGACAGTGAGGATGTCTCCATGTCCCCTTGTCCCACGTGGGGTTTAGTGAGAGGGAGAAGGGTGTGTGATTTCAGAGCAGGAGATGAATGTTGTGTGTGAGTTACTGCCTACTCAGGCTGGGATTCTTCTGACAAACTCAGTTCCTTCTTGGGACTCAGGTACTCTCATGAGGACAGAATGTTGGGGAAAAAAAATTAAATTTCTAGAACACTTTTAAACCAGAATCTATATATTGGTGGGCATTATTGTTTTAGGTAGAAACTTCAGGACCAGAGCCACTCCTTAGGAAAGGAATGTGCTTTCACTCCCTTAGATATGACTCTGGGCCTTTAGGTCTGCTCTCAAAATCTCCTTGGATGTGAAACCGGGGGGCTGATATCTAATTTCTAGCAGGCCAGTGTTTCCCTCAGGGTGGGCTTGCAGGAGTCCATGTACATTCTCTTGTGACCAAGCAGGTATGAGATGTCCCCTGGTCTAAGGTTCTGATACCAAGACACTCACTGCTCTCAGCAGAGAGCCAAGCAGTGTACTTAGGACTCAGCATTGCCCCAACACCCTAGAGGACCACTTTTATTGAAATGTTCTGTAGGATAAGAGCTGATTTAAAAACTTGCTCTATGCAGTGTGTCTTTGGTCCATTATTTTATTGATATTGCAGATAGTGTTGTTATTTTATTTGATGTTTTTGCTTTTTAATTTTGTGGACATAGTGTATCTGATACGTTATTTTCCCCTCCCTTCTTTCTCTTTCTCCCTCCCTCTTCCCCTCCCTTTATTCCTTCCATCTTTCCTTTCTTTCCTCCCTTCCTCCCTTTTATAGATCAGTGTTATAGGGCTCAGAACCTCGGATCTGTGGCCTATTGGACATAAAAGAATATATCATTAGGGCATATGCTTTTCTTAGCTTCTTTTTTGACCTCCTTTGTTAACTGTGGAGTCTTACAGAGCCTGTATAGCCAACTTCTGCCTTTTTTGGAGGAAGGCTGGTGTGAACACCCAAATTCACAAATGAGCATCCTCACCCAGACATTGAGCCTGGGACATAAGCTGTTGGTAATTGGCTTTGGGGGTGGGGGGAGGCTAGAGCAGAGTGTAAGCTTTGGTGGACTCAAAATAAGAGGTGAAGGGGCCTGATCTATGATGACATACAGGTAAGCCTGGTGAGAATCTGACCCACTGACTTGGAAATGCTAATTTTTCTGTGAAAAGGTTGAAAGAATGTGGACTTTCATGCCACAAAGACTTTTGTTTGATTTCTGAGACTGCTTCTTATTATGCACACTTAAGCAGGCCACTAAACCTCACTGAGGCCTCAGTGTTCTGATCAGCAAATTGGGAACAGTAACATGTATCCGGTTGTTATGAGCATTAAATCAAAGAGTCTTTGCAGCACCTGATGTATTGATTCATATCACCCTGTTCTCCGTAAGATTGAGATAAATGTATTTGGAACCTCCCTGCTTTTTCAAATCTCTGGGAAGATGATGTGGACATTCATGCCTTCCTTTGAAACAATCCTGGCACCCCAGGGACTTGTCCGGAAATTCAGCTCGTGTTCGAGCCTGTTTAAGGGGCTTTTGCTTTCATCTTCAGGGACCAAATGCCAGTGGCTGCTTTTAATGAAACCAAATCCTTCCTCATTCTGTGTGATTTGGGGATTTGCTTCCCCAGCCTGGGCAGCAGTCGGATACATTCTGTTTTCTTTATTTTCCAAGTGACCCCAGAGCACTTTATGTTTCTAAAACTGACCTACTAGGAGAAACAAAATAAACTCTTCAATTCCATCTTCTCTTTCTCTGAATGTATTTGGGAGTGATCTGACTTTATGTACCTCTTCTCAGGGTTGCTGGCTCCAGAGTGATAACAACTAACATAAGTACATTTATCAGTTACATATTCTGGGAAGGTTCTGCAATGTGTCCTTGACACACTGATACCTTCCTTAGCCATTGGTGTCGCAGGAGCCAAACATGGATGAAATAGGTAAAATCACAGAAAACAAAGAAACAAAAATATTATGTCTTTTAGCCCCCAGGGGATACATATCCCAGTCCATTCCTTATCAGCAACTTTCCATCTCTTCTCTTCAGAAACTGGATGTCTGGGTAGCACAGCAAGGCCTTACCTGGACACTTTCCTGTGGAATGATTCTGGGGAGAAGCGGTTTATAGTGAGGAAACAGCTTCCCTTTTCTCTCTGGTTTTCTCTTTGGGCCTCTCCACCTGGTCTCATGTGAGAGGCTCACAGTCTGTGGTCACTCCCAGGCCCATCCTGGGCCTTTCATTTTGGCCACAGTCCTTTGGGTCCTACTTCTTCCTGCTGAGCTTGGGGCTATGGTTTTCCCCATCTGTGGTGTTTCCTTCTACAAGTCTACTATCTTGGCAAATACCTTTTGGGCTGTGGTTCCATGACCCACACTTTAACCTGGGTTTGCACTTGGTTCTTCCCCTTACTAGCTGGATGACTTTGGGCAAATTACTCAACTGCTCTGTGACACATTTTTTTCTTGTTTGTAAGTGGAGATAGTAAAAGCATCTGCTTTGCAGGGTTGTTCTGAGAATTAAGTGAAGTAATGCATATACGTGGACTTTACACATTGCTGGCACATTTCAAGCACTCAGCCTATCAATGGCTACTATTATTGTCACATTGTTTGGCCAGGAGCATTCAGTGGATGGACTGCTTTCCTCTGAGAGAGTGACGACATTAGAATGGACTCATCTAAGAGCTTCAGAATTAACAGAACCTTGGAAAATATTCTCAGCCTCTCCTTTCCCCCAACAGGCATGTAAAATCTTTAGGGAAGAGATGGGTGGATGAAAGTGTTGTCCTTAGGACAGGAGTCTGTATCCGCTTGGTACCAACCTAATCACTCAGCCCTGGTCTCATGGGCTTACATTGGCTATTGCTCTTGGCCAGAAAGCGCCTTCTAACCTACTCTACATACCAGTGCTGTGCTGATCTTCTGAAATCCTGCTTGAACCTCGCTGTTTGCTCTTCAGAACCTTCCTCTATTCAAGAAGGCCCTCTGTGCTGTCGTTACCTTCCTTTTTCATTTCTACCTCCCCTTGCCTCCCTGTAGCCCCACTGGTCTGTTTCATTCGTCCCTACTTCTGTGCTTTGCTCTTGCTGTTCTCTTCACCTGGAAGGCCTGGCCTATGGGTCTGAGTCCTACCTGTTCATTAAGTCCTCCCTCTTCCACAGAGCTTTCCCTGACCAGCCCTGCTCATTGTTCTCTTTCCTTCTCCCGAGCCATCGTGGTCACTGGTGATCACGAATTTAGTTCTGTCTGGGCTCCTTCTAAATATATGAGCCCAGATCACAGAGGCAGTTTCTGCAATGCACAACTGTCCTACAACTCTGACCTCAAACTGCCTCCATGTCCTCTTCCTTTTTCCTCTTTCTCACGGGCAAGTTGGTCTCATAATTCCCAGAGGAGGTAGAAGAAATCCTATGCATACCTCCTCTGTTTAGCCTACTTTCCTGCACCTTTAACTGTTCTCTACCCTCCCTCCTGTTGGGTCATGAGTCCCTGCTCCTACCAGAGGCCAATCCTTACCCCTGTGTTTTTGATCTCATCTCTTTGACCCTCTCAAGCCCTGCACCGTGATTTCTCCCTCTTTATGGGATCATACTTAGCAGCATGAAACATACTCTTGAAATTTACCTCTTATAACCATACCTGTTCCCTGAGGCTACTTTTTCCTTTAATTTCTCTGCTTTCTTTCGTAGCTAATCAAGAAACATCTGTCATTTATAGCTGTGTATACCTCTCTACTGCAGCTTTTTTTCCCCCTCTACCCACGGCAATTGGGTTCCAGCCTCACTATCAAACCCAAACTGCTCTTTTCAAGTTTACTGCTGATCTTCAATATTGTGTGTCTATCGTCATCTTACTAAGTTTCTTATAAATATTCCAGCTAACCATGCCTTCACTTTGAACACTTTCTTCTCTTGGCTTCTATGAGCCCTCTTTCTCTTGGTCTTCTCCTATTTTTTGTCCACTTCTTCCTGAAATCCTTTGCGGGGTGGGAAGGTTAGACTGAGGGTTCTCTTCTCCACCTGTACTTTCTTCCTGGGTGATTTTATCCAGGCAGACAGCTTTAATTACAATATATCCTGATGACTCCAGAATTTATATTTCTAATTTTAAATACTCCCTTTAATTCTGGACTCTTCCCTCCAGTGACCAACTCCTCATCTCCGCTTATGTGATGGGTACCTCCAACAGAACGGCCAGCGCTGTCTCCCAGGGAGATCTCACTGAGCCCATTTCTCTTCATTTTCTCTGGGCCATTGTCATTTCTCTCCTGTGCTCCAGCAGTGACTGCCTAACTGGTCTCTGCTTCTGTCCTTGTCCCCTCCTGTCCATTCTCCCCACAGTACCCAGGGCGATCTTTTAGAAATGTAAATCATATGTCAGAACCGTCCTGCTCCCAGGCCAGAGAGGTCTGTGTGCTTCCTCCCATGCATGCTTCCTCCGCACACTCTGCAGTCATCCACTGCCCCAGGCTCTGTGGCTGTAAGCCCCCGAGTGTGCTCTGCTGTGAGGCTCTTGCACTTGCTGTGTCCTCTTCTGGTAATGTTCTTCTGGATTTGCGTCCACGTTGTTTCCTTGCCTTCACTTTCTTTTTTTTTTTTAATTAAAAATGTTTTAATGGTTTATTTATTTTTGATACAGAGAGAGACAGAGCATGAGAGGGGGAGGGGCAGAGAGAGAAGGAGACACAGAACCGGAAGCAGGCTCCAGGCTCTGAGCTAGCTGTCAGCACAGAGCCCGATGCGGGGCTCAAACCCACGAACGTGAGATCTGACCTAGGCCGAAGCCGGAGGCTTAACCGACTGAGCCACCCAGGCGCCCCTCCTTGCCTTCACTTTCAACTTCTTCGTCCCTTCTGTTGAGAAGGGAGCTCATTTTTTATGTGACCCCATTTTGATTTTCATCATAGTGTGTATCACTCATTGATACTTTCTTGCATATTTGTTTACTTCCTTATTGTCTTTTTTCCCCCAAACCAAAAGAAAGCACTTTGAAAAGAGAGATCTTCATCTTGTTCATCCCTGTCCCTGTTACCTGTCACATAGAAGGTACTCAGCACTTATTTTTGAATGAATAAATGTCGACTACATGTTATTTTATATTTCTGGTTTTGCCAGGGCTTGAAACAAAGAAAATGATTGCCCTCTGAGAGCTAAGGTTTTGATGTAGATCAGGGCAAGGATGTGGGAATCCCCTAACAGGCAGATTGATTCTTAGGCCAAGACTTGGCTGTGAGGGATTGACTGTATTAACACAACCTAAGGCAAGGATCCATCAGTGAGAAGGGGGACTGGTCGGCCCCCAGAAACCTAGACAAAGGAAAATACTTAAAGCTTCTGTTGTCATTGCCCCTGCAAGCACTGACCGGGAGCCTTTGCCACTGGAGTATGTTTCATCAGCAGCATCATTCCTACTGCGAGATCAGAATATTTAGGTGGGTGTGATTAAGTAGTCAGTGAATCAGACTCACTTTCTTGGAGTCCATGTACACTAGATCTCCTAGTGATTATTTTTGGCCTCCCTTGTAAGCCTACCTATATGGGGAGCATGTGTTGGTCACATGCTCTTTATGTATCCAGTCCTTGGGAGAGTTATTGCTCAGAGTGAATTAATAAAATGACATCTTGAGGATATCAGCCTAGTAAGCTTGTTATAACGTGCATCCCCCTCTGTGTGATTTACGTTTTGGGTGCTGACAAAGCCTGGTCTCTGAGCCTTCGTGACTGGGTCTTGGTATGTATATTTACCAGGGAACAAAGGCCGTTCTGGGAAACTGTTGGGGAAACAGCCTGCTTGTTCCAGGTAGACTATATACAGTTGTTATCATTTCTCTTCTTGCTGCCCTTGAAAGCCTACAAACATATTTCAAACTCTACTATGTGCTAGGTTCTTCCCTAGGCCCTGGGATACAACTATAAACAATGATAAGGGTTTCACTGCCTTGGAATTTAAAGTCTAGTGGCAAAGACAGACTGTACAAAGTAAATGAATAAATGAACAAGGCAATTTCAGATCATGTTAAGTGCCATGAAAAAAGGGCAGTGTGGTTGGGGAATGGAGTGCACAACAACACTAGTTTCCAGAGTCAGAAAAGGCCTCTTCAAGGAGATGACGTCAGTCTTAACATTGACTGGGAGCTATGGGAAAAGAGCCATGGGAAAATCACAGGGAGGAGTTCTACCTATAACCTCCCTAACTAGAATGCCAGATTTTGTCTGAAGATTGGGTGGAAGGAGCTGTGTGGATCATACTCATGGTTCATATCTTCTGAACCCAGAATTGGAATACCTGCTGCTATGGGCTGCATTGTGTCCCCGTGAAATTCAAATGTTGAAATCCTAAGCATCAGTACCTCAGAATGCAGCTGCATTTGGGAATAAGGTCTTTAAAGAGGTTAACTAAATTAAAATGAGGTCACTAGGGTGGGCTCTAATCTAATATGGCTGGTGTCCTTGTAAGAAGAGGAGATTAGGACACAGACGTGTACCGGGTGATGATCATGGAAGCCACAGAGAGAGGGCAACTGAGAACCGAGGCTGCAGAAGAAATCAGCTCTGCCTATACCTTAATCTTGGACATCTAACTCTTAGAACTATGTGAAAATAAACTTGTTATTTAAGCCAAGTCGATGACATTTTGTTAGAGTAGCCCTACCAAACTAATGTACTGTCGAAACAGAAAACTATTTGAAATTGGGACAGTCTCAGAGAATCCAAACCAAATGGTCACCAAGCAGCTTAGGCCAGTTCCATGGAAGGTTAGTCTCTAGGCCCAAGCTATGACTGAAACATTGAAGGCTGAGTACTGCAGCCTTCCCTTCCCTGTGAGTCCCTTCCTGCCGACATGAGCATCTGTGAGGGAGAAACCACCGCAGAGCCTTCCCAGGATTTGAACCACTGACCTTACCATAATGAATGAGTCACGCCATAGGCCACAGTTCTTGCTTGCATGCCCAGACTGTCTGTGTATAATTAACTGTGAGTTATAATAATGATGATGATGATATGAAGTGCTTAAGGGCCTTTGGAATTTGAGGCCTATAAAAATATAACATTATTATTATTGTCATTACTATAATCAGGTACAGATACCTGGATAAAAAGGCCATTTCTCACTAGTGCAATAACACATGACCATGAAAGTCCCTAAAAATCTTTACTTTTCCCCCGTTAGATATATGGCCATCAAGTCATTATCATGATAATTAAACTACCTTAAAAACTCTGTCCAGGATCTGCATTTAAGTGTATACTGCTTTTGTCACTGTGCATGTTCTCACTGGCTCCGATTAAATGGCTGTGAAGGACTAGGCCTTTGACACTTTGTCTTGGAGACAAGACATTGGGAACATCTGTTTTGGAAAAAGGAAATCATCTATAAAATAAAATCAGCTTATAATGGCACACCTACCTCCAATGAGCAAGTTTCAGAAGTGGAGTTGAGGCCATGCGTGCTCTACCTGGAGAGCGTGTTCTGTGAATAAGGAGAATTTTATTAGTTGAAAGTGTAATAAACTTCTAAGCCAATTTGAAGGGCGTGGTAGGGCCGATGTTCTCAGTAGTCATGAATTATTGGGGATCTGTCTCCATTGGGGCAAAAAGAAGGCTTAAATCTGTGGGACTTTTTTCCTTTCCTTCTTTCCATCCCTTCTTTGCTTTTTCTCTTTGCCATTTTAATTCATTTTTAGAGATTTTAAAAGGAATTTAGAAGTCAACTCTCCCAGTAAGCAACATCATAGCAGCTCCCTCCTGGGACGGGAAACTGAGGCTACGTGGGCTGCCTAACTCAAAATGAGACCAAACTGCCCTCCACGCCTCCTTTCCTCCCCTGCTCCCCTCACCTCTTCTCTCTTCTTCAGCCCCACCAGATTTTGCTCACAAGCCAAAGAAGGAACAGAATAAAGCAGATTGCAGAGGAATCTTTTGGAGCTCAAAGCAGATTCTGAGGAAGTGTGGTAATTCTGAAAATTTTTAATTAATGTCTCACTGGTGACTTCAGTACCTGGGGGCTTGTGAAGAGAGTAAAGCCAAAAACAGAATAATTCAGTGATAAGAGGCTCTGCAAGCTGCACAGATAGTCTAGTTGGAGACAGGCTGCATGTGCACATGCAGGGAGCAGAGTTGTGAAGACTCTTGGTCCAGGGTATGCAGGAGTCTCTTTGTTGGTCAAGCTTACCGAAAGCTCCTTTCATTTCTCTGATCTTCAGTGTTCCTGTCTACAAAACAGGTTTAATGTGAACATTCTATCTGTACAATGAAATCAATGAGAAATGAACTTGCATGCTTTCCTCAAAGTCTTCCTCAAACCAAACCTGAAAATCTGAAAACTAACTAGATTAACTGGTTGAGAACAGATTTTCTGCTGGTTGTTCAACATCACAGAGAACCTGAGAAACAAAGTGTTTGACTGAAGTGACCTTTTTTCCTCTCTGACCACAAACTGGTTGGGTATATTGACATCTAAGCCTTGGCTCTGAATATCTTTGCAAAGTCTAAACTCTGCTGCTTCTCGTTTTCAAGGCTCTCCATCGATGGGCCCTTCTCTCCTTCTCTGACTTAATTTCTCACTGTTGCATTGGGCTGGTGTTTTCTCCCCATGTCCTCCTCATTCCCGTCTCTATGCTCATGTTAATGGGGCTCACTTTCCCTGAGGTAAGCACAGTGCCTCTAACAGTATCACTAAGCATTCATTCATCCATCCATTTATTCATGTCTTGAGTACTAGGCAGTGTGAGTCAGTTATATAAGTCTCTCCTGGGGGGATACAAAGATGTAGGCAGAATCGTGCCTTTCTTGACCTATGTGGCTTTCTTCTGCCTAGAAGGGATGGGGTGTGAGATAGATACTCATTCGACACCAAAATAAGTTGATAAAAAACTATACTGATTTGCCTTACATGTCATCATTTTTTGTTCCTACTTTAGCTTTGTGAAAAGCCCCTTCCCAGCATTCCTGAGGCTCCACAACAGTCTCATGTATCTTCTCTCCCAAGCGAGGGCAGCTAATGGTATGTCTACCCATTATTTCTCTCTCTCTTCTGGCTCTGCGTTGGCCACTGGGTGAGCCTTGACCTCGGGCTCTGCTGCCCTGGCTGCTTGGTGCTACCCCTCTATAGATGCTTTTCTCATCTCTGCCTTCTTTGGCCACAGATGCTGTTTCAACTGAGCCTCTGGTGCAAGTGCCACTCAGCACACATTGATAGAAGAACCCAAGGCAGTTGTCTCCCAACATCTCACAGAGGTTTAGGCGGAATAGAGCTTTAGATTTTACTCATCTCTTCCTTGAGATGTAGATACAAGTCCATCAGGGGTAGGGTTGACATGTCTCTCCTCATTTGCTTGGTAACTCCTGCCCTGCCCCAGTGACGAAGGCTGTTTTACCAGAATCTGTCTTTCCTCAGGAGACACTCTAGCCCAGGGAGCTCCTGCCCCACCTGTTCACGACATATCCCTAAAGAGATCTGATTCCTGGTGGTGGGCTCGGCCTGGGCTCAGTCTAGAGCTTTTTGGTACTTTGTGTCCCAAGGATTGTGGGGATATCAGATAGACATTTGCTGTGAGAGTGGGGGAAAACATTAGTGAGGGGATCATACAGAAGGTTTAGAAGGATGAATCGCTAGATGGTGAATGGGGGAGATCAGCTCAGTCAGCTCAGGCAGAAGGAGGAGCATGCTGGAAGTCATGACAGCCTAGAAGAGCATGAGATGAAGTCCATGGCTGGGCACAGGCTGTGTTTTTGGAAGAGAGTAGAAGTAACAATGGAGGTTAGATTACAGTCAGACCTTAAAGGGTCTGATAGCCCATTATGAGGCATTTGGACTTTTTACGTGTGGACTCTGTGGAAAAGCAGTCAATAAATAGTTTTTGAATTTAAAAATGCCTGTCTTTGTGCTATGATTCAGGTTCTGTTACATATACAAATTCATTCTTGGTGTAAGATCCCTAACTGTATTTCTTTTTAATGTGTGAACTTTATTTTTTCCCAGATTTATCCTAAGATCCTGATATTAATAAACTATAGAGGAAAAATTAATGTAGCTTAAATTTATTTCTTGTGTACCTTGATTTCCCAACAAATAGAAGAAGGCTCTCCTAATTCCTGGATTTAATTAATTAATTATTTTTTTGATTTTAAAATTCTTCAGGAGAAAATAGTCAAAACCAAAGTGTTTAGCCATGCGTGATAATTTTGTGTATACTGAGTAATTTTCAAGTTCCTCCACGTGGCATGATGAGGCCCTTTCAGTCTTCATCTTGAATGGGGCCTGATGCATTTGACTTATCTTCATATCTCAGATCATACAAAGGGAGGTAGATTCCTTAGTCTTGAGCTATAATACAAGTAACTAGCATTTGTTGAGTACTTTATTCATTATTGATAATGCCCTTGAGGGTAGGGGGCCAAGTTTTCTACTTTATTTTAAACTTAAAAAAAATGTTTTATGTATTTTTGAGAGAGAGAGAGAGAGAGAAGGACAGAGTATGAGCCACAAGGGGCAGAGAGAGAGGGAGACACAGAATCTCAAGTAGGCTCCGGGCTCAGCTATCAGCACAGAGACTGACTCGAGACTCGAACTCATGAACTATGAGATCATGGCCTGAGCCAAAGTTGGATGCTTAACTGACTGAGCCACCCAGGCACCCCTCTACTTCTTTTGTTACTCCCACATGAACCAACACAATATTCAGTACCTGGTTAGTCCTCAGAAAAGACTCATTGCAGTGGGGGTGGGGTGTAGACTGTGGGACAAAGAAGTGGCCTCGAGTATTGGAAAATGCAAGGGTTTTGGAGTCAACCAGGGCAGAATATGCCTGTGCTGCTTATTAGGTATATGATCACAGGTTAGTTCATTTGTCTATTACAATGTCTCTTTCTAGGAGGGCACATGATCATCTCTAACACAGATTTAATGGGAAAATTTAGGGTTGTATATGAGCAGTGTTAGGTACATAGTTAGCACTAGACTACTTAATAAGCAATAAATGAACAGAAACAGAATCCAAAAATTCCTAGTGAGCCATAGAGATAAGAACAGTAACCCCATATTCCTCTTTCTAAAAAAAATGTCTCCTTTCAAACTCTAGATAATTTTGATTTATTCAGAGCTCAGTCTTGTTTCCATAGGTTGCATGGAGAAATTCTTTCTTCTACTTTCCCATTTAATACTGTGTAATCCCATCAGTCTACACTGAGCCCAGTGTCCAAACTGGTGAACGTTCAGCCTCATCTCAGTAGAGGCACATTCTTCTACTCCTTTTGGGAAAGCTAGAGGTAGGAAGGAAAACAGGCATCCCCAGTTACTCCTGGAGAAAACAGTGGTCCCTGCAGCCAGTACTAGTTGTTCTGGCTCAGGTCTCTTCTTAGAATAGCAGTAACAACTAGATCTAGTCCTTGAATCCACATTTGTGGGAAGGGACGGTGAGACCTGGGCACACATTGTAGGAACCAACCATTGCTTCGATAGTCCCCTATCAGCTTAGTTGGTACTGGGTCTTTCAGCTTTTCTGTCTTGAATTCTAGTGTTTGAACAGTTTTGCTCTTCCAGTGGATTTGAAGGGACCCGCAGTAAAATGCAACTCAGTGCTGGTATGTGGGGTTCCGTGGCTGGGACTGCCTTGTCCGTTCTGGGATTCATTCTCAGTCAGCATCTCCTTTCTCTTGTTGCTTCATGCCCTCCAGAGACCGGGGCTCCCTAATTTTATTTCAACAGATAGTTGTCAAACTTCTGTGTTACTCAGGCTGGATGCTGGAGATACAAAGATAAAAAACAAGGTGGAAGGTTCTGACACTGCTGTCTAAGAGTATAGTGGGAAAAATAGTCATATGTAAATAATTAATTTCAAAACTGTGTAAAAAGTGGGTGTGTGCATGTGCATGCAAGTGCACCCTGAAAGAAGGCACTGATTTTGCCCGAAGGATTTTTAGATGACCCAGGGAGAAATGACAGTGCATGACCCTAGAACTGAATCTCTGAGGGTGGATACCCAGGAACCCTGAAGGTGGAGGCTGGCTGCCTCTTGTGCCCTGTGGGGGAGCCCTGGACACATTGGCAAGCCATGTGTTTGCCCATTTTAAGCTGAGCTCGTAAAAGCCAGTGACTTGCTGCCACCTCCCTCACTATAAGGGTGGAGAAAGGTTCCTGAGAAGACAGAGTCACTTCCACAGGCTGGCAAGGAGTCATCTGCGCTTCTGCTGGAGCGCCCACATTAACTCTTACGGCTCCTGTGGTGGAGTTTAGTCCAGGCTGTGGGAAAGCAATCAGGACCCCTGAACTCTAGGGAGGTTGTGTGCCTACTTTGGGAAGCATGCAACCTTTCAGAGCCTTGTATCTTGTTCTTGAGTTGGATGACACCTGCGCTATCAGCTCTGCAGATAAAAGTGAGATTGTAAATGTGAAAGCAATTGGAAAAATAACACTGGTATCCTACAATAAAGTTTTGTTAATAATTAATCAAAAAGCATTTATTTGAGTCTCTGTTGTATACCTAGAATTTGGATAGGTGTTAAGTAGAGCTCAATGGTTCAATAGATTTCTAGTAACAAAGGAGTTTTTCCTAAACTGTCTGGTACAGAGGAATTGTCAACAGCGGTCCACACAGGGTGGGAGAGAATGGCTTGACAGTTGGAGCTTGCTGCCTTTTTCTCACTGGGCCTCAGTTTCCCAATCAGTCAAATAAGGGTTTTTACTGATCTTTCCTGATCCCTCTCTCCCCTTGTCTTCCATCTATACCCTTTGCTCCAGCTATGGTGTTGGAATGGGGCTCTGTAAACCAAGGCATATTAAAATAGAAAAGACTGTAAATAGTAACTTAATGTGCTGAGTCTCTTGGACGGTTTAGCCCAAAGAGATGATACTGCAGTGGATGAATTTCATTCAGATGGGTACCATAGGTCAGTGGGGAGTTATTTGGGAATGGGCAGCTATACAGCTAGCTTTGCTAACATCTTCCCTTTGAGGGGCCCTGGTGGGGGTATTAAGCAGACAAAAAGGTTCAGAGTTTCACCTTGTGTGGCTATTGCCATACCTTATTTCCAGTCTGCTCTTTTGACTTCTTCTTAAAGGAGGCCAGTAGGAGAAATCTCCAAGGCAGCATCTAGAAATACCTTATGTTTGTATTCACTATTATTTTATTTTATTTCATTTTCATTTTTTCAAAAGCACTTTCCCTTGCATTATCTCATGGGTCTGTACAACAAGTGCATGCATAGTTAAGTTCTACTTGCCATCCTGTTTAGTAGAGGAAGGCAAAAGCATAACTGATTTGACATAAAAGAGGAAGACAGTGGCACAGCTGAAACCAGAAGTCCAATGATGTCACTTCTGGTCTACTGCTCTCAATGTGACCCTCACCTGGGGAGAAAGAAGTGTGTCCCAGGGGGGACCCCACAAGCCTCCCACATTCCTTGACGATAGGGAGTAAAGTACATTTGTGTATTGCTTAGGGTATAAGGATGATAACTTTAAGAGGACAGACATTGTCATATTGTAGGTGCTCAGTAGATGTTTGTGAATCAATAAATAAAGCTGCCATGACTGTGCTTGAGAAAGTCTCAGGGGTGGACCTGGCAGTTCGTGTGGTAGATACCTCTTCTTCCTTGCCCCTCCTTTTTCACCTGCTCCTGACTTTGCCTCCCAGTAATCAGGGGATTCTTTATCCAGGGACTCCATGTTTATCAACTTGATTGCCTAAAAGTTCAGTGATATGATTTAGATAGAGTCTTGGCATTCATGTTACAAAAAGGAAGGCTAATCAGTCAGCAGATACACCTTGAACATACACTTATGACCTCTTTGGGAAGACAAGATATGTTCTAGGTCTAATTTCTGCTAGTGTAGAACCTAACTGCCTAATGTTAGTAACAAAATGAAAACAAAACCTGTATCTGTAATTTACTATTTTAGCACAAAAAACACACAGTGAAGTGTGTGTGTGTGTGTGTGTGTGTGTGTGTGTGTGTGTGTGTAAGTAAAAGGAGTATATCAAACAAGCTTGTTTTGTGAAATATGATCAACATCAACATGAAACATTTTTCTCTGTGATGGTTAATTTTATATGTCTACTTGGGTAGGCCACAGGACTCAGATAAATGATCAAACATTATTCTAGATGTTTCTCTGAAGGCATTTTTAGATGAGATTAATGTTTACGTAAGCAGATTATTCTCCATAATATGGGTGGGCCTCATCCAATCAGTTGAAGGCCTTAATAGAAAAGAGACTGATCTTCTATGGGGAAGAGGGATTCAGCCAGAAAACTGCCTTTGGAGGTGTAACAGTAACTCTTCTCCAGGTCTTCAACCTGAGGGTCTACCCTTCAGATTTTGGACTTGCCAACCTCCATGAATCCTTAAAGTAAATCTGTCTAGACATAGGTATGGGTATAGATATATAGATATAGATATCTATTTATATAGATATAGATGTGACATATACACACCCGTGTACATATACACACTTATGTGTATATATCTATTCATGCATTCTCTTGGTTCTGTTTCCTCTCCCTGTCATTAGAATACCCAATCTTACAGAATAATCTGCAGTCCCTATATGATACAAGGTCACATTGCACTGTGTGGGGTGAGAAGGGCCTTTTGGGGTTGTATATTCGTGGTGGAGTGGAAAGTGGGGGGCATTTCTAGACCCATCTTCTCTCTTTCATGGTGATTTTCTCTGCCTTCTGGCTCACTGCCCTAACAGATTCCTCCAGGGTTAGCACATGGGGAGCGGGGAGGGAGCAGAACATGAAAAGTCCTAGTGGGAACTGCACTGCTGTAAGATGGATCTCTGGGCCTGGCTGTTGTTTCCCCTTTCGTGGGCCACTTTCATCGGGACTTAGAAACTCTAGACCCTGTGGCTAGAGTGGCTTTTGGCAGAGGTGATGCCCTTTCTTTGGACTACAGTTACCCCTGTTCTTCAGGGATGCAGTCCACTTAGGTCCTTGGTTCCCTTGGGTAGGACTTAAAATGGATTGAGGCTGGCTCTGCCTCCGATGGGGTCTCCATCTGGTTAGTAACATAGAGTGACACAGCACTGATCTCGTGCCAGGTGCTCCTTCAAGCACTTTACATATATTAACTTACTTAATTCTCAGTGATTTTATGAGGAAGGTACTTTTATTAGCTCCGTTTTACAGAAGAAGAAAGTGAGCCTCAGAGGGGCTAAACAGCTTCCTCAAGGCCACACAGCTCCTAAGTGGCAGAGTTTCAGACCTGGGCTGTCTGGCTCTGGAAGTGTCGCTTTTAAGGTAGGTCACTGTGCTCTGGGGCAAATGTGGATGCGCCTTGACCCTCCATGCACCCTTCTCAGTGGAAGCACTTGTGTGGCCCTGCCTCTTGCTTTCTCGATTCCCTGATGTGCACTCTGTTCCTAACCCCCAAGGGGCTCCTATCAGCTGTCCACATGATCTCACTGGAGTCTCTCCCTCCCCATCCCCTGCCCAAACAACAAGGTTTGAGCTGGGGGAATGTTCTTGTTTCTTCTAAAGGAAAATTTTCCCACAAAATATTTTTCCTTTCTCTAGTTTTTTAGATTTTCCAAGTGGGTAAAGGACTGAATAGTCATGAAACCAATTATAGTTAATTTCTTTTGAAAATTCTGCATAGATTGGTCTAGTACCTCACTTTGGATTTACCTATCTATGGTATTTTGGTCTTTGTTGAAACTGCCACTTTTATATCTTACTATATATACCCCTTACATATTATACATATGAAATCATGATTGTGATGTATCTAAGTACACATAAATGACTATAGTATGAAGCAATCCACTATTTTTTCTATTTAAATTTTGTTTGTTCTTAGACATATAGTTTTCGCTGCTTCCACTACTATCTTTATCCTCTTTTCCACTTCACACTAGCTCACACATTTAAAAGGTTATTACTAGTCACTTATTTCTGTTCATTTCCAAGGTGTTTTGTTTCTTTTTTTTAAGTTTATTTATTTATTTTGAGAGAGAGAGAATGAGAGCGCACAGGGAAAGGGCAGAGAGAGAGGGACAGAGAGAATCCTAAACAGGCCTCTCACTGCCAGCACAGAGCCCGACATGGGGCTCAATCCCTTGAATCAGGAGATCATGACCAAGCCTAAATCCAGAGTCAGACGTTTAACCAACTGAGCCACCCAGGTGCCCCCCACCCCCAGTTGTTTTTAATGGTTCTTTTCCAGTGTCTCCCAGATTCCCATGAGGTGGGGTGGGGTCTTGGGGGTCCATGGTCCTAGTCCTTATGTAGGGATCCTGGTGTTGTAGGGCTTCTGTTGTCGTTCTCCAGTGCTGACCGTCCCCAAGAGGAGACCCATGCATGTGTGGGTACATGTCCTGTCCTTCATATCCGCGCTCCATGTCCGCATACCTACCTCCTCTGGTAGGCCCACATACCTACCTCCTCTGCATATATCCATCCCCTTAGGCCTAGGGATGACCGTGTTGATGATATAATCCGCCTTCAGGGGATGAAGGACTCTGGAAACAAGCTAGGGCTATTTGGGCAGGGCATTTTGTGGTCCAGGATACCTGTGGGGAAGAACATGCAGGGGAAGTATAGAACTGGGCCTCCAAGCATGCCAGCTAAGGTTGGGGCCTCTTGTTCTGTGAAGGGTACACAGTACTAATTGCTGGTGTCATCTGTTTATGCCCGTAGTGCAGACCGTGGTGTCCTAACTTGCCCCCTGGTGATACCCTCCCTCTGGGTTTAGACATTTACAGGCTCGGTTAGTCGAGGTGGAAAACTAGCCTGGGAATCTGGCCTTTGCAGGTTGGGAGCATTCAGATAACCAGATATTTTGCACACTACCTATGGAAAGCTGTGACACAAAGAAGAGGCAGAAAATGAAGTAGAGACCACAGAGATTTCCATATGGTGGATTTTATTATTTCTTTTTTATTTTTAAAGTTGTTCCGTGAAGGGGGTTGAGCTCATGGAAACTTGTTCAACTACTGGACGGCTCTGGAAAAACCCATCTTGGCCCTAGTGGGCCTTCTACTTTTAAAAGACGTTATTCACATGTCTAGACAGGTTAACTTGAAGTTAACCATCTTACTTCACAAGAACCAAGCTCTCAATCCATTAACATTTTTTATTACTCCACATATATCCTAAGGCTTAAAAGATTCAGGGAGGGAGGTCAACCTACTTTTTAAACAATTGAGAGGCCTGGGGTGGTAAAAATCGCAAGTCAGGATCTTTGGCTGGAGAACATGTGGGCTTGGCTGGAATTTGACTCCTTCCAAATCTCTCATGTGAAATGTCTGATAGATGCATTGCATCTGCAATTTCCTTGGCCACTCATTTTCCTCTTTACTCTCTGTGCCTAGTTTGTCTCTTCTAGGTTTTTGCTGAAGCTGAAATGATGAAGGAGCCTTTTTGAGTGTATAAACATATTTGCATGTTGGTATCAGCAGAAAGGTAAAGGGTGGACTGAAGTTTCTTTTATGTAGCACTTTTGGGGTGAAAAACCCCCAGGACGTATGGCTTCTTTTGGAAGGAAGGGACCACCTCATGCCCAGAGAGAGCATTCCTTACTGTCTACAGTGGGGTGTGCTTCCCAGCGTTAATGCAGGGGCTCTGGCTAGATTCATGAACTTCGAGGGTAGAGAACCATGTCCATCCCAATTGCCATGTTAATTATTACAATGTTGAGACCAGTGCTGACAGCCTATTTTTTAAATTTGGATTAACTTCTTGTTATCTTACGTAGTTGATAGAGCCAAAGATGTTGGTAAACCACACTTTACTTTATAAACATGTCTTAAAGGGCATGGCAGTTATTTAAAAATAAAATCAGATAGATGTTTTAAATACATGGTGGTCTTTCCTTCTCAAAGAATCCCTTTTTATATAGTTTCTTATCCATTTAAAAAAACAAATATTTTTGGTTATTTCTAAGGAGGATATTCATGCCTTCTCTCTAGTATCCTCTTTTACCTTCATGCAATTCATTATGTACATAACATACATTTTAGGGTTAAAATGAAAATATGTTAATCAGATCACATTTTAACCTTGACTTCAGTTTTGTTTTCTGAAGTGTGTTTGGACAGAAAATAATGTCTAAGTAATGAATCCTCATATGTGGTATGAGAATTTCTCCATTTAAAAACTTACAAACCCATCTGCGTTAATGGAATGAGTCTTTTTGAAGAGAAAGGAGAGTGGGCTTTGGGTTCAGAGCACTCAGTTAGATTCCAGCTCCTCCATGTGTCCTGTGGCCTTGAGTCAATTACTCATCCTCTTTGAGCTTTGGGTTCTTCAGCTGCAAAATGGGACTAATCTGGTTCCTGTTACTTAATGGAAGCTACCATGTAATATTGGCCACTGGAAAGCAGAGCACTGTGAAAAGGGGTTGGCCTGTCTGCAGGTGATGGGAGAGCTCCAGCTTCTGGATCCTGGGTTATCCTCAGATGGTCTGAGACAGAAATGGGCATCTTCCGCTCCACACAGCTATAAGTGGCTGAACATGTCTTTTCCTTTAAAAAAGATTCTGTACGGGAATTAACATTCAAATTGTTTTAGGAGAACCAGTAAGTGAAACTGATTACAAAACCACAAAGAAAATTTAAGAGACATATAGTTAAAGCTTTTAAATAACTTATGAGTTCTCATATATTATATGGTTGAAATAAATAAACACCAAGGGGACAGAAAAGTCTTGAGAAGAAAGGTAATATTTAAAAAGGGGTTGTGAGTACCTCAGTCATTATACCATAGACATTATTTAGCTAAAAGCTCTTTTTGAGATGTGCCTTTGCATGTCCGCTGTCCAATTGTGACCGTTCCCTGGAGCTTGTATCTTGGAGCTTGGCATCCATCTCAGAAGGACTTTTGTTGTACTCTTGCCTCTGCTGCCACCACCCCTGATCCATTCAGTGCGTTTGGGCTCTGAGTCACTTGGGAGAAAGTTGGCATGGTGACTCAGTGTGGCATTCTTCTTCATGATGACCTCTCAGTCTCCTGCGGTTTTGGGAGCTGAGGTTAGGGACTAGAACCTGTCTGTGGCAAGTGATAAATGTTTACTAGTTTCCAAGTGAGATGAGGCTTCCTGAGGTTCTGGGCACTGATCACAGTGATGATGAGGGCAAAGAGCAGGGCTGCCCCTGAGTGCTAGCTGCTCCCCGGGCACAGAGAAGAAGCTGGGGCCTCTGCATTGGGTGTTTTAAAAATTTGGTCTTGCTCTGTGAGTGAGTTATAAAATCAATTTAATGGGTTGAGGCCATCACTTTTAAATGATTGAAAAAGATTAGAATAGCAAAGAGAGTTCACCACATGTAAGGTAAGGATAAATATTGTTTCCTGAGATTTTATTTTAGTTAGATATATCAATATGTATATATACACCTATATATTCTGCATTGAAATGTAATAGAAAAATTTTTTCTTCAGAATGTGGCAAAATTTCTTGAAGGATATAACACATGGTACAAAACATTACAGTTACTACTTTTCAAAAGCAAAAGAAAAAAAACAATTACAGAATTCATAATCCACACGGTGATTTTATAAAGACCTGCACACACACACACACACACAGAGTTAACTGCTTACCCCTAAAGCAACACACAAACCTGGTATTTTAAATTGCAAATATGAGTAAACTCTGGTTGAAACTACCTCCTCCCTGGTTTTATAAGTCCAAAGCATTCTACGGAATTAGAATAGGGCTGTTCTGTCCCATTGGAAAGGCTTGCATGAATTTTGGAATCCATTATTGGGGTATAGAAGACCATGGCTTGGCAAACTGACCTCTGAAGAGGGCCATTCTTGAGGCTCCATCTGGTCATCCTGGAGCCAGAGAAAGGGACCAAGAGAAAGAGAAGGATTTTAGGAAAGACTGAAAGTATCAAACATTGCTGCCAACCCTGAGCAAGTTGTGGAAGTAGATAATGAAGGACAAAGAAGAAAAGATCTCCTTGCAGTCAGTGGCGTTGTACCTATCAATTTCTAGATGAGGCATTCACGCCAGGATTCGTCTGCCTAAATGTTACTGTGCTGGACCTTGTGAACGTGGCTGGCTGAAGCTGCTGGCGCCATAATTAATCTGACAAGGTAGCTACACTGAAAGAAGAGAAGGGATGCTTAGCCTGGTCCAGTGTAGTATGTCAATGAATAATGGGAGGAAGCTAAGAGAAGGTAAAATTGGGCTGAATATCAAGGAAAAAAATTACCTAACAGAGAGGTCTATTAGAGAGCGGAGTGGTCTCTCCAGGGGGACAGTGGCAGGGCCGATGGTGCTGGAATCATTTACAAGTCGGCTGTTGAAAGCCCCTGAGAATATGCTGTGGGGAACGGGGCTGAGTTGACAAGAGTGGACAAGATGACCTCACAGGTCTTTTCCATCTTTAGTGTCTAGGATTTTGTGATCGTCTGCTCTTCACCGAAGTGCTCCAGCTCCTGCTACTCTCTGGGGCCTGAAACACACAAAATAATTGTTAGTAAGATAACCAGCGGCGAAACGGTTTTGAGGGAGCCATTCTTCCTCAGCCATCTTTTTTCCATTCAAAAACAGACTGGAGAGAAATGAACAAGATAAAGGAAACAAGGAATAAATTGGAGTTTATTGTTCTCAGAACTGACATTATTATTTTAGTCTGTATTCACTCACGATATTTGATGAAATGCAAAACTATTCTTACAGGTTGTATTTAAATCTAAAGGCCGTTTCTTTGGGACTATACCATACTAACTTTTGTATTTCTCAACAGGTTGTTTTGGTATTGTGCAGAACGAGCTTGTTTTTTAGGGGTTGTTTAACAGATGAAATGAATTCTTGGATAAGCAGCATTGTTCCATCTGCAACATGGTTAGAACTCTTGAACATTTGCATTTCTGTGTTTCAGAATTATTCAGGCAATAAATTACTCAGGATGTCAACCTTATGCTGAAACAGAAATGACCTACTTTGTAAGGATCTCATGTATTTTAAATTTAACCTTATGCCTTTTCTTCAACTGGGAACAGGAGAAAGTGAGTGAAGAATGGCGGAGTCCTGAGCTTTCTGAGTATGATCACAAGGAAACCAAAAATAGCTGAAATATATTGAGCTTTTACTATGTGATAGACATCATTTTAAGGATTTGATACATATTAACTCATTCATTCTCTGGTGGCAACCCATGAGATAGGTGCTATTATTAAAGCTGAGGAAACTGAGGCACAGAAAGGTTAAAATTCTTATTCAAGGTTACAAAATCAGGGAGAGGCAGAGATTGGATTTGACCAGGTAGTCTGGGTCCAGATCATTATTATTCTGTGACTTCTCTAAATATAGCTTCTTACTTCCTTCAAGAACATGATGAGGGCAGAGATTTTGGTCTTTCTTGTTCACTGATGAACTTCCAGAGCCTCTGTCCCTGGCCGATAGTAGGCACTCAATAAATTTTGGCTGACAGAGTGAATTGAAATTGGTATTGACAATTCTGAGGGTTTCAAAGGCAAATTCATCTATTCTAAATTTGCTAACTACAGGCACAGTGCACCTCTTTGTCTCTCTTCTGTGTAACTCAGCGGCCTCTTAGCTTTGTTTTCAGGATGCCTTCCCTGACCCCTTGGAATAGATTAGCTGCCTTTAGAACAGGGCTCAGAAGTATCCTGCACTTCCTTCACATGACCGTCTCATACTGACACACAAATACTTGTGGTTATTTGTGTAGTTGTTCACCTTCCTGGCTCTGTTGTACCCTCTGCCAGGGCAGGGTCTGTGTTTGGCGCACCACTGAACTGGGCACAAAGAATTCTGTTTGTTGTTGAATGAACAACTGGAAGAGGATGCTCTTTCCAACTTATTTTTCTACTTTTTATTTACACATAAATCTCATAGTTTGTATTAGTTAGCTATTACAGCATAACACATTTCCTGAAAACCCTGTGGCTTAAAACAGTAATAAGTATTTATTAACTCTTATAATTTCCTGTGGGACAAAAATCCAGGAGTGGCTTAGTTGGGTGGTTTTGACTCAAGGTCTTTTGTGAGGTTGTGGTCAGATGTTAGCTAGGGCTGCTGTCAGCTGAAGGCTTGGCCGACGCTAGAGGATCCACTTTTTTTTTTTTTAATGTTTATTTATTTTTGAGAGAGAAAGAGAGACAAAGCACCAGTGGGGGATGACAGCAAAGAAGGAGATACAGAATCCGAGTGTAAGCTCCAGCTTCTGAGCTGTCAGCACAGAGCCTGATGTGGGGCTCGAAGTCACTAACTGTGAGATCATGACCTGAGCCAAAGTCGGACCCTTAACTGGCTGAGCCACCAAGGCGCCCGAGGATCACTTTTAAGATAGCGTCCTCACAGGTTTTTTTGTTGAGAGGCCTCAGTTACTTTGTATATGGGTTTCTCCAGAGGACTGTTTGAGTGTCCTAATGATATGGCAGCTGGCTTTCCCCTGCACGGGTGATGTAGAGAAGATGGTGAATGCTGAAATGCCTGTTCTAACATAACCTTGGCAGTCATGCACCACTGCATTCTGTTCCTGGTCACAGAGACTTTCCTTGTGGGAGGCAACTCCACTAGGCCATGGATGTCAGGTGGCAAGGGTCAGGGGAGCCTGATATCACAGACTGGTTGCCACGCATAGCATTTTATGTCTCTTTTTCCCATCAAGCCGGTGAGATGATATCCCTGTTTTACAGACGAGGAAACTGAGGCTGGCTATAACATGCTCAGGATCATGTCCTGTGCTCCAATCTACATTTATTCCCTCAAAGTTAAGTGTTCTTTCCAACATATCATAACTGTATGACTAACCAAATAAATTATATACAGCTTAGAAATCTCAAGATGGAAAAGTCTTAGTAGCAAATTAGAAATGTTCTTTGCATTACAACAAGATTCACCATACCACAGGATTACCTAAATGGCATATTCAAAATGATTCAGCTTATCAAAGATGAGTTGTTTAAAAAAATTTTTTTTAAATATTCATTTATTTTTGAGAGAGAAAGAGAGACAGGAAGGAGGTATAATAAGTCAACATTCATTAATTTTTGAGAGAGTGTGAGCAGAGGAAGGCCAGAAAGAAAGGGAGACACAGAATCGGAAGCAGGCTCCAGGCTCTGAGCTAGCTGTCAGCACAGAGCCCAGCGCGGGGCTCAAACCCATGAACTGCAAGATCATGACCTGAGCCAAAGTTGGACGCTTAACCGACTGAGCCACCCAGGTACCCCTCAAAGATAAGTTGTAATGTGACTTTTGGAGACACACTTGTTAAGTAATGAGAAGTATAATTTGAAAATTTGTGTGTTAGAAACAATCATATTAGATTGTGAATTTCTTGAATCATATTAGATTGTGAGTTTCTTGAAGGCAGCAATGGAGTCAGCTCTATCTTCCATACCAACCCTGGGATCTAGCCCAGAGGAAGCTTTCAACAAAAGTCTATTAAATAAAGGAATGATGATGACAAAATACCTGTAGCTATAGTTTCTTGAGACTCTTTTTGTAGATGAAAAGTTGACATACTACTTTAAAAATACATTTTATTCTTATTATTTTATACCTAAGGGTCTGATTCCTACTGAGCTTTATATTAGTGGACTACCTAAAAGTTACTTATATATTAGTACTGGCCTGATGTAACATGTTGTGAAATTTTTCATCCCTGCTGAGATATGAGGTTGAAAAACTGACAGATGTTTAATGAAAATAAAGAAAAAGGTAAGAAACAAAATCTCATCTAAAGAATGGATAAAATATCTGACTTTCAGAACCTGTAGGTAAATGGAATGGTGCCTATCTTAGACTCAAACAATCAAACACTATAAATATAAATAAAATATTTTCCACTGGGAAAAAAGTAAGTAGCCCCCACTCTCAAATGCATCCCACTCCAATTGGGTTGAAGACTTAAAGATTCTGATCAATTTTTTTTTTTTAAATAGCAGGAGATCTGATGATTTCTGATTTGAACAATATTGCTCTTTGCAAAGATCTTCTAAAGGAAGGTGAACAGACACGTTTCTTTGGGATGATTCCTTATCAAGTCTTGCCTGCCAAATGAGTGGATTATCAGGTTTATGATAGTATGGCTGTTAGCATAAACTCACATGGGGGATCAAATTATGCAGGACGTAGATAAAAGATAAAAGAATGCTGAAGAAAGATGTTTGTTGAATAACTGCGGTTAAGGATAGGAAGGTTAGCATTAGAATCCTGATCACGTTGATAGCCTGGCATGAATATTTTACAACTTTATATAGTTTACTTTTGTGATAGTGATAATGTAAGATGAATTCTGTTTATCCTCCTCCGGGTGGTATAGATGCATATTTGCAAGTGTAAATTTCCCAGCTAAGTTTTCTGCATGGATTTGTTATTAGTAATTCTTCTATCTAAATAGCCTGGTTAGGGGGTCTGAAAGAAGCTTCTAGAACAGGGATGATAAATACATGCCAGGCGAGATCATACCCATTCCTCATCCATGGCAGACATTTCTCATGACCCATTTTCTCCTTGCGTCATTGGTTGCTGTTTGTAAAAGAGCAAGAGGTTAGCAAAATTAGGACAGGTCAGTATTATCATCCAGGAGGGGGAACTGCATAACTAACAACAGAGAGAAGTTTGCCTTGATAAATCAGTAATTTACTTGTTATTGGCTAAAGATGGTAAGTTAGATTCACCTGAGGGGGTTTAAGCAAAACTTTCCTGTAAGTTGTTGTTGATTTTCATTTAATGTCTTGAGTATAAGAGGAATGTATAAGAGGTTTTAAAAAAATTTAGTTAAAATGTTTTTAAAACTAAGAAAACTTAGCAGATTGACTTGTTTTTATACAAAATGTATTCATAGAAGGCATAGAAGATTAAAAATAGAAGGGCCGATTGAGACCACTTATTCCTACCTTCTCCTCACTTATCATTATAAAGATAAGGCTCAGACTGGGAACATGATTTACCTGAGGTCACAGAACTCATAAATGAAAGCCATGGGGCAAGGGAAGTTGCTGCCATCTTCCTTGGCCATTCTATTCATGCCACCACAGCCTTTGTAGTGAAGGCACGAAGTCGATAGATCTCAAAGTCTCTTCAACCCTGAGGTATGATGCTTCTCTGTAACCCCTCCGGCACTTTCTGATACTACATACTTGTTTATTTTTTGTGTTCCACTAACTAGAATGTGAACTCCGTGAGGGTTAGGTCTGTATCTATTTTGCTCTCCACTATTTCCCTACTATATCCCTTTCATTTATTGAAGATATAGCACATACTTAAAAACCAGATGTTATTGAGTGAATGAGTGGGGATGAGGTTCAGAATCTTTGCTAATATCACACTTGAGATAGCTGTCACCAATTAATTGGAGTTAGCTTTCTAGTGACATGTGGTGGACAGATTCCAAGGTCACCCCCATGATCTTCTCCTCCTGGTGTTCACACCCTTGTGTAATCTTCTCCCTTTGACAGTGGGAGTGATCTGTGACTTGTTTCTAGGGATAGAGTACAGCAAAGGTAAAAGAATGTGTGCGATTACCTGTATGTGATTCCATTGCATAAGAGTGTTAATACCTGTTTTGCTAAGAGACATTCTCCTTTGCTGGCTTTGAAGAAGCAAGGCTACCTATGAAGAGGGCAGCTTGGCAAGGAATTGCAGATGGCAGCTAGATAACTTCCAGCAAGAAACTGAGGCCTTCAGTCCAACAGGCTGGAAAGAACTGCATGTTGCAAACAACCATGTGAGTGTGGAAATAGATGCTTCTCCAGTCGAGCTTCAGATAAGACCCCAGCCTTACAGAGGACCCAGTAAAACCATGCCTGAACTTCTGACCTATAAAAAGTGTGAGGTAATAAATACGTGTTTTTAAAAAATTATGTGTTGTTTTAAGCTGCTATTTAGTGTAATTTGTTAGTAGTAGATAACTAACATAACCACCCATTTGAATGCATTTCTTTCATTTGGGTATTCACAAAATGATATCTAGATCAGTTTTAGAGTACTCTGAATTAAACAGTACAGTCTAGGAGAAAACGCAGCTCTGTTTTGAAAGTGAAAAAGTTTAATTTCTTGCTTGGCTTCTGTTGAATCTGTAGGGCTGTAGCATTCAGATCTTTATATAATCTGCTGGTGCTTAATCATTGCTCGTTTATGGAAGTCCGAGCTCTCCTTTCTTTACTTCTACTTGGTTGGTGCCAGCATATAAACGATTTCATACGACAGGTTGGGCTTAAAGGCAGCGGGGAGAATGTCTCAGTATCTTTGTTTATATTAAAGATGGTTCTCAACATTTTAACTGTGAAGTTGGTTACTTAAAGTCTGTATTATAAGTCAGGCAGCCGGTGAGTAACCAAAGATGCCAGTCTCTAAAAAGTCCTTTTATTTAAAATGGTTTATCTGGGGACACCTGGGTGGCTCAGTCAGTTCAGCATCTGACTCTTGATTTCAGCTTGGGTCATGATCTCATGGTTCCTGAGTTCGAACCCCTCACTGGGCTCTGCATTGAAAGTGCAGAGCCTGCTTGGGATTGTCTCTCCTTCACCTCTACCCCTCCTCCACTCATACTGTCTCTCTGTCTCTGTCTCAAATAAACTTAAAAATAATGGTCTGTCTGTGCTGGGGTGCCTGGGTGGCTCAGTTGGTTAAACGTCTACCTCTTGATTTTGGTTTAGGTCCTGATTTCATGTTCGTGAAATTGAGCCCTGTGCACAGTGTGGCGCTCTCTTGGGATTCTCTCTCATTCCCTTTTCCTCTGCCCATCCCCTGCTTGTGCTCTCACTTGCTCACTCAAAAAAAAAAAAAAATTGGTTCGTCTGTGTAGACTGTATGCCAGTAAGGGTTAATGAAGCCCCTTAAAAATGCAGTCAAATAATTTTTATGAGTCTACATGATCTTAATGATTTTTATCATTGAATTTTGTGGGATTGGCAGTTTCTACATGTAGTGAAATTGTGCCTTTGCATTTCAAAGCCAAATAGAAATAAAATAGATTATGTGTAATTTTGTGTTGTCCCTGTGCTATCTCTATTTTCATGATTAATTGGTGATATCAATATCTTTTACTTTACAAAATAATTGCTGTTTAGTGAAATTGGCTTTATATCAAATCTCATTTCTCCAGCTGATTCCATAAAATTTTACTTGGGTATCCATAAACAAGTCACCAGATGATGAGTCAAAAATGTTATATGAAGACAGTGTTAACATGGTGGCCAGGTCTGTGGGCTCCTTGAGATACATTGGGTGTGCTTTTGCAATTATTTTAGAAATGCAAGACAACTCAGCGGCACTTTCCTATTATCACCTCTTCCTTCATCTCTGTGTACTTTAGACCAAAGCATACATTTAACTTTGGGGGATGCCCTTTTTTTCTGTATTCAAAGCTGTCAGAACTTAGCCCTCCTTCATCTTTTTTATTGAGGTATAATTGACATATACATTCGCTTCAGATGTGCAGCATAATGATGTGATATTTGTGTATACTGAAAAAGGAGCACCTCAGTAAGTCTAGTTATCATCACCAAAGTTACGTATTCCTTCTTGTGAATGAGATTTACTCTCTTAGCAGCTCTCAAATATGCAATACAATATTATTGACTGTAGTCACCATGCTGTGTATTACATCCCAATGGTTTCTTTATCTTATAACTGGAAGTTTATACCTTTTGACCCCCTTCACTTATTTCATCTACCTCCTAACCTCCGTGCTTCTGGCAACCATGAGTCTGTTCTCTATATCTATTAGTTTTGCTTTGTTTATTTGTTTTGTTTTTTAAATTCCACATAAAAGTGAAATTGTATGGTGTTCGTCTTTCTCTGACTTATTTCACTTAATATAATACTCTCAGGGTTCATTTGTGTTGTTGCAGATGGCAAGATTTCATTCTTTTTTATGGCTAAGTTATATTTCTTTGTGTATATATGCTACATCTTCTTTATCCATTCATCTGTTGATGGGCAGTTAGGTTGTTTCCATATCTTGGTTATCGTAAATAATGCTGCAGTAAACATAAGGCTGCATCTATCTTCTCTAATTAGTGTTTTTGTTTTCTCTGGGTAAGTACCCAGAAGTGGAATTTCTGGATCATATAGTAGTTCTAGTTCTAGTTTTTTGAGGAATCTCTATACTATTTTCCATAATAGCTGCACCAATTTCTATTCCCATCAACAGTGCACAGGGTTCTCTTTTTTTCATATCCTTGCCAACACTTGCTATTTCTTGTCTTTTGGTAATAGCCATTTTAACAAGTGTAGGGTGGTATCTCACCTTTGCATTTGCATTTCCCTATTGATTACTGATGTTGAACATCTTGTGTCTGTTGGTCATCTGTATGTCTTCCTTGTAAAAATATCTGTTCAGGTTCTCTGTCCATTTTAAAATCAGATTATTTGGGTTTTTTTTTTTTTCGTGTTGAATGGTATGAGTTATTTATATACTTTGGTTATTAACTGCTTATTGAATATCTGATTTGCAAATATCTTCTCCTATTCAGTAGGTTGCCTAGAACTTAGCCCTCAGCCTTCCTTTACTAGGCATATTTTCAATGCATAGGAGAGCTAGCCTGCAATACCTGATTCTACCATTAGGTGCTGCTCTTTAACATACAATATCTTGCACAGTGATATCAGCCCCCGCCCCAAACTAATTTGAGGGCACAGAAGCACGTCATACTTTTTTATTGAATATTAGGATTTTGATACATCTTTATTTGAAGAACTGTTTGCTCTTGTAAACAAATTGTAAGCTACCATCCTAACCTGAGAATTTCCCAAGTGTGATATTTAAGTTCTCTTAAAATAAATTAGTGAGCTATCCTAGCAATGTTACAGTGCTTCATATTACAGGATAAGTTTTTTCTAAAGAGTAAAAAAAGTATCTTGTACAAAAATGTATTAATTCCATTTAAAATGAAGAACTTGAGAATTACTTTTGGAATTTTTTTATTGTCCGAATTCTTACATTTTTCTAAGTGAACGAGAAATTATCTAGATATTTTGGGTTCACTGGTAAGTGCATAAATTTTGCAGGTGCAGTGGAATTTTTTGAAAGTAGTGGAAATACTATGCCCTTTTTTTCTTTTTAAGAAAAGTAATAGAAGAAAGAGCATTTACTGAAAGGGTGATATTTCTTATCTTTGTACTTCTGTAACAGATTAGGAACTAATAGTTTTGGTGGCAGCAGCAACAGGTTTTTTTTTTTTTTAATGGGGGAGGGCAACCAATGCAATAGATCTGAGACAATAACTGAATGGTAAATGGTCTCATGTTCCATGAAAACTCGAAGCAGGATGTCCTAGTGACTCAGACACAATGTTTTGTGACAATAATCAGCCACCAGTCCTTGGCAGAAGCGATGGGGCTTACAGGTTAGCTCTGGGTATTGGATTAAGGCTCCCAGGCTATCTGTATCAATTTCTGAAAAGTTACCTGGCTAGGGGAAGGCAGGAGTTAAACCTGGGGGTGGGAGAAGAGATAAGCTAAAAATAATAAAAAACACGGACCTTACCGTATTTCAACATAGAGGTTCTTATATTCAGGTAGGAAGTTATCTTAATAGGAGGGTATTTTTTTATCCTTTATTCTTTACTTTTTTTTTCATTGTAAAAAAAATTTGCTGATTTTGGAAAATTGTTTCCTGTGAATGAAACTCTTCACTTTAGGGTTGATATGTTGTGACTTATGAAAATTTGAAATATCTGTTATGGATCAGCTCTCACTTAGCAAGGGCTGTATTTGTCAGGTGGTGATTGAAGCTGTAAATCAGTATTCTTGGATCTGGAATTTCCTATGGTGAAGCAAATAGCTGCAAACATCAGCTTTAAGAATAAAATAAAATGAAACAAGCAGTAATAATAATAAAAAAAAAAAACCTTGACAGGCAAATTTGGTGTTGCCCGTTGTGCATTTCTTTTCAGTCTCTCAAACTTTCTGAACACTGTAATTTGTTTTTACTGCTGCATCACTATCATCAAAGATATAGGACTTTATTAGCTCTTCTCTCTTAGGAATGTCTTTTTTTTTAAGAGAAAGGAATGCATAAAAGTTCAGCCACTTGAGTCTGTGTATAGTCACTCTTCGTAGCAAAAGTCTCTTATTTCTTTAGTATGAAAAAGAAAGGAAAGAAGGAAGAATCTAACAAAGGAAGGAGTAGTGAAAGGGAAGGAGAGAGGCAAAAAGAGGAAAGAGAGGAAGAAACAGGCACCTGGGGACAAGTATTCTATTGAAAAAGTAAGACACCAAGGTGACAATATTGTGCCATGAGGGTGAGATCATTTTTCAGACCTCCAAAGCCACCTCCTCTCCCAAGCGTGGGGGCTCTGTCAGAAACGACAGAATTTATAGCATACTGTTAGTAAACAACAGTCCAGTTCCTTTATGGTCTGTGGAGAAGGCTTTGTCCTTGCTGGGGACGTGGCTGAATGGTGGGTCATCTTATTTTTAGTTCAAGTGTCTTGAAACATTTGAAAAGAATTAAGATGAGATGAGTTGAGAGGTGATAGAGAAGTGGCTTTAACAGTCAGTTGGGGTGGAGTAATGGCCTGTGCTGATGATCGTGCCACCAGTCCAAAGTCGTGGTCTCTGTGTGATCTCCAGGGCTGAGCGCAGCTCCTCAGACCCTGTTCAGAGCATAGAGGAGCACTGGGTGCTCAAGGGGAACTTCCAGCAGGTGCTTCTCGGTATTAATGATCATTTATCTCTAAATCCAAAGATAAGCTCACCAACTTTGCGTAAAGAAAACGCAGTGGCCGTGCCAGTTAACCAGAGGATAAGAAGCCAAGTTGGACCTCTTTTCTCATCTGAAATCATCTCTGAGTTCTGAGAGCCTAGATGTTCTCTTTTCCTATTCTGTTCACTGCCACTTTGTCATCTCTGTATTCACTCTTTTGTTAATGCTTCCTGCTTGTTTTCTTTTCTGAATTATAGATGAGGGGAACTAAAGGTGTGGGTAGATAAGAGTGAGCGGGTCCATGGGGTTTCCAGGGTACCTTGTTTACTAGTGCCTGGAGGTCAGGCTGTGCTGGCAGGCCAGGGAGGTGAAGCTGGCTGATTTGTGTAAGAGTCTGAGCCCACTCTGTGGGGCCTTCCGCCAGGGTGCCTGCCGTGTGCCCAGAAAGGGGTCTGACACTGGCTCACTGGCTTTCCTTGAGGACTGTGCGGCAGAAGGAGCCATACATTACAGGAGAGATTGAGAGCTGTGTAGAAGAAGGCGCTTCCCGGGTGCGGCTCCTCAGTGCTACTCTGCACAGGAGACAGCCTGCAGCCGGGAGCTTTGCAGTTGTTTGACATTCCTGGTGGGGCTTGCAGCCTGTAGGCAATTCATCCAGATGTAGGAAAGATTTCTCCTAAGTAAGAAAAAACAAATGCCCTACCCAGTCTCGAAAACATAAAACACACTATTCAGCTTTGGTCCTTGTCATGACATACGAGGGTGACAGCTGAGGATGACATGGAGGAGAGCAGCTGTGCAGCCTTCCTCAAAGGGAGGTTCTGGTAGCCGCCTTCGAGGTGCATGCCAGGCCCACAGACGCTGTGCGCTCTTGAGGTGTGAGGCTGGGAGACTCCTAACACCCGAAGTTGGGGATGGGGCATCCTGTTTACTCCTCACAAAGCTTCTCCCCTAGCCTCTCCCTCACTGTGGCCTCACATTTCAGGCCCTTCTGTGGGTAACGTTTTTGGGACGCGACTGTGTCTGGTTGTGAGAACAGTCTGGCAAAAGGATGGAGGGTCAGGATGCAGAAAGGTCATTGTCTCTCAGGGTCAGGTTTGGCCACAGTCTCCAGTTGGTTGTAGTTCATTCTTGAGACCAGAGGGCAAGGAAATGGCACAGGGATGCTGGAAGAGAGCTTCGCCATGCTGTCCTGGCTTAGGTTTGCATGTCTTAAGAAGGCAAAAGCTAAGCCACGACAGGCGCTAACTCCCAACCACCAAGACTTCCTGTGTTATCCTAGAGCAGCGGTTCTCAAACTTTAGCATGAGTTCAGATCACCTAGAGAGTTTGTGAACGCTCAGGTTTCTGGGTCCCACTGCCAGAGTTTCTGATTCAACAGGTCTGAGGTGGGCCCGAGATGCTCCACATCTACGAGGCTCCAGGTGGTGTGGATTGTCAGGTCCGGGGGCCGTGGCTGCAGAGCCGTTGGAGCTTGGGCAAGCATCCCTGAACAGCTCTGATCTCACTGGACTGTTGCATCTTTTCATCTGTCTGCTGACCTCTTTAAATTCCCGGGTCCCTAAGGGAGTTTCTCTCTGTCTGCAGAGGTGGTCGGCAGTCGAGGGTGTTGAGAGATATTTTGTTGAAAGGTGAGTTTTGAGATGCTTTATCATAGGCTTTCATGTCACTAGAACCATTGAATGTTAGGGTTGAAGAGAAGTTTAGACCTGTCCGAATTCAACAAGTTGTTCACAAAAAGGAAAACTGAAGTTCAGAAAAACCAACGTCATGGGATCATACAAGGTTGCCCAAGATCACACATCTAGCAGGTCTTATATTTCAATTAAGTGCTCTAATTATCTCCAGTGATTATCAAGCAACTGTTCGCCGTGTGCTGGACACCGCATTCTCATTTAATTCTTCATATCGTTTAATTATGAGAATAACCCTCTAAGTGAGTGTAGTTATTGTACCCATTTTTCAGGTGCAAGAACTGAGGCTCTGAGAGGCAAAGCACTTGCCTCAGTCTCAGAGCTAGTAGTGAGATGCTAGGCAGTGTGACCTGAGGATGAGCTGTTGACCATTGTGCTATTCTGCCTTACATGTGGCTAGTGCTGGATGAACGCTGCTGTTTGGCGAGTTCATCTCTTTATCTGTGACCTGAGGCATTACTTATTGCACAGAATCTTGAAGACCAAAATGGGAAACATGTAGTAGAGCCTTTGAGACTGCGAAGCGTTGTAGGAATAGGTGATGCCATTCGGAAAATAGATTTGTATTTTCCAAAGTGTTTCTACAGACGCTGAATGTTTTTGCCATTACTTTTTATTCCAGCTGAAATGCCATTCCACGTTGAATTCAGAGCTGTCCAGGTCTTGCTCATCTTCCCCAAGATATCTGTGTTCCTTATACCTGTATTTCCTTTTTCTTCTTTAACATATGCATTTATTTTTTTCAAAATGTGGAACTTGTCACCCCATACTCTAACTTGTTGGCTCACATGTCTGTCAGCTGTACTGAATTACCAGCCAGGGACCTTACTGTACCCACATCAATACTCCCGGGGACGTCACACAGAGGGACCCTCCCTGCTGGCTGAATTGGGGGTGCTCACATGCAGCCCCATCAGAACCTGGTAGGGAGAGCTGGACAGGTATTACAGTCCCCATCCTGGAGGGCAAGAGGCCTGAGCCAGGCTGAACCTTGGGCTGCCCATGGTCCTACAACAAGTTCCCTGTGGAAGTTCACCAAGAGCCCAACATTCTGTGCTCCTGTCTGTGTTGTCTCCCCACGATCCTGGGTCCATGGGTGGAAAATTGGGACTCATCTAACTTTCCCTTGCAGTTGCTTCAAGGTCCTCCTAATCTTCGGCTGACCAGCCATAAGGTATTCTTTCTCAAATATACAGGTCCTTCCAAAATGACCAGGAAATTTCCTGGAGCCACGGAGCTTCTGATCTCTTGTGATTGAGGAACATTGTGACTCTGGTGGGGTGGGTCCTTTGAGGTGGAGGAGGAAGTGGAGGAGGAGCGGGGGGAAGAGGAGGAGGAGGAGGAAGAGAGGGGAGAATGAGGAGGATGTGGAGAAGGAGAAAGAGGGGGAGGAGGAGTGGTGGGGGAGGAAGAGGAAGAGAGTGTAGCCTCATAGGATCTCATATTTTGTGCTCTGCTGAAGTGGAGCTGGGCTTTGAAATGTAGGGGCGGAGCCTGGGCAGGAAAGTCTTGCTTCTGCCATATATAGACACATACATACATACATACATACCCCCCACCCCCCCATATATTCAGGGTTGCTTTGGGACTGACTGGATTTTTCTCCCTCCTAAGCTGAGCTCCCTTTCGGAACAGAGCCCTGCTGGTAATTTTGGAGTGTTTGAATCAGTCTATGTCATCCCACACTAGAGGCTTTTTCTTTCTCTTGGTTGTTACTGCCGGCTCTCTTTAGTTTGCTCTGCATTCTCAGCTAGGGATAAAATACGGCTTATACTCGCTGGCTTAGAGGGGATGATTCACTAGAGGCTGAACCCTTCGGGAACAGTTTACTGACATAGGAATTAAGGTGAACTGTGTCTGCCTCAACATACTGCATATATTTCAAAGACAGGGTGGGAGCCAGCCCCTTATGCACACACCAGCTTCCTGGAGAACTTTATGAAGATGACTCTACTCCTCTGTGCAAAACAGGCCATGCTTTTGCTCACCTGAATGAACATAGGTGCCATTAGCAGAGGCAAGTTTGAATGTGCAGGCACTTAGGCTCTGGCCACCCAGGAAAAGTTAAAGCAGGTCCAGCTCCTGAAACCCAGGGCTAGGGCCCGTGAGGAGGGCGAAAGGACCCTCCAGGTTTGGGCCCACTCTGTAGGGAATTTCCCTTCTCCTCTTCTCCTCTCTGTTATTCGTATCCTTGCTTTCCCTGGGGTCTGCTGTACACCTCAGCTCTGCTGAGAAGCCCCTTTCTTGCCATGGTGGGAGTGGTCACGTTGCCCGGAGGATCTCACTGTTGTGCACTCATGATGTGCAGGACACTGCCAGCAGATGGTTGGCAGAAATAGTTGATGTCAGACTGGCACAGGCAGGCCTGGGACGAGAGCCCTGAACCAAGAGAGGCTCTCTTACCATATCAAGGAGAGCTACTATTTCAGGCTCCCTGTCTCTCAAATAGATGCAATTAGTCCACTTTCCCCTGGGGAATTAGTGCCAAGGGAGTAGGGAGGAACAGTAACATCTTTTCATAGCACTTTGGAAACGAGGATGACTCAGTTCTGAGGGGTCCACGTAATAATGTAGTTGCAAAGTTCCGTGCTTTTCTAGGTACATGAACTCTAACTCCCCTGACTTCTCTCCCACTCTTTCTTTTTTTTAAAAATTTTTTAATATTTATTTATATTTGAGAGACCGAGAGAGACAGATCATGAACGGGGCGGGGAGGGGGGCAGAGAGAGAGGGAGATACAGAATCAGAAGCAGGCTCCAGGCTCTGAGCTAGCTGTCAGCACAGAGCCTGATGCGGGGCTCGAACCCACGAACTGTGAGATCATGACCTGAGCCGAAGTTGGATGCTCAACCGACTGAGCCACTCAGGTGCCTCTTCTCTCCCACTCTTGAGAGCATGTCCGAAAGCAAGTGACAGTGCCCTTATCATGGAGGAAATCTCAACTCTCTTTTCAGTTTTGAAAACAAATTATTTTCAAACCATAAATTATTATGGGAACAATTTGCACGTAATGTACAGTTGCCTCTCAACACAGCTAAGAATGGCGCTTCTGATTTACACAGTGTACTTTTGGTAATAGATGGTCCTGTACCGTTCACTGTGGTGGGTTTGAATATTGTCTCCCTAACAGTATTGAAGCACCAGCCTTAGGGCTGGAAGGAATATTAAAGTCATCTAGTCCAGTCCCCTTATTTAATGGATGGGGAAAGTGTTCCTAGAGGCCGGTGACTCACTCGAGATCACACGGAGAGTTACAAACTGGTAATGGAATTAGGTCTTTCACCTTTTAGTTCCAGTGCTCTTTCCCATTTTTGATGCCATCTGTGCCATCGTGGTGTGCTAGAGGCCATATATCCTATTCATGAAAGCATCCAGGGAAAGATAGACCAAACCTCACTTAGGTACCATTTCCATGAAAGAAAGAATGAATTACTAAATAGGGTTGAAATCTGGTCTGAGAGTTGCCCAATTGTGTCTGGATTTCCACCACAGCCTTCTTTATGTTTGAGAATATTTGGAAGCAACTCAAATGTTCAAAAAGGATATTGGTTAAACCTATTATGGCACATTCTTATAATGTATTGTCTCAACAGTTATTTAAAACGATGTTATGGAATAATAGCCGTCAGCATGGGGAAATACAGTTGAAAGTTATGTGTAAAAATAGCAGACTACTCAGGTATATAGGTCTATAATATTAGTTTGAAAAAAGTAAATTCATGCATACAAAAAAAGGATACCAAAATGTTAACAATTGTTATCTCTGGGTATTGGATATTGAGTGATCTTTTTTTCTTTTCTATATTTTCAGTGTTTTTCAATGAAGATTTATTACTTTTATATCAGGGAGAAACAAAAGGTATTATTTTTTTTTAAAAAGTCTGCATTAGGAAGATTTATACACAAGGCTTCCAAAAAGCCTCTTGGGAATGCACACTATCCTATGATACAAATTCACATCTTAATGTGTTTTGTAAAACTGGCTCCCAGAAACTAGAGCTCTGATTAAAGGAAAGGAAAGCATTTGAATTCTGAATTCACCTTTCCTTGATTGGTTCTGGGCCAGGTCATTTGATCCCTCTCTGTTGTTAGTCTTCTTGTCTGTCTTATGGGCATAATGCGTCTGCCCTTCCTGGAGAGAGAGAGAGAGAGAGAGAGAGAGAGAGAGAGAGAGAGAGAGAGAGAGAGAGAGGGAGAGGGAGGGAGAGATATCTAGATCTAGATTGAGATCTATGTGGGAAGGAGGTGTAACTCACACTCATAAGCACTTTGGAAATCTTAAATTCTTGGCCATAAAGAGCCCAAAGTGAGTCAGTGGTAATGACTGATGGGACCTGCACAGATTCAGCCCAGCCTTTCCGAATGTGAAAGACGGATATGTCTAGATCCTGCTTCTCATACTCTCCTGCTGTGCTGGAAGTGAGGTGTGGAAATCCCCTCTGCTGGCACTTGGCAACTTTGCACAGGATAATCCTTAATTGAACAGGCTTTACTTTCAAAAAACTGATCAGGGCACTTGGGGGAGGCCGAGGTGTCGGTCACCATGCCTTTACCTTTGCAGACAGAAAATATTTGCGTTGTGTTGGCCCTTCTCCGAGAGAGAGGGCCGGGGTCACTCTTTTGCCCTATTCTCAAAGGTGAACGAAAGAGCCTGAGGGCTCCAAATGGTGGGTACATGTAGACCCCAGATCAGATTCTTCTTCTCTCTCAGGGGTTTCCTGAGCCACTTGAGAAATGTGCAAGTGTTTTGTCTTATATCCAGAAAAACTGCCAAACTGAGGGCTGAGGCAGGAGAGACCTCTTTCCCACCAGCAGGCTTCTCTCTAGGGCGACTCCAACCTGGGTCTGAGTTCTGGCTTCACATGACTTCTACCTGATCCGAGAGGGTTTGAAAGGCTAATCTGCTCATTCCTATTCCAGACGGCTGAAGAGTAGGGTGCCTGGTGGATACAGTCTATTCTCTGGAAAAGAGCCAACTGATGACAGTTGGTTTTATAAGCTCCCTGGAGCCAGGGGTGACTCCTCCTTATCGCTGACCACCAGGATGACCTGGTAGCTGGCCTCGGAAGGAAAATCTTTGACCTTTAGCTGATTGGCTCTCTCTGCAGCCTAGACCTTGGCAGAGGTCTTGAAGCCAAGCTGGGTGGGTCCTTTTGGACCGCCTGTGACCTTCTGCTTTAATACTGTCGCTCTTGATCCTACTGCTTCAGAGAATCTGAAACCAGTCTTGCAAATGGAGTTAATGACAAGTCTCAAAAGCCTCTCCTGGTGACACAGTGTTGACTTCCAAGGCTCAGCTTTGATGGTACTTTCACAGTGAAGCCAGCTTTCACCTTCCCTTCATCACTCTTTCCTGTCTCCACAGCCAGGTCTCCTATCTTGATTTAGCCTTCACTGCTTTCTGCTGTGCATTTCAGGTTCAGGCTACCTATCTGTCTGCATCCCTAAGCTGTTAGCTCCCCAGCACTCTTGGCTCTGCTTGCCTGGTATAGGTTCCCACTGAATGCCTGGTAGTTTGAAATAATAGTACTGGTCTGGCTCTCCCTGTGCCTGTTGCTTTGACCATTTTTGGTCCCACACTACGTGTATTTTCTTCTTAATACCTAACCTGGTGTGAGAGGCTGAGACCATCCATAGATTAAGCAATAAATGAGAAGGTAGCAAGAGAAATATGTCATGGCCCCTAGCTCTGAGGGGCTTGTAATGGGGCTAGAGAGAAAACAGGACTCATCTGGAGCAACCACTATTTGGAGAATCTGCCAGATGGTGTGAAGTTGTGGGTTAGGTCCTGGGAACGATCACGGATGCCTTTCTGGAGAGGGAGAATTTGCCGTCATGCCTTAATGAGGGGAAGGATTCTGATGAACCAGTTTGTAATTTCCCAAGCAAGTAGTGGAAAGAACTTGGGGTTTGTGTCAGAAGATTTGAGTTCATTTTCTAACGTCGACTTGCTATACAGCCGTGGACAAGCCTCCTAACCTCTCAAGCCTCATAGTTTTAAAAATGGGAAACATAAGAAATGTCTGCTTGGCTTTCCTTATGGAAAGCTGGTGACACAATGTGAAACCTTTAGCAAATGATAAAATCACATATAAATATTACTTCTTATGAGTCTCCTTATAGGAGACTGTGCGATGCCGAGTGTGTAGAGTGTGTAGATAGTTTATTTGTTTTGGGCTCTTGGTTGTCTGATTTGACATCTTTCTGGCCTGTTCTGATTTTTGCAGGAACTTCAGCTATGTGCATTATGCATTTTTCAATGCCTTCTAGTGCTTTAAAAACCGTCTTTTAATAATAACTCACAATCATCAATACATTTTGTGTCATTACATAATACCACACACTTAGGTTTCAGTTTATAAACACACACACAAATATCTATCAAAAGAAAATTTTTTGCAAAACCAGATACCCTATCATCTATAGTAGATCTTTATTCTTCTCTCCTTTTTTGTTCTGTTCTGTCCAACAATTTCAGTTAAAAAATGGTGTCAAGTTGTGGGTTTTGTCTTGGGTACTATCAGGCATTCCTGGTTGCAATCTGCTAAATTGATTTCATATCTTACTAAGAGATATTGCCTCATAGATTTGAAAACCATGTTCTAGAGTGCACAAAGAACCATCTCGGAAAACAAGATGTGTGCCCTAGCAAACTAAGGAAGATATCCAATGAAAGCTAAATTGAATTCAGACGTTAAAATTGGTAGTTAGAGGAGGGAAAGAAGAGTTGAAATCAGTTTTGGAAGTTTTTCTGGAGGAGGTGTGAATGAATCTGGGCCCTCAGCTCCTGGTGCATTGTAGATTGTGAATAAAATAAGAGAATTAAATGTAATAGTCTTGGTAGGGAAGAAGGGCAAGTAATGGCACGATAGGCTGAGTGTGGGAGAAAGAATGAGCGCTTTTGTGGGATGGGAGTTGTGATCGGCAGTTTTGAGAAATCTGGTTTGTTAGATAGTGGGACCAGGTTATACACTTTGAGTGTCAGACTGAGACAGAATTGATACGGCATTTTAGCTTGATGTGATCGGACATGGGATGCCTTTGGTAGTTCTTGAATAAGAGATTGACTTGTTGAAAGCAGTATTTTGGGAAGGATAGTGTGACAATATCAGCATTCCTTCAGGTCAGAGGGATGTGTTTCCTTCTGATTATTAATGGATACATCTAATATTTCCCCTTATCGTCCAGTAAAAATGCGGTCTACTAGAGCATAGCGAACTCTTCATTCCTCTCTCCCTCCCTCCTTTCTTCCTTACTTTTCCCCCTCTCTCCCTTCCTCCTTCCTTCCCGCCCCCTCTCTCTTTCATGAAAAGGCTCTATTAGCATGGCTTATATGAGAAAGTTTGTTTTCTTTCCCCTCCTTTCATGTGTTGGTAAAACATCTTTTGGCATGTTCCCATCTAAAGGTACCTACAAGAGGCAAGATCTGAATGCCCTTTTAGAAAACTCACATCTTACCACTTACACAGGCCTGTTAAAATCTTCCTCTAGGGGGCTCTGTGGCTCTTAGCTGCCCATCACCCACAAAATTGCAATGCCAGGGTGTTTTTTTTTTTTTTTTGTGGATCTATAAATAAAAGGAAATTGGGATTATAGAAACCATTGGATTTGCCTGTGAATTTATCAGGGGAGAATTTCCAGAAAGAAATATATGGCATTTCTCACACAAGGCTTTGAACAAAAGCTAGATCAAGGAGCATGTAAACCTGGGGTGTATCTCCAAGCAGGTCGGTGGTAGGCAGAATTCTAAAATGACTCCAAGATTCCTTGCCCCTGGTATACATCCCGTATATAGTTCTCTCCTCTTGAGCATGGATAAACCTGAAAATATAAAACAATAGCATTGCATGACTAGATTATGTTATATGGCAAAGGTGAAGATTTTTTGCCGATAAAATTAAGGTTCTGATTGAATCTGACCTAATCAAAAGGCAGATTATTGTGGGTGGGCTGTACCTAAACAGATGTGTCCTGAAAATAAGTCAGAGAATTTGTTTGTTTGTTTGTTTTTTATTGGTCTTCAGGGAGCAAACAACGATGCTATGAACTGCTTGTGGAGAGGCCACATGGAACGTACGTGAGGGTGGTCTCTGAGACCTAAAAGTGATCTGTGGTTGACAGCCAGTAAGAAAATGGGGACTGAAATAACTGAATTCTGCCAATAACTAGTGAGCACGGAAGGGGGCCTTGAGCCTCAGATAAGACTGCAGCCCAGCTGACAGCTTTATTTCCATCTGGTAAGACCCTGGGCAGAGGATTCAGCTCATCTGTACCCAGATTTTTGGTGCACAGAAACTGAGATAATAAAAGGGTATCATTTTGAATTACTGTGCTCGTAATTTGTCACACAGCATAGGAAACTAATACAGGGTCCTAATGCAGCTCTGGCATGGAAAAACTCCTTGGAAATGTAGCAAGATAGGGCTTTGTAGAACTTGGAATTCTTATCAGGGAGATTATGGTACAGGGTTAGAAGAAATACTTTGATTAAATTCTCAGGGAAGGAATAAGACCCTCGAAGGTTATGTTCGGTGATTATAAGCTTTCACTTCATTACAAGGTTTTTGTTCTCTGGGTGGAGTATGCAAGTTTGGGGCCAGAGCTGAATTGCTCCAGAAGTTAGGGAGATAGAGAACTGCCATCAGAATCCTCCCTTTCCACTTTCTTCTTAGTGGTGCATGATCTCTCTCTGCAGTGAATGGTAAACTCTTGTTTCTTTGTCTTAAAGGAGCTTTGGATTCATAGTCTCCTGCATTTATACCAAACCATTAACCTTTTCAGAGAGTCCTCATGTTTGATATGGCTTTGAAAGTCTCAATAAACTTCAGTTTATTTCCCCTTTCTCTCAAGTGGCAAGACAGCATTGTCAGCACCTGGTTTAGCAGTGAAGGCTTGCTGTCCCTCCCTGCCAAGGCTTCAGTGTGTGAAAAGAAGTACAAGGGGGTAGAGTTAATAGAAGAAGATCTAGCTGCTTAAAGATAAAGAGAACAGATAAAGAAGAAGATCTGGGATTGAGGGAATAGGCACACTTACTATTGGTTTCACAATATGCCGTCATAGCATCAACTAATTTGGAGTCTGAGTCTTTTAACTTTGTAGACTTGATTTATATGTGAACTTATTTAAATGGTGCTACTCTATAGGACAGATTGTGGAGAATTGAGCTAAAAGGCAAGATAGGGGAACACATAATTGGTAGCTCATAAATAAAGGAACAAGAAGGGCTGGTATTTACAACTGAGCTTATTTACAGCCTCCATTGGTAGGATATGACATAACCAACTCAAGCGCCAGGGGCTGGGATAATGAAGGAAACAACCAAGGGTTGGAACGGAACACCCTGCTCCCCGTATTCCTGTGTGGTGTGGACTACCCCAACAAAGTGGGGTGTTTTTGATTGCCCGTGCCACGCTGACCTTTAGTGGGCTTACTTTTCAGTCAGTTTGGGGAAGGCATGTTTGAACTCTGCAGTATGAGCAAGTTCACTCCTTCTCCACTTCCCTTTTTCTTCCCCTCTTGCCTGAAACCATTTGCTGAGTGACAAATAAGCACCAGTTGTTTTTACAGGTGTAAAGCCAACAGATCAAATGCTGGCCTGTGCCTGGACTTGTGAATGGGGACTGTGTTATGTTTGGAGAATACCACTGCATCATTTACACTTGCAAACCCTTTGTAATCTTAATCTCTTTGTTGCTTTTATGTTATACTGGCCCCCCAAGGTTAAAGAAAGAGATTTAGACCTTAAACACAAATCCAGCCTTCAAGCTCTGGAATTATCTTTGCCTTTAAATGCAGCTGATCAATGCCCATTTCTTTTGAAAATAAAACCCTTTTGAACCTTGAAAGCCTTCCACTGTTGAGCTATGCCTAAGTGCCACATGGGGGAATGGGCAGAAAAGAGCCCATTTTTCCCTTAGTGCTTGCATTAGGGGTCCCAGAGTTCAGTCCAACGCAATCAATTTAATTGGCGCTAGCTCTGGTGACAAATTATGCTGGTTTACACTCCAGTGTAGCAGAGATTCCTCAAATGCAAGGGAAGAAGGGAGATACACTTCTTGGTCTCTACTTAAAGAGGGCAACAGTATCGGAAAAGGAGCACATTTAATTTATCACTGTCAGAGCAGGTGCAAAGTTTAATTCTAACTAAAAGCATTAAACAATTAACCCAGACAGTCAGGCCTTCTGAAAATGCTCAGTAGCAGGGAACACACGGACCAGATTACCAATGGAAACGTCAATGCTTCTCTTATTCTGTTGAATATCTTCTTGCACTTTTTTTTTTAAACAAAGAAAAGTCTCAGAAATACAATAACTTCTCAGGTCTTTTGGTTGATATCTGAATTGAAAGGGCCAGAGAGGACACCCCCTAACACTCAAAGATCAACAAATAACTGTTCCTGGAGCCCTAGTTGATTAGCTGTGAGAAGAGAAATAAGAAGTCAGTTGATTTTGAAGCTCTCATAAACTGATTGTCCTGCTTCTTTATGGTAAGGTATATTACCATGCAATATATATTCCACTAATTTGAATTGTTCTGCGGTATCTGAATCTTTGGAGGCTGTGTTTTGGAAGTGAGTGGACAAGAGGGAAGAATAGAGGAGGAAAAAGATCCAGTTAGGAGCAATGAACTCTAGTTAGACAAGGGGATGAGCCCCGCTTCACAGATAATACATTTACTTTTTGTGGTGGTTGAGTTGACCAGAGAATCCATGAATTTTAGAGCCTTAGCGAACTTTGAGGCTTTGCTTGGGGAATTTTTTTGGTGAGAAGTGTCGAGGCCCATAGAAGGAAAATTCTAATCCATGTTATATCATTTCTGCAAAGCTCTCACTACAGTCCAGCTATTCTGACTCACTGCAAGGCAGTCTAGGAAAGACTGTGGGCCTTGGAAGCTGTCAGACCTACATTTTGATTGTGACTATGTCTCATACTTGATATTTTGGGCATCTGCTAACCCTGGAGGATGATGCACCCCTCACATGGTAATACTTGTAACACACTTAGCCCAGTGCATGTCACCTACCACTGCTCTCTGGTGTCGGTCCCCTTCCTCTCTTGCTCCAGGTGTGGAGATGTAATGAGGGGCTGTGGGTCAAGTACCTCGTCCAGTGTCCAGCGCAAACATTGGTAGTGTATTTTCAACTCTTTCACCAACCAGGAGAAAATAGCTTTTTACAATCCAAGTGCTTTGGAAGTTTAGAAGCATTATCATTTTCTGGATTCATCTGTCACACAACACAGTGAGAGAAGAAGGTAGAATTGAGTTTGTTAAAAAAAAATGTGTACCTAGAAGAGATTTGGGCTGAGTGGGACTGTACAGAAGATGGACCACCCTCCTCACTTTATAGATAAGGGGGCATAGGACAAGACTGGTTAATACTTTACCGAGGACACAGCTAGTTACCGTAGGCCAGGCACTTCCGGTGATCTCGGGGTCCGAGAGCTGCTCAGGTGGCCGTGCAAACAGGGGTCCGGATCTCTGTGCACTCAGCTGCCTACACTCCATCACAGAACCTCAGGCTCCACCGAACACATTCTGAAACCACAGGGTCTGTTCTGAAATTGTTACAAAGGCGATCTTCTACTCCCTCTTAAAATATTGAAGACAGTAGACATATAATATTAGTTTTAGGTGTACAACTCAGTGATTCAACAATGACATACATTACAGAATGCTTACGACTACAAGTATAGTTCCCCGTAATCATACACAGTTACTACAATCTTGACTATATTCCCTATGTTGTACTTTTCATTTCCATGACTTATTTATTTTATACCGGGAAATTTGTACCTCTTAACCCCTTTCACTGCTTTTGCCTATCCCCATAACATTCCTGTCTTCTGGCAGTCACTGATATGTTCTCTGTACCTATTAGTTTTGTTTTGTTCTTTAGATTCTACATATTATTGAAACTGTATGGTATTTGTTTTTCTCTGACTTATCTAACTTACCCTCTAGGTTCATCTGTGTTGTTGCAAATGGCAAGATCTCATTCTTTTTAATGTTTGAATAATATTCTGTTGTGTATATATATATATATACCACATCCTCTTTATCCATTCATCTGTTGATGGACACTTAGGTTGTTTCCATATATTGGTTATTGTAAAAAATGCTGTAATAAGCATAGGGGTACATAGATCTTTCAATGTAGTGTTTTTGTTTTCTTTGGGTAAATACTCAGAAGCGGAATTGGTGTATCATATGGTTGTTCTATTTTTATTTATTTATTTTTTGAGGAACCTCCATATTGTTTTCCATAGTGGCTCTATTAGTATACATTCTCACCAGTAATGTACCAGAGTTCTGTTTTCTCCCCATCCTCACCTACATTACTGTATCTTGTGTTTTTGATACTTACCATTCCGTCAAGTGTGAGGTGATGTCTCACTGTAGTCTTGATTTTCACTTCCCAGATGATTAATGATTTCGAGCCTCTTTTCTTATGTCTCTTGGTCACCTATGTGTCTTCTTTGGAGAAATGTCTGTTCAGGTTCCTGACTTTTTAAAAATGGATTATTATTGTTGTTTTCTGTGTTGTCTGAGTTCTTTATGCATTTTGGATATTAACTACTTATTGGATATATCATTTGAAATGTCTTCTTCCATTCAATATGTTGCCTTTTGGTTTTGTTGATGGTTTTCTTTGGTGTGAAAAAACTTTTTAGTTTGATGTAGTCCCAATTGTTCATTTTTGCTTTTGTTTCTCTTGCCTGGGAAGACAGATCCAGAAAGCATTGCTAAGGTTGCTGTCAGAGAGTTTACTGCTTGTCTTGTCTTTTAGGGGTTTTATGGTTTCAGATCTTACACTTAGGTCTTTAATCCATTTTGTATTTAGTTTTGTGTATGGTATAAGAAAGTGGTCCAGTTTCATCTTTTATATACAGCTGCCCAGTTTTCGTAGCACTATTTATTTGAAGAGACTATCTTTTCCCCATTGTATATTCTGATCTCCTTTATTGTAAATTAATTGGCCATCTAAGAGTGGGTTTATTTCTGGGCTCTCTAGTGTGTTTCTGTTTTTGTGCCAGTACCATCCCGTTTTGATTACTATAGGTTTGTAAGATAGTTCGAAATCTGGGATTGTGATACCTCTAGCTTTATTCTTAGTTCTCAAGATTACTTTGGCTATGTAGGGTCTTTTGTGGTTTCATACAAGTTTTAGGTTTGTTTGTTCCAGGTGTGTGAAAAAGACTATTGGTGTTTTCATATTGCTGAATCTGTAGATTGCTTTGGATAGTATTGACATTTTAATAATATTGGTTCTTCCAATCCACTAGTAGGATTTATCTTTCCATTTGTTTGTGTCATCTTGAATTTCTTTCATCAGTGTCTTATGGTTTTCAGAATACAAGTCCTTAACCTCCTTGCTATTAAATTTTTCCCTAGGTATTTTGTTCGTTTTGATACAAGTACAAATGGATTGCTTTTTAAATTTCTCTTTCTGTTCATTCATTGTTAGTGTATAGAAACCCAAGAGATTTTTATATATCGACTTTATTTATATCCTGAAACTTTACTGAATTCATTTATTCAAATGGGTTTTTTGGTGGAGTCTTTAGGGTTTTCTATATATAATATCATGTCAGCTGCAAGTAGTGACAATTTCACTTTTTCAAGATAATCTCCTCTTAGAAAAGCTATCAGATTGTTGTAGCAGTGAAAAGTATGGTGCTGCTCTAGCATTTTGTTTAGGAGAACTGCTTTAAATGTGAGATTCCCCTAATTTAAATTTTATTTAAAAATTTAATATTTAAATATTTTAAATATTTTATTTAAAATTTTTACTTTAAATATATTTAGAATTAGAAAAACATTTAAGGAGAAATAAATTAAGCAACAGTGTATCATTATATCATTCCATGTCCTTCCCCAGTGTCAAACATAGGTTACTGGGCACAAATTTCATTTGAGGAAGCTGACACAGTCCCATGATTGGAAAGGATTCAACGTCTGTGTCTTTTTTTTTACTATGTGTTTATTTTTAGGAGAGAGAGAATGAATGAATGAGCAGGGGAGGGGCAGAGAGAGAGAGAAAGGGGGACAGAGGATCCAAAGAAGGCTCTGTGCTGACAGCAGAAAGCCCAGTGAGGGGCTCCAACTCATAAATAGAGATCATAACCTGAGCCAAAGTCAGATGCTTAACCGACTGAGCCACCGAGGCTCCCCTGAATGTCTGTGTCTTAATTTTACAGTTTGTGCCTCACTTTCTCTTTTGTAGAAGGAGTCCTGATTCCTTTTCTTAGATAGCTAGTGCTGACTGAAGTGTTTGTATCAGTGTTGTCCATGGAAGCATAGATCTTACCAGAGACAAGCTCTGTTAGCTTCATGTAAGGGAAAGATGTTTATTGGGTACCTACTGCACACATGGTTTCATTTAATCCTTATAGTAACTTTGTGATGTAGATCCTGTTATCTCTGCTTTGGAGATGGGAATGAAAGACAGGTAATGCCCATAGTCACTAGTGAAAGGAGGAGCCAGGACCTGTACCCAGTTCTACCTGAAGCCCATGCTTTTTGTAATCTACTTGATAGTAGTTAGCAATTATGGCCTGATTGGACTTATATTTCCAAAATAGTACGTGACCAAAATCTTAAGGATCACAAAGACCAAAACTGCTCATAGGGTGTGTGGGGCTATTATTTGCTGATGTTTTTTCTCTGAGCTCTGTGGCCAGTAAGATTTTTTTTTTTTACCAAGTCCCTTTGTTTTCGTACTATACATTTTTATTACTCAGAAGATGTTCAGAAGGGACCTCCATGTCCTGGTTGCATGTAGCTCTTCAGGAAGAAATACCTAGCTAGGATTTTTTCCATGGTTTTGTCAACTTCTGGAAGCCTAGCAGCCATCTCTTTATAATATCCCATGTTGTGAAGTTTGGAGGGCTAGAGACTAATCATGGACATCTTTTAGAAAAACATAACCTGATGTAGCATCTGTTCACCCTTTGAAGTTGTAAGGGAGGATACTGAAATGATGATGTGGGCACTCATTTCATTTTGCCATCAAGGAGAAGATGATTTGGGGTCTCAACAATGGTTCAATTGAGGTCTAGGACAGGCAGGCCTTCTGACAGTGGCCAGGAAGTATATAATTCAGTTTATTAGTCCAACTCCCAAAGCTCTCATTTATTATATCTGATTGCAAAATAAGGAATCTTACATGCATATGTCTCATATCCTATTTCTCCATTATTTGCTTCACACATTCATCTAGATGTAATTGCTATTTCACAGCATTCTCCATGAAATCCTGTTAAATTGCCTACTGCCACTATAATTTTGGGAGTCTTCTATCACTTAGTGGTATTAACAAGGGTGTCCTTCTCTTGCGATCCCTTTGTTTTGTTCCCCACTGGACCTCTTTGTCTCTGTCCATTCTGGTCCAGGACAGCGTACCCCTACAGCCAAGAGTTTTCAAGGAGGACTCTTACAAGAGAATGGGATAGACTCTGTGTCTCCTGCCGCCATCCTAGGGAAGGGTATGGGTGCAGTCTAGAGAAAATGGTGAAAGACTAGTCTATCTCTATTTCTGTTTTAATATCACGGAATTAGGTATTTTAATCTTGTTGGAAGAAAAGAAAATATTGGGAGGTTATAGTATAACTTTTCCCTAAATTTAGAATTATGTGTGAGTGTGTGTGTGTGTGTGTGTGTGTGTGTGTGTGTGATATGGGTGTGTACATGTTAACTTCCTTCTTTATTGCTCTTATCTTTTAAAGCAAACCTAAAAAAAAATCCCCAAAAACAAAAAACCAAAATACAAATACCAAAATGCATTTCCTTATGGTAGGATAAACATTCAGCTGTGTCATTTGCAAGAACTCAATAACATAAACAAAAATAAACCAAGCAATTTTCATAGCGAGTTTTTGTGTTTAGTATATGGAGTATTTCTGGATTGTCATCAAGCCAGCATTTATGACCACTTTAGAGAAATAAAAATTTTAGTAACAGAAAATTACAGCATTGTCCAGCTCTTGATGGGGGGCAAGGGAAGAGAGGAGACTGCAAATGATCTGAAGAAATAGACACATTTTCCAAGGCATGCAAGGACAGAGGAGAGAGAAGGGCTGAGTCACAGAGGCCTGAACCCAACACCAGCGTAGCCTTCCTCAGTGTCCAGTGCAACTTTGAAAAGGGCTGGCTTTTTGTGGTTAATGCAGTGGCTCTTGAGGTTTGTTTTAGAACTCACCCTGCCCATCTGCAAAACAGGAATTTTCTTGTTCATGCCCTTGGGCTACGGACTAAATTAAATCAGCTCAGGTTTTTACCTTCTTAGAAATAAAACCCAAAGAATTTATTTCAGGTCTCATTTGGTATAGAATTCCAAAATTTCCTTATCGTTAAAAAAAATTCCCTAAACCCTAGTCAGTTTACCTCTGGAAGAACATTAGGACAGAATTAAAGGCACACTTTTTCTGATCCCTTGTAGAAGAACAGAGTTCCTTTTCCTTCTGTGTGGGGTTCCTCTGCCCACTTGCCCCCTACATTCGCTCAATTTCTCCCCATTACTCTGCTTAGAGCTGGCTTCGGTTCCTTTCCCATCACCCACTTCGACTCTGAGTGACACACACAGTGTGATGACCTCTCACTGTGGTGACCCCTCCGAAGTCTGGGCATGATACTGCTGTAGCATGGACCCTTCTGGTTTGCCCCTGTCTCCAGTCCCTTTCAGGGCATTCAAATTCATCATTTACTCCCTTGAAGGTGGCAGTTCTTAAAGCATGGTCTGAGAGTTCTTTTCTACTGCTCGTGTTTCCAATATGATAAGGTCTGTAATTTTGATTCTGGCAGGAATTAATAATCTCCTTGCTATATTCCTAATTAGTTTTTCATTAGAATCACTGTTAGGGTCTATTCATGCCTTTATTCTGTGGAGGCTTTCCTCCCCCTCAGGTGACAAGCCAGAGTTGGTGGCAGAGGTATTCCAAGGAGGTTTTAGCTCTATTAAAGGCTCCATGGACATATTTTTTTTTCTCCATCCAATTAAGAATTTCCCCTAAAACTATCCCAGTAGTAACCAGGTATTTTGACAGAGCTTTCTGAATAACTCAACTTTTCAAGACCACTGTAGCATCCTCATTTGGACTCACTTTCTGGGTTCTAGACTTTGGAAAACATCTGGTCAGCATGTAGATAGATTACAAACTGTCTTTGGAAGCTCATCTATCTACTTTCACAAGTAGTAACTGTTGGTGTAACTTAAAATGATTAAAATGGTGCTAGAAAAAACCATATTTTGGCCTCAGCTAAGAGAATTTTGAGTTAAGACTTGCTTGTCTTTTGTCTCCATGCTAGGCAGTAGACTTAGATGTCTTTGGTCTAGTCAAATTTGTAGTGACATCCTTGTTGAAATAGAGTAGACCTATGATATTTCTGGTGTTTTCAATTCCAGATTTTTCTCCAAGAACCATTCCTTCCCTCCAACTGTTCATTGTTTTAACTTCTGCATACCTCAGGGCTAAGAACCTGGGAAGGAATTCTAAGGAAAGGCCTGAGTTGGATGGAGAACCTTACTTTTGTGGTCTGTTAATGAGTTTTTTCTACTTCCTCTGTGTGGTCTGGCTTCTAAGGGACAAAGAGAGTAGCTGTAGGTATGGTGATTTTTGAGTCTAGGCTCTTACCTGCATAAGTCAGACCTGGTTAGAGTGGGAATCTGACAGACTCACATGTTCTTTATTTTTATCTTTATTTTTTTAATTTTGAAGACAGTGAAAGAGAATCCCACGCAGGCTTTGTGCTGTCAGCGCTGAGTCCAACGTGGGGCTTGATCCCATGAGCCATGAGATCATGACCTGAGCTGAAATCAAGAATTGGACACTTCACCAACTGAGCCACCTGGATGCCCTGGGACTCAGAAAAATTCTGATGGCCTGTGAACGCTGGAGCCCTCTCACCTTTTAATTATGGAGGAGTTTTTCTTTGGGTGGAGGGATCTGCAAAGATGCTAATCTACTTTTCTTCTCTAACAAAACTTAAACCATTTTACTGATGTGCTTGCTATCCAGGTTTAGAGTGAATCGTTACAGTGGGGTTAAAGTTCTTTTCTACCGCTACTCCATCCCCGAGCTTAGTGTAAAATGCAGGAAATCTATGAAAATAATGTCTAAGCCATCATGGGGGACAGAATGCTGGTGCTTGTCACTCCAGCATTCCTCTGGCACTGGTCTGGGGAGAGAGTGCTAGAATAAGCATAACTGAGAAGGCTGTGGGGGTGTGCACCCTTGACTTGTTAGACTGATGGTGGTATCAATCCCCACAGTCAACACACTCCAGCTCCACTCACTACCGAAACATTTATTGAACGTCTTATGTGTGTCAATCATTTGGAATTTTAGGGTGAACAAGACATTAAAAGTTCTTGGAGTAGAGGAGAAAGGCGCAACCATGAGCCTTGAAGGAGAAGATAGGAATCTGGCTGTAGCATGCTGCTCTCTCCATCTGGTAGGTTGAGGAATAATTGGTTGTGGATCATTTGATTGGAAAGACAGAGACATTCAGAGAAGCCCAAATGAGGGGTTGATTGGAAGGATGAAGCCTTGCCTCACCCCACGACTACCATAGCACACGCCTAAACATACATGGTTTAGGCCAGGGCTCCTGGCTGAAGGGACATGTGATGAAATTCAGTAGCATAGGACTAGAAAGGGTGCTCTTCTTTTTTTTCCACTTTCATATTTTGTTTTAAAAATGTCTTATTTTGAAATAAAATCAAACTTAAAGAAAAGCTTAAGAATAATACACACATACACCTTTTATCCAGGTTCACCAATTTCTAACAGTTTGGCACATGTGTTTTATATCTAGTATAGTGCTTTCTCAATCACTTGAGAGTAGGTGCTTTAATATCTTAATTTATATTTCTTAAGAACAAAGATGGTCTCTTATGTAACCAGAATAAAGTTATCCAAGAGTAAGAAGTTTAACAGGAAAGTAATGCTTTTATCTAATATGTAGTCCATATTTGAATTTTTTCAGTTGTACCAATAATGTCCTTTATAGCATTATGTTTACCTTATACATTAGATTTTACCTTTACATTATACACACACACACACACACACACACACACACACACACACACACACACACACACCCCTTTACATTATGTTCAAGTACAGGATCCCGTCCAGGCTTGTAAATTGCATTTAGGTGTCATATCTCTTTTTTTTTCTCTTTTAATTGGTAGTAGTACTTTGACCTTTTCTTGTCTTTCATTACATTGGCAGTTTTGAAGAAAACAGACCAGTTATTTGATAGAACGTTTCTCATTGGGTTTATCTGATATTTCCTTATGATTGGATTCAGGTTATGCATTCTTGGCCAGATTCCTACGTAGATGATGTTATGTACGTCTCAGTACAACACATCTGGAGACATACAGTGTCTGTCTGACCCTTATTGTTGATGTTAATTTGATAACCTGATCAAGGTTTCTCCACTGTATAGTTACTGTTTACCCTTGTAACTAATAAACTCTCTGTGGGAACACATTTTAAGTATGTAAATTTCTTGTAACTCATGAAATCCTGACCTCAAGATTTAATGTCCATTGATTGTTCTTGCTCATTGCTGGTTGAATATGGTGATTTTCCAATCTACTACTTTCTCCATATTTATCAGTCAGCATTTTCTTGTAGGGAATAACCCTCTTTTTTCCATCATTTGCTTATCATCTGTTTTTATAGTAAATATGGACTTATAGATACTTTTTTACAATGTGTTATAATTTGTTATTTATTTTGATACTCAAATTATCAGATATTGGCCAGGAGGGAGCTCCTTCAGGCCGCTCCTGTGGCTTATTTTGGACATGCCGCTGTTATTCTTTACAGCACTTCCTTCCCTTCTGGACTAAGAGGATGCTCCAGAGTCGTTTTGTATTTTCTGTGTCCCAGCTCTGTAACCATTCATTTCTCCAAGGAGCCCTGATTCCTTTTAGTGGGAAATGATGGGTTGTCAATTTCATTGTTTTCTGAATTATCTTTCCTTTGTTCTTTTTTGGGGGAAAAGCCAGATCCCTATATACCTTATTTCCCTACTGGATTTTTGTATTAAAAAATAGCCTTCAGAATGTTCTCTTTTATATTTTGCTTTTTTACTTAACAGTATATACTGGAAGTCACCCCTTTTCAGTTTATAAAGATCTTGCTTTTTTGGTTGCTTGTTTTAATGGGTGCGTGGTACTTCGCCATGCATATGTATCTGGGTTTATTCAACTAATCTCTCTCTCTCTCTCTCTCTCTCTCTCTCTCTCTCTCTCTCTCTCTCACACACACACACACACACACACACACACACTTCTTATGTTCTTAAAATATTTTCTCCCAGTTTTTGTTTTTCATTTTACTTGTATTTTTTTTTCTTTAATTGAGCTGCCTTATGCTACTTAGTCTGTCAAGGGTGAATGCCTTTTTTCTAATATTCAGCATGGTGCTGTCCATGCTGATGTGGCCTGAGTCTCCAGGAGTTGGCTGCAGGGAGAGAAGCTGTGATTCCTGGGAACTGCATGGTCTCGTGGGGAGCAGAGGCCACCCGCACCCTGGATACCCTTTCTTGTCCCGAGCAGCCTGTGGGTTTGGTGAGCTCACTCCCTGGAGTCATCTCACTGTGCTTGAGACCGAGTCTCCAGTTGAGTTGCTCAGGCTGTTGGTTATGATGAGCCGGGAGGCCTGGGTATAGAATCATTGGCCAGAAGAGTTGGGAGAGGCCCTCGAGTCTCTATGTGGTGCCAGGCACGTAATGAATTCTTACTTGAAATCAGGTATCATCGCATCATTATCATCATCATTTCTGCTTTGATAGAATTCAGTTCGTGTATTTATGTTACCCACTCCCCTCTCCGTCCCTCCTCAGGTGGTGTGTGTCCAAGCTGTCACACATGGGAACACTTAGAGTAACTCCTTCTCTTTCTTCTGCTGCTCTCTCCCTGTCCTTTCGCTTTTTAAGAATCTAGAAGTTGAGTATTGATTCACGTTTGTGGGGGAAAAGTCCCTTTTGATTTGGATAATTTGAAGAATTCATGGCAGCTTAGCCAAGATGTACTGACTTCCTCCCATAACTCACATGATTATGCTAATTCAGAAGAAATGTGTTCATGCACTATTAAAAAGCATGATCTGTTTTCAGCTTCTGGGTAAAGAGGAGAGCAGCAGCCTTTAGTGGCCGTGTCAGTTTTGCCCGTATTATTATGTGCAGATGTGCCAGCTGCCAGTAGGCATTTTCTCTCTGATAGCGCTAACCACTTAACCGCGGGTCAGCAAGGTGCAGCTCTCAGCCAATAGATCTAATTGCAATCCTTCTATGTTTCCTGTGATTGCAGGTTTCTTCGGCTCTATAAACAAATAGTAATCAACTAAACCTGTTACCTCTGAATAGAGATGTCACGATATGAAATATTAACTGTTCAAAATACAGTAATGATGGTTTAAAACTGTATTTGTTTCTTGAAAATAAAGAAAAAAAGGTTTAAAAAAAAGAAGGGAAAGTCAAAAGCTCAAGAATTGGAATTCTGAAGGGCCCTCTGGCTCTTTTCTCTCTCCATAATGAAAAATTGCATATGTATACGACATGTTTTATGTGGTCAGATACAGCGTAAATATTGTGTACATCTTTTGCTGGAGTAACAATGCATTAGCAGCATCACAAATAAGCTCTGCCTCAGCATCTACATTTTTATGACATTTTTATGTTAATGCAAGTCAAACTTATGTTTTGTGATGTATCTAATCCACCCCAAATTAATCCATTTGTATTCCTGTAATCCAATCAGCTCCCTCCTCCCCTGCTAAAAAGTTACATGCAAAGTCCAAGGCAGAAATATGGTTGTAAGTGTAGGCCCAGGGAGACCTTGCTTTTAGAAGCTGTTTTCCCCATCTGGCACATGGAGGCAGTGTGGGCGCTTTGGAAGGTTTTCTCTGGATGGGGCAGTGGTGGGCGAGGGAGAGATAGGGGAGGGGTCATACTACGGGTTGAAGCTACTGATGTTGATGATATAATGTTCTTGGAGTCTGAATTTTATTATTTTATTTTAATCTTTGGTGCTATTTGAATAACTTACCCATATATTCCAACTTATGGTCTCTGCCATGTTTCCTCATCTAGGTGCCAGCATTCTATGAAGCACTTAGTGTATACTGAGCAGTATGCTAAGCCTTTATTGAACAACTGCTATGCACAAGGTATATGCCATATTTACTGAACATCTATTGTATACAGTATTTATGCTTGAACTGGAGACCAGCTTTCACCCAGGAATTCCATTTTAACCTTATTAACCCACTGAAGATGGGGTGGGTATCTATCAGAATTTGTTTGGAAATTTTAGGTTATGATTGCCCCTTTTTGGTTCTTCTGAAACTGGTCTAGTGATGGAAGAATTCCTCCTGGAAACTGACAAGAGCTATTTCATGTGGTGGAAGAAACACTGGACTACAAAGTCTTGAGACTTGAGTCTAGATAAAATAACATGTTGGTGAAATGTTCGTGCTTTTCGTTGATATGCTACACAGTCACTATTCTGTTGTAGGGTTCAAATCCCCATCAAGTCAGGAAAATGACTTACCTACCCTGGGCCTCGGTTTTCCTATCTGTGAAATGAGGATATCAAACTTACAAGGTTGTTGAGAAATATTGAGCAAAGATATATAAAATAGTGGCTGACACTTTGGAGGAGCTCAATCTATGTTACTCAGAGTTTTTGTTCATCAAGGTTTTGGAAGCTTGGAGCTGTGAGTTCTTTAGGCCAAACTTCTTAACTTTTCTGACAAAGAGAACTGTGAATCCAAGGCCCAGAAAGACTAAATGCCTTACTCAGAATCATGCAGCTACATGAGATGGAGCCAGTATAAGAATCCAGGTCTCCAGACATGTGGGCCAGCGTCTTTCTAATGCACCTGCTGCTGCCTTTCTTGCAGAGCAGAACAAATGTAAGGAATGCTATAACAAGGCGATGTCTTTGTTATTGCCCCGAAGCATGTAGTTCAGGGCAGTGCTTATTGATCACCCTTTAGCTTGGTTGATCTTGAGACAAAGGGAGCATGTTCCCTGGCAGCCTTTGGTGATGATGGACTTCAGGACCAAAACCAGCTGGTTTGAGTTCCTCCCTCAAGTCCCTCCATCCTGAACAAGCCTGAGCACTTTTCCCAACTTGCCTATCCCTGCTGAGTTTCAAGGATGAGTTGGCAGACATCTTCCTGGAGCTGGCTGTCTAGGAAAAGCCCAGGAGCCACCAGGAAACAAAGGCTGAGCTCGTCATCTTTTCTTCCCTTCATAAAGAAAGGAAAGAGGTCTTAATTGAGACTGAGAGCCAGAGACTGGGATTTTTCTTTTTTTGCCTTTTTGGCCATAATTTTGGCTTTGCAAAGAAATGGCCTCTACTTAAATATGATCCTTTGTCTCTCTACCCTCCTCCCTTCCTTGATTCACCTCATGTCTTTGCCTGTGGAGCTATCAGGTTGTTTTGAATTCGGATGTTAGAGGAAATAAGCTCCTGCCAGTTAGGATCACAGAATGGGACTTTCTTCCTTGAGCCTTCTGGAATGGTGCAGAGTTGGAATCTTCTGTCAATTCAGTTAACTCAAATGGGTTCATGTGGTTCTTATTCAGGGGAGCATTGTCAGTTACGTACACAATGGTGGTGGCTGTGGTGGCGGCAGCGGTGATTTGTGTGTGTACATAGGTGGGGGTGGGCTTGCTGGGGTGGAATTGGCTCGAAAATCTGCAGTGGGCTCTTTCCTCCTTTAACACTGATGCTGGGTAATTAGCAAAATGTGCACAGGGTTTTATCCATATTCATGCGCCCTTTCCCACAAGCATCAACAATCCAGTCTCTATTATTTCCTTGCGTGTGCAGCTCCCCCCTCTCCCTGCCACCTGCAGAGCCCTGTGCAGCTCTGTTCACATCATTTTGGCTCTGGTTGGGAATGGGGGGCCCCTCTGGCCTGGGTGTGGGCATGGGGAGAAGACTCCACAGAGAGCAGAGGGGGTGCCTCACCAACACAGCATCTGTGGCAGGTTGGAAACTTTAACAGAATGCATTCACAGCTATGATTACATGCAGTCCTTAAGAGGGCCCTGTGTGGTAGGTACGGTCACATAATTATTCTTGTGTGACAAAGGAGAAAATGAGGCACAAAGATGAGACTATAGACTTTGGTTTGCTCTTTCAGATCATTCTCTATCCTGCTTTGCTTCCTTCGCCGCCTCCTTTGCCGTGGTTGGCTGACTTCAAAAGACCCCCATATCCAGCCTCCCTTGTCTTCTGGCTCAGACGTGAGATTAGAAGGCACCAGAAGGCAGAGGTTGGGGTTTATGCCTGGCTGTGTCGGGTTGGCAGTGCCCATTTCACTCTGTGGCAACCTCTTTTCCACACCTACGCTTGCCGCTGTTTCCCTGCAGGCCTTTTCCTCTGTCCTGCCCCATTCAGACATGGCAATGTGAAAGACTTCCTGCTGCCAGCAGTCCCTTTGCTGTTCTTTCTTGGTTCCCTTGTCCTTCCCACATCTTTGTAGAAAGTGCTTTCATGCATTCTTTACTATTAAACTCCTTGAGTGAGCAGTTGATGCCTGCTGGGCGCTGCAGGATGTGTAGTGCGCCGGTGACCACACAGCTGTGGGTAGAGCCCCGCATTCCTCCTTGCTCACCTGGATGTTTTTACTAGACCATGGTGTTCCACGGTCTAGCATCACAGGTGTCCTCTTCTCCGTCCCCTTTCAGCGGGCAGTTGAAACCGGCAGCAAACGAGAGATCCTGAGTCTGTTCCATCTTTGCTCTCCTTTATGAATATTGGATTTTTGGATAGACTTCTTTGTAGAAGCAGGAGCCCAGGAATGGTGATAGACAGTGTGAAGGACATTGGAGAAACCCAGCAGGTTTTTTTTCCCCCTAAACTGTCTCTTCTGCTGTCTGAGGAAGAACCGTGTTCTTCCAAGATGTGGGTGGGATCACATAGTCAGAAGTGGCAAGTGACCATCATGTACATTCATTTTCAGCCTTGATGTCTCCACAAGCTTGGAGATTAGCTAGTGTCTCTGAATTCAGTGTTCATGAGGTGTGATCACTGTTCTTTCTTCTTTCTTCATACATGTCATAAAAACAAATTGCCCATTCTATGTCATGATGCAACAGTGCAGGACAGTTCTTTGTGATATTCATCAAACGCAACGGTACCCGGCTTTCTCATCTCTCACCTGGTGCACATATGGAGGTAGGCAAACCACGTGATTGGAGGGACTCCCCGGGTAAAGGGCCAATATCTTGCTCTATGTTCTTGCTCTCTTTGAAAGAAAGTTTAATACAGAGATGTGCATCATTTACATTCCAATTTGATAATTATTAATGACATGCTTACTATGAACCTGGCACATAACAGGTCCTAGAAGGAATATTACAGAAGCATATGGCATAGTGTTTGTCTTCAAAAGACTTATACATTTACTAGAGAAATGAGATCAACCTGGAAGAAAAAACAGGCAGATATGTAAGAGTTTATGTGCGAATGCTACAAGTAAGCAATCACTACATATATCTGGTTGTGCTGTTAGAAAGATGATTGTGAAAGTGTTGGAGAAAGGCTCACAAAAGAGCTATTAGAAGGAGCAGAAGGATTTGGACACGACTGATCACTGAATTTAATATGGTTACAGATTTCCTTTCTTTGGTCTCAGGGCTCATTCCTGGAAGGAATTCAGGTATGTCCTGAATTTGGTCTTTACAGCCACAGTGTGGTTTCCTCTCCATAGGCACAACATTGCCCAAACTGCTGCACCACCCTTTGCCCTAGGGAGTTTTTTCTTTCTGTCCTATGTGACGGGAAAAAAGTGGATAATGACACCGTGCTTTTCGGTGAGTGGGTAAAGTATTTCCATGGAAAGTCATTTATATCCAGACACTCAGTTACAAAGTTTATTCTTCCCCTAACACCCCAAAGGCAGAGAGTAGCTTGAAAAAAATCACTAAGAAGCCCTTAACCTTGTAACATACAGTTTTTGCTAAAAATATATATTAATAATATATTATTGAGCGAGCATAGATGAAGAAGGCCAGGGAGGGAGGAAGCAATAAGAGTTTGAGCAAGGTCAGTGCTCTTTGCCCGCAGACTCTACAATCAATAAGATCTGGTCAATAACTGCTTTATTACTGCACTACCACCCGGAGCAAAATCATTTTTAAATTAAGAATATATTTTGCAAAACTGAATTAACAATATTGAATATTTTGCTCTTTGATATGACTAGCCTTCAAAATCAAATTATTAAGTATGGAAAATGCTTACCAGGTGAAGTTTTTCTTTCTTCTCCCTCCTCACTTTTCCAGCCACATTCCCTCTCTCCTTTCCCTCATGTTCAGCTCTGCTCCTTTGCACCCCCAACCCCCACCCTACAGCTCGGGAAGGAAACAACAGCAGATTTTTAAGATCTCTGGCACAAATGTGGATGTAAATTAGTATTGAATCCAGCACATGAAATTTAGGAAAGGAAGATACATTTACTTGTGTTTGACGAAACCATGCATTTCCTCCCAAAGGACCAAGTAGAGAAAATTGGGAATTTTCCACTTGGGTAAAACTGATGCCAAGAAGTCAACCTTTGGACTTTTATAATCTTTGGCGAGCTGTGAAATCTCACCATTTCTCTGTCCCAACCTCCATCCTTGGTTACCCTGGCTTCATCGCCTGTTCTTTTCTCTCCTCTTCTCTCCACAGATGGAGGGGACAGAGAAGAGAGTCTTACATGACTCATGTAGTGAAACTTTTAAGCATGCATAAGGCCAGACTCTCCCCAAGAACTATAAGTATTCCTAGTAACTGTTATGCAGAGTGGGTTGTGAAGGCACCCAGAGACTGTGGCTCTGGGACATATTAGGTGATATTATTAGAATTGCTTGTATAGCTTCTTTCTTTGTGAAACCAGGAGATTTTGATGCTCGCATTTTCAAAAATTATAATAAGCTCCTCTCATTCCTTCCATGTTCTTGGGCCACTTCTTACTGTTTGCCGTTAGGGATTAGAGTCTCCATGTAATTTTTAGGTTACTGGGTTTGTCTTATATAAAATAACAGAGAACAAGAGAAGGGAAAGTTATACCAATCAATATTGTTCATGTTGCAAAAAACTATTCATTCTATACTTTTTTCAGTAAAGGGATAATATTGGTCAGGCCATGCAAGGCCTGTGAACTGGCCATTTATTTATGTCAGATGACAGAGTTGTACTTTTGAGAAGGGGCATTTGTTTAGAGTATTGGTGCTTGCTGTTGAAAAGATAGGAGGTAGGGAGTGGGATGGTAGGAAGGAAAGGAAAGAAGAGAAAGAAAACAGGGAGGGAGCAACACTAAGAAAGAGAGGAAAGCAGCTAGCATTTATTTAGTGCCTTCTCTGTGGCAGTGGTTTTTGGAAGGTGGGTATTTTTGACCCCATAATATAAGAACTCAGATGGTTTAAGTAACCTGTGCAGGTCAAATGGGTCAGTCTCTGAATTCTGTGCTTTTTCTGTTATCCTATGCTGCCTTTCTAACCTAGAATGTTTTCGAGCCTATTACCCAGCAAATGATTTTGACTAAAGTTAAAATACATAGGCTACTTAATTACTGATTTTTAACCTTTTATACAGGCAAAAATACCTTTGAGAAACTCATGCAAGATAAAGCCCTTCCCAGGAAAATGCATGTACACATAAGGCAATTTCAGAGAGTTTGTGGGCCTTTTGAAGCATGGTGATGACCTCCAGGTGAAGACCGCCTGCTCACAGAGACCTAAAGGAGATGTATCCAGTGAATCTTGCTTTCCTATTTAGGAGTCCCTGAGGCTTCCCTGTTAGAGCTCCTCTTTGGCATAGGGTCTGTCAGAGGGCAAGTCCAGGCCCGAGATAGTAGTAAAAGTGGAGGATGAGAAGTTAGACGGTAGTTGGCCCCACACTTGCATACTTAGGCGGTTTGTCCACTGGATTTTGTGCCTGTGCATCAGGGTTGTTTGTGACGGACCGTTGAGTGCAGAGCTCTGGCTTGTTCATGCTGACTTGCCATGTCCCAGAAAAGGCCACAGGACATTTGTGGTAAGGGTCCACCTATTGTGGGATACAGGTTGTTGTCCTTGGCTTTTACGCCTCAGAAGAATGTGAGGGAATTTTTTCGTTTTTCAGTTCTGTTCAGTAAATGTTGCTGAGCCTCAACAAAGGGCCAAGCATGGTGCTACATTCTAGGGATGAAGAAGGAGAATCACAGTCTACTCTTAGCTTGTTGGCATGTTAGTTCTTCTCGACTGAAGTCTAAGGTTGGGTTGTTGATCTGGGAGAACCTGACAGGGAGACAAAGAATTTAGAGATAAAAAGACTTCCAGCACATCTGGGGGTGCCTGACCTAACCCCCTTCCCAGAGCCTGAATCCTGCCTTTGGTTTGACTCTGATGCTATCTGGTTGACAGTACTCTCAGTTGGTTCATTCAACACCGACTGATGGAGCACCTATAGCACGTCAGGCGTTGTGCTTGATGCTGGAGGACACTAAAGGGCATGATCTTGAGGACGATGAGTTTGTCTTTGAGGAGCAGATATTCTACTAGGTCAGTCCGGCCGCCTCACTTTTCTAAAGTAAAAATTATCAGCTGATGCTCAGGAGAGGCTGATGAATGCCACATGGGAGACACATTGGGTTTTTTAGTCAGAGTTGTGTTGCTGTCCTCAGGTAGACTCTGGGCTTGTCAAGAAGGCACTTTCTGATAGGATGCATCAGACTGTTTTTAGGGCTTTGGGGTTCATCTTGGTAATCTAATAGAGTGAGGGTACTTTTTAAATAGGTGGAACCCAGAAGAGGTTATTGGGGAAGACATCTTAACCTGGTGTTTCTAAAGTCATTAGACATTTTCATCTATAGGCGGCTTACCTTCTCCATCTCCATCAAGGATAATAGAGGGTAGTGGTTGAGTCAGTGACAGGAAGATACTGGATTACTGGGACCCCTCTACCATTTTTATTTCTAGGAAGAGTTTAAAAATCACTTTGTCTTCTCTATATTTTGGATAACACAAAGGTAGACAAGGTATTTGTGCTTTGGTACCTTGGCCAAATCCATCTCAGTGGTTATAGTTTCAAGATAAAAAATGAAGTTCCTTTATTTCTTTTATATGTAGTTTTCCTTTAGTTTTAGAAAATTTCCCAGCTGAAAAGAACTGACATCCTGGTAACTCAATTACCCATGCTTTCCCCCACCTTTTGAGTTCTGACCCCCCAGAAATCCATCACATGGCAAAGCAGCTGATGTGGCTTAGGGTGTAGACCACAGATTTTGTGTCCACAGGGGAAGTCTGAGTCCTGTGAAGGATGAAGAAATTCATAAGAAGGTGGGGTGACCACCAGTCACAGAACAAAAGTAATTGAGGCGTAGAGCATAACTGTTGGTTCTCCCAAGACCTGCGCGGGTACACTTGGAGGCTATGGTTAGGGAGAGGAGATTTGAATGCTAGAGTCTACAGAACCAGTTCTGGGCTCCAGACCAAGTTCTGCATCACCCACAAAGAGTTTTCTTCCCATCTTAAGCACACACATACCTCCGTCCTCTGCTTTTCACGGAATTCACCACTCATCCTAGCACTTCCTCACATGCCAGCCTTTCCTGTTATTTAAGTGTGCCAAGCACATATGGCTTGGCTTCTCGGCTGGAGTATAGGAAGGTGCAGGTACGGTAACTCTCGCATGCACTCCCTACATTTTGTTTTAAATGCTTTGCTGATGCTCTGTTAATGTTTACAGCATTTTGCATTCAAGTGAATCAAATTGACACCATTCATTCTAGTTTTCCCTGAATTTGCCACCATCACAAACCACCCTGAAAATTTCCTTATTCTTGTGTTCTAGTCAAACTCCTGTTGCTTCCCTAGTGTCTAAAGGCTCTGCATACCCGTTCCTCCTTTGTGGACTTCAGGAAAGACCCTAGTTTTTATGGTCATTTGTTGGCCTCTCTTGTTTAGATTTTATCATTAGTACTAACTCCCAATTTCTTTCTTTTTTAATCAAAGGAAACTTGGAAGTGCTTTACCTAATTTAGATCACACCTGCTGATTTGCCAGGACCCTACCCTGTGTACATGATCACAGATCTAGAATGTCCAAGGTCTACTGGGGTTCTCTCTGACCTTCTGAAGCAGGGAGAGTGGACGACAGTGAAGCTGATCTCAGATGTAGGGAAGCAGGCTCACAAATCCCACAGTGACCTGTGTTGATGCCATCAGTTTGATGGAACTGCTGTTCCTTCCCTGTGGGGCCCCCAGTGTTCTGATGCAAGTCCTGCTTCCAGTGAGTGACAGGTGCGACCAACGGCCGGATGAGCTATTTCCTTTGGAAACCACAGCTGTGGCCGAGGCCAACGGATGGCAACGGTGCCACGGGGCTCTCTGGGAGCAATCCGCTTGGCCATCTTCAGCCTCAGGAAGGGCTTTCATACTTGATGAAAATAGCCCAAGAGGCTGGGTTTTGAGGGCAACCACTAGTAATCTAGAGGTGGGAAGTACCCAGGAGGGAGTAGGGGTTAGGAGCCAAGATTTTGGCATCAGACAGACTGGGTTAAGGGTCAAGTTCTGCCATAGCTTTGTTACCTTGGGCTGTTATTTTTAAACTTCTCTGAGCATCAGTTCCCTACCAGGTGAAATGGGGATAATGTTTAGTTTTCAAATTTATTCTAAGGACTGATTGAGATAAAGCATGAAAGCATTTTGTGTCTGACACATTTGATTTTCAGTAAGTTAGTGATGATGATGATGATGATGATGATGATAATTACTATAGAAGGTGGGAAGAGATATGCACTCTCTCCAGGAGCTCATAAGGTTCCTTGAGCCAAAGGAGCAGGCTGTTCCCCAGTCCAGGTGATGGGACTGGTGATTGTACCTACATCATCACTTTGTTGTGAGAATCAGGGGTAAGGTACTTAGAACAGTGCCTGGTTCATAGAATACACTGTAGAATTAGCTTTCATCACTTTAATTTTTGTAATGCTTATTTATATTTGAGAGAGAGAGAAAGAGGGAGAAAGCCTCAAAATGGGGGAAGGGCAGAGAGCGGGAGACACAGAATCTGAAGCAGGCTCCGGGCTCTGAGCTGTCAGCACAGAGCCCAATGTGGCTCTTGAACTCATGAACAATGAGATCATGACCTGAGCCAAAGTTGGATCCTTAACCTACAAAGCCACCCAGGTGCCCCTCATAACTTTTATTATCCTCATTATTTTTACTTACTAAGATCCAAGAGCTTTATTCTAAGGTATTGCCAGAGAGTTGCCTTGTGTTGATTGGGACTAGAACTTGATAGGATCTCCCAAAACAGAGGAAGTGCCAACAGCTGTTTTAGTTAGTTTGATATTTGAAATACTTTGTTCTAGAGTTAATTTCTCAGGTGGAACAAAAAGAAGAACCACGGAGCTTTCCACAAGAACAGAAATTAGTTCATTTCACTGTGTGACCCTGTTTTCATGATTTGGTCCTTGGGAGCTGCGAGCTGTTCCCTTCCCAGTCCCTTCACCTGGTCTGTTGCATCATCTCTAGCTGCGGTTCTGAGTCACCTACAATAAGTACATGTTCCTGAGCCTAAGAGTGCTTGCTGGGTGAACAGTTTTACCCATATGTTTATGGCTTACGTGGCTCCTTTTTTTGGTTGTTGTTTGTCTGTTTAGTATTTAGATTTTTTGTGTCATATAACACTAATCAGGAGGCAAATAAATTTTTATTCAAAATAAAAAAGATATAAAGCTCCAACCTGCGAAATGAACATACCTTGGAATGCATGATCGAACTGTTTCTGAATAATCTGTAGGTTTATACTCTATACATTCCATGTAGTATTCCTTTCCTACATGGGAAGGTTTTTGTCTATGCTCATCCTCTTCATGCTTTGCTTAAATATGGTTTCTGGATTGTGTTCCATGTCCCGGAGGCATGCAGTCCAAGTGAAGGAGCCAGAACTGCTTCTCAGCCTGGCATAGAGGGGAATGTTTTAGTTTATTTTAAACATTAACCACCCAATGGTACAGTAATTTGTTTTTGGATTTTAGCAAATTGGTTGTGTTCTACTACCTTTTTGAGAATTTGGACACTTCTTTATTTTTTTTCCCCCCTGGATTTACATGGAGATTCAGAATGACTTTAAAGAGCTAAAGAAGACATATTGCTGATAACATATGCAGGATGGACACTGTCTCAAAGGGTCAGCAGCCTGAAGAACTAAGTTAGAAATACAGTCACACTGGTGTTAAAACCCTGTTTGACTCCTAAGGATAGATTTTCTGGGTGCTTCTCCATCCTTGGAGACCATTCCAAGTCAAAGGCAGTATAGAGTTTGTAATGATCCACAGGAATATCACTTCCAAAATTAGGGTGTAAAATGTTGAAATTCCCTCTCATAGCATACAAGGGCTAGAATGAGGTCACCTCAGAGTGAGAGCCTGGTTCCAAGGCAGGCAGAGAAAGGTAGAGAGGAGGGATTTAGACCTGGATGATGAAGTGTAAGATGGAGAAATCTTCATTTCATGCCCCCCTGGGGCTCAGGTATGGAGTGCAGTGGTTGTAGAAATGAATTTGAAATTAAAAGGATGTAGCTCATAAAGGGACGCACAGCCAAAGAGCTTGCAGAGGATATAGCCTTCTGCTGAAGAAGTCAGCTCTTCTCTAATGCCCAAGGCTGGTGGGAACTTAGTAGAATTGCCCAGTTTAACCCTTTGCTTCATAGCAGGCCCCAAAAAGGAGAGCTAATCTTCTATTTTACACAAGGAAACACCTTGTAAAGATTTCCTGTGTCTTATGGTCAGGAAGTTTTTCGTACAGTCTAAACCATATTTCTCTTGCTATATCTTTAATTTATATCCTTCTTGAGCTGCCCTCATTCTTTCCTCCTGGATCTCTTTATCTTCTGTCTTGTAAGACCAATACTAATTATTTCTTTTCCAAGGGGATGATTTCTCCTAAACCTTGTGTCATTTTTTGAGTCTCTCTCTACCCATATAGGTATTTTTGTGGCTAGAAGGAGAGTCCTTCTGGGATGGTATTTTTACCCCCGGGTGGATCTGTGCTGTGAATAACCTGAGCCATTCTGGAACCATCCCCAGACCGGGCAGGTGGCAGCCCCATTTGCTCTTTCCTAAGCGCCAAAGCAGAGAAGCAACTCTGGCTCCTTCTCTCTGGACTGCATGCCTCCGGAACACGAAACTCAGTCACAGACACCATATTTAAACAGAGCAGGGAAAGGATGAAAATAGACAAAAACCTGTCCATGTGGGCCAGGAAAGCTGCATTTCCAATATGCTGTTAGCAAGACCCTGCTGAGATCCATATAGCAGATAGTCAGGGGATGGCGAGCAGCACGGCCACCCATGGGTTCATTTTGGATGTTGGAGTGCAAGACACATGGAAGAGGCGAGGTCTGGGGCAGGGTGAGTAAGACAGGACCCTTCCCTAGAGCATGGGGAAGTATGACTTAAACAAGTACAACTATGAGAAACAACACAATCCATAGAATTAAAGGCTGGGCTTTAATGGTGGAGACCAGCGGTTTTCAAACTTCTTTAGCTGAGGGATTCTTCAGATACATTTCAGAGGTCCAATATTATAAAAAATGTCAACAATTGACCAGGGTGCTGTTTCCTGTGGTCCTAGAGTTTGCACCTAGGGCTTGAGGCTCAGGACAAATGCTGCTGTGGTGACCACCTCTCCATAGGTTTACAGGGAGATGTTGACTCAGAGAACAAGCCTGATTACTCTACTTCCCCAGTATAAGAGCCTTTCCTGTGGGGTAAGGAGTGTGTATGAAGTTCCCCTTTGCTACCCCTGAGAGATACAGAAGATGGATCCTGCCTTTGCCATGGGTCTTCATGGTTGTCCATCGATGGTTGATGATAATGGGAGGTACTAATTTCCAGACACTGCTGCTTTAGAGGAATGTGGTTGATATTAATCAGAAAATATGGGGGAACCTAAGTGGCTCAGTTGGTTAAATGTCTGACTTCAGTTCAGGTCATGATCTCATGGTTTGTGAGTTCAAGTCCTGCATTGGGCTCTGTGATGACAGCTCAGAGCCTAGAGCCTGCTTCTGAATCTGTATCTCCCTCCCTCTCTCTGCCCCTCTCCTGCTCATGCTCTATTTCTCTGTCTCTCAAAAATAAATAAATGTTAAAAAATATGGCCAAAATTATGTGTTAATATCACCAGGGAGCTGTTTGGAGACCACCCCATGTCAGTGGGGCAGGTTGATGCTAACATCCAAACTCAGTGGACCCAGAGATGGTGAATTAACCTAACAGTTCTAAACAACAAGGAGGATGCCTATAAAGTATTTCAGCCAAATTGAGAGTGGACTTCTCCTTTCCTTCTTCACTCCCCCACCCTGGAGGAGATGGTACCCATAAGAGGGAAGGCTGGGGCATATTTCTGGAGGCCTGGCCAAGCAAGACCATCTCTCTGCTCTGCACTACTGAAGTTGAACTCCAGTCTATGCCTGGAGGGATAGGGAAGAGGAGGTCTTAATTAAATATGAGAATGACGTTGAAAAATGGACAGATAGAATCTCTGGAAGACAGAAGAGGAGGGCATATGAATCCAGAGAAGGTAGCTTTGGAAAGGGAGTACCTAGGCCTGAGTGGGAAGGGAGAATGTCAAGAAATATTTCCCCTATGTTCCCAGGTTGGCCTAGGCTGACGCTGACTTCAAGTCAATCAACTTCAACTTGCCCCAATGAAAATACCTCACAGGTCACACTGGTGGCCCCTACTTACATTTAATGGACTGGCAGGAAGACCTGGTCCTTCATTCAGTTGTGGTCAGGATTTTAGGCTTATTTTTATATTGAGTAGGGTCCAATTTCAGTTCAGTTCTAGATTCAAGTCTCATTTCTTGCATACCTACTATATATTTGATCCTGGGCTATGCTCATTCATCAAGAATGAGGAAAGGAGAATAGGATAAGATAAGCCACATCTACTCTTAGCGGCATGTCTTTGTTGATATAATTATCTTCACTCATTTCCCTCTTGCCCAGCCCTACCCAAGACTACACACATATTATACTCCTCCAAGAAACCTGTTCACACCATTAGCCATGGGGACTCCAACCCCGTTCAGCTTTCTCATAATCTGTATCACTTCGTTCAGCCCCATGGTGTGATCTTGTTTATCTCATCTCAACTCATGGAAATCAACAGTGGCTCAGTGTCACTTTTGCCATATTCTCTTGGTTGCTGTGGATCACAGACCCTGCCACTTTGAGTGGAGGGGATTAAATTTTACCTTCCAGTGGGAGGAATAGCAAAGATTTGTGGCCATCTTTAATCGACCATACTTTGATGAGATTAAAAGCATGTTTAGAAGTCTAGTATGTAAAACAGAGAAGGCAAAGACTCTTTTTCCTAAGTTTATTTTATTTTATTTTTTTAGTAATCTCTGTACCCAATGTGGGGCTTGAGCTTACAACTCCAAGATCAAGAGTCACATGCTCTACTGACTGAGCCGGCTGGGTGTCCTGAGACTCTTTTTTTGGTGTCTTCTTTTAACCTATGCTCTCTTCATAGGAGGCCTTTGGAGTTATAATTTGAATTTGAAAGCTATCATGACAGTTGTTCGCTGTGTGAGAATAACAGAGAAAAGAGGTACCGTATATTGAATGGTAATTTCCTCGAGATGTTGTCCCACCTAGGAACTTAGGTGCTTAACATGCTCTTCAGGTAGTGCTCTGGTCATCCTCAGTACCTATCTTAGCACAAGCTGTAGGGGTACCTAAAGCCTCCTCTGACTGCCATCCAATCTCCATGGTGGGGAAACCAATCCTTCAGGACACTCTGGGAATTTTGCCACCTACTGTCTCCACTTTACCACACCAAAAGGGTTGGGCCTCCCTTTGTAGCCTGGAGCAGAGGTCTTTATCGATAGAGCCCTGCCCTTTTTTGTTTGAGATTCTGAGCAGGTGTTATCTGAGAACAAGCAGGTGTTTGTAGAAATGTGACCTTGAGCCCTGAATACTGACCTGCTCTTTTTTTCTGGTGACCATTTTTCCTTGAATGGGTTGGTTTCTGTGAAATGGCTATGAGGTGACAGTGACTAGTCTGGACACCACCACTGTATGTGGAGGTGTTCCCCTCACCAAGGGCAGAGAAATTACTGAGTGCATTTATACCTCCCTGTTAGAGGTACAGTCATCCCTTGTTCACAGAAAAAGGGCAAATAAATACACTGTGCTCATGTGACATGTCCTTCCTTAGGGAAGGTTGTACCCATAGGAAAATAGAAGGTGCCTTGTTTAGCATTTTTTCCCATTTTTTAATGTTTATTTATTTTTGAGAGATGATGGGGTATAAGGGGCAGAGAGAGAGGGAAATAGAGAATCCCAGGCAGGCTCCCATGCTGTCAGCACAGAGCCCAAAGTGGGGCTCAAACTCACAAACCATGAGATCATGACCTGAAGCAAGATCAAGAGTTGGTTGCTTAACTGACTGAGCTACCTAGGTACCCCTCCAGTAATTTTTCTCTTAGGCTAGAAAATAGAGTTTAGTCTATGCTGGGAAGGTAATGAGCATTTCTGAAAATACGTGGCTAACAGGAAATCATTTTGGAGAATCTTGGAATTTAAGCCAGAATTCTATGCTTTATCATATTTCCATTTTCCAAATCACACTGGAGAAGTGTGTGTGCGCGTATGTTCTGGACCTTTATGCAGAGTTAATGATTCACTCTCTAGGGCTCCCAGGTCCTGAAAAGTGTGAGTTTAACTTAAACCCAGAAATAGGAAGTATTTAATATATATAAATCAAGTTCAACATTGGCATTTAAGTTTGCAGGTCTATATAAAATAACTGACAAAATTGTATGTTGGAGTAATTTTCTAGAAGTGTCCTGATGGTAATGCTATCAAAAAATTATAAATTTAGTCATCAGTCCCATCCTGCAGGGTCTGCAATTGCTGAAAATATGGTCAGGAACCCAAAAGCCACTGCAGCTGTAGGTAGAAGGTCATGCCCAGTCATGTGCCAAGTTTATTTCAGAACTTCACACAGGGCTTTATCTGCCCAGACCACGTGACCTGTACATCACTGAGAGTGTCAGGGTTCACAGAGGAATTTTCCAACTTGGTTACACTTGTGATTCAGGTGGTAAAAAGTAGAGACACTCAAGAGTAAGGCAGCAAGGAACTTATGGGGGATCAAAGGACTGGGCTGCTCCATGACGCATTCCATGGTTTGGGGCTTTCTAGTAAAGTGTCATTCTTCTTACAGTATCCTAGAAAGCACAGGATGGGAGCCACATGTATTTTGATCAGTGGCGGATATACAATAAGTGGTATAGTTTATTGACATGATTTCTTTGAAGCTCTTTTCAATTTTTCTTGTTCCTTACGTATCTAGTTTTGATGGAGAGTGGATGTACCATTTTCCTAAAATCATGGAAAACACTCTCTAAACTTTTCCCCAAAGACAACAGTGTATGGGATGCTCCAGCACTGTATGTAGGGGTGTAGGGGAGAGAGAAAGCCACATTCATTAGGAAGCACTGGAATCTTCAATAGAGCACAGGACTGAACAGAGAAGCCCCCCCCACCCCCCGCCCCTTAGCAATCATTTGAAGCAGAATGAGCTTCTTTGAAATGTAAGTGGCCCTGTAAAAACACAAGCAGATTCTGCAATATCTATTTGGGGCATCCGGGAATGCCACATAATAGGAGCTTGAGCACACCTGATGGTAACCATATGGCAGGTTCCGATGACTGACAATAGGTAGAAGCTGCAGTAATTAATGAACATGAGATGCCGTTTGTGGCCCCCACAATGAAAGGATGGAAAAGAGGCCAGTCTGTTTGCAAAGTCTGGGTTGTGCCCAGAATGTGTTTCTAGACCAGGACCGGCTGGCCACATGTCTATGTGTGTGAACAGGTATAAGAGAAATGAGGCGGTGGGAGGGAGGGCTTGGTTCTGGCCAGAGAGCTACGATCATTCCCGGGGCTCCAGTAGGAGAATGAGTTTGCAGATCACTCGGGCTGGTTCTGCACCACTAAACTCCTACACCTTGCTGGCATTTTTAGTTTGATGTGGGAGAGATTCCAGGTAGAAATCCAGTTAGTTGGATTGTTTGAGGATGAGGGTTTGCTGGGTGTGATTTTGCCAGTTCTGGATTTCAGGGCACGGTGCCTCTATTTACTCTCTTGGGGGTAACTGTGCTGCCCTCCTTGAGGTGTGCTCTGAGTCAGAGCACACCAAGATTTGGCCACCTTCTAGCAAAAGCAGAGGAGGGAGGCAATGCCTCATTGTTTTATTACTCCTTTCTTGAACGTGGGCTCGAGCGGGGAGGATGGGAGTGGGCCACAGGGAGATTCCAGAGAGACTGATTGATCTTGTCAAAAAGAATAAAGGTATCCAGTCCCTGGCACCCGCCTTCAGCGCATGGGCATGTGGGATTGAGGCGGTCACTGTGAAGTTTTGTGGTTAGGCGTTCCAAAAAGAAGTTTCTTCATGATTCCTGATTGCTTAGGACAGATATAAGCAGTACCAGCTGGGGCCCAGCAAGCCTGTCTCCAGCTTTATTGTTTCTGATTTATCGGTGGTGTGTCTGCCTTAAAGAACTGATCTATATGCCCTTTATTGCTATCCTGTTCCATAGCCAGATAGGAGAGTTGAACATTAATAAGAGGATTTGTTTTCAGTAGCTGTGTGTGTGTGTGCACGCGCGTGTGTGTGTGCGTGTGCATGTGTGTGTTTAGCAAGGTAGTAGTATCTTGCTCAGGGGCAAGTGACTCAGATTTCTTTAAGAAGATTCCCATTCTTTTGTCTCCCATCTTGAATTGTCCCTAATTTATTTGAAGTTGCCTCTTTTACCAGAATCAGAAAGAATCCATAAGGCTGTTTTGTAGGTGTCCTTGGTAAGTGGTAAGAAACTCACTTGGAGCCAGGCTGCAGGCGTTTTGCAGAGACATTTCAAGTCATCCCTGGGGGACGATTTGCACTGTTCAGTGTTACAAGGCTCTGTGGCCATGGTTCGGAGAGCCCCGCAGCCCCCGCTTTTTGGCAAGTTGTTTACAAGTGATGTGCTCTACTCCCCCAGCCTGGAGTTTCTGGTTTAAAAGTGAATGGTTGGAACTCTCAAGATGTGTAAAGGGAAAGGTTTTACTGCCTAATGGAAAGTGACCATTGAAGTTAACTGTTCCTGGATTGACAAAGTAGCCAGAAGGACTGCTTTCACTCAGGGGCCACGGTGAGAAATTTCTGGGAATCTTCCATGAGGGGAAGGGGCAGGTGGTAACAGATGAGTGACTCGTGACATACCAGTCTGGAGTTTGGCCCCTTCATTTTTTTTTTTTTTGAGGAAACAAACAAAAATGTCCTGCTACAATGATAGTACTCACTGGAGCACTTCTTTGGATTGGAGTTTATTTTCTGGGGTTCTGAGACATTTTTTCATTTGGATAGTATTCCCTACTGCACTTCCTTGATTACAGGTTATAATAAGTGGGGGGAAAGGACGGATGAAAGGTGAGTGCCCAGTGGCGCCGAAAGCAGCTCTTGTCGTGCAAATGGAGCCTTGTTAAATGTGAGTTATGGGGTAGCAATACTAGAGATCAGACGGCTCACTCCTGCCTGGTTGGCCACGAAGAGCCAGATTTTGATTTCATTTAGGATGCAGGTGTGCACCAGGGCAGCAGAGGGGTCCAGCCGGCAGTCTCTTCCACTGCCATCTTTAATGAACAGTCTCTACTGTCCTGTGTATGAAAAACATCGAGGAAAAATTTAATAGTTTTACACAATCCCTGAAGCCTGGTCCACGGCCAAGACGCGTTAGCTTTCTAAATCTTTAACAATATTTTCCCCTACCAGAACTAGGGCAAATTTTTATAGCATTCTCAAGTGCATGTGCTCTTTTTTTTTTTTTTAATAAAACCAGGCATTAAAAAAACCGACAAGACTAGTGCTATTTTATTATCTCCTCAGATTATTTCAAGATTGTACTGGAGAAAAATGTGTATCCCAGTTTGGCTCAATCAGAAGTGGGTATGCGCTGAGTATGAGACTTTCCCTTTTTTAAAATACATAGTTCTGTGTATAACTATGTCCTGTTGGACATGTAAGGAAGTATATGATGTCTTTCCCCCAAGGTTAATATAGGTCAGTACCATAAAGAGTACACAATCAAGTGTTAGAATGAATATTACCTTGGTTATTGTTACGTTTAAAATCTTTACGGATCCTCTTCTCCCCAGAGGTGCAAGGACGCTGGATTCAGCACCTTTCTCACTGGAGAGAACTGAGCATTTGGTTTTATCAGACAGCATGGTAATGAGGCTATTTTGATAGGAAGAGCCTCATTACCATTCATTTTTGCTGGCTGTCAACTAATTCTTGAACCTAGGTTCTGTTGTCGTCCCCCCCGCCCGAGCAAAATAGGCACAACACACAAAATAAGAAGATGCTCTTAAGTCTCTGAAGCTAATGCCAAATGTAGACAGGTCTGCCCATGGAGGGGTTTGGGAGGGCCTCACCTCTACCTGTGGTAATAGCACACCACTCCAGGCAGTGTGGAGACTGGCCTTCCTCCCTTTTACTCCTTCCCTAAAAGACATACCATTTAATTCAAAAGGGGAACATTGCCTTTCATCTTCTTTCTGGGGGGTTCTCGCCTGTCTTTTTCAGTGTGATATAATGAAGAGCATCTTGCGTGAGGATTGAAGAAGTGTTGGCTTTTTCTCCTGGCTGCGTGACCTTGAGCATGTCATCAGACCGTTCTGGGCTTCTGCCTTTCTACATGTACAGAGGGATTTGGCTAGGTGGTTTCTAAAATTTCTTCTAGTTGTAACACTTGGTACCAACTCCTTTCCCATTCTTTCCATTTTAAAATAAACTTTTTGTTTTAGAATAGACTTATATTTACAAATAAAGTTCCAAAGACAGTACAGAATGTCCACGTATGCCATTCACCCCTTTCCCCCTAGAATAACATTTGGCATCACTTTGGTACATTTGTCATAACTAAGGAACCAGCACTGATATGTTACTATTACCTAAAGTTGAGATTTTATTCAGATTTCTGAATTTCTAGTCTTATAATGTCCTTTTTTCTATTTCAGAGTTTCATCCAGGATATTATTTTGTTGTCTTGCCACCCTAGCCCCCCCAAGTCTGTGACAGTTTCTCAGATTTTCCTTGTTTCTGATGACCTTGACAGTTTTGAGGAGCGCTTGTCAGTGATTATGTAGAATGTCTCAATTAGGGTTTGTCTGATATTTTTCTCAGACTTAGACTAGGGTTATGGGTTTTTGGGGAGGAAGACCATAGAGGTGACATACCATTTTTGTCACATTAGATCAATGGTACCTGCTATCAACTGATAATGTTAATTAACCTTGATCATCTGGCCAAGGTAGTGTTCGCCACATTTCTTTGTTGTAAAGTCTTTCTGTTCCCCTTCTGTATTCTACTTTTTGGATACTAGCTCTAAGTGCTACCCATACTCAAGGTAGATGGGTAGTGGGGATTAATCTCCCACGTCCTGACTGGGGAGTATCTACATAAATTACATAGAATACTTAAAAATTTTTTTTAACGTTTATTAATTTTTTAGAGCGAGAAAGAGAGAGAGCAAGTGAGCAGGGGAGGGGACAGAGAGGGAAGGAGCCACAGAATTGAAAGCAGGCTCCATGCTCCAAGCTCTCAGCACGGAGCCTGATGTGGGGCTCGAACTTACAAACTGTGAAATCATGAGCCGAGCTGAAGTTGGCTGCTTAACCAACTGAGCCACCCAGGAGCCCCTGGAATACTTCTATAAAGGATATTTCTCTCTTCTGCCCATATATTTATGCGACATTTACTTATACCAGTGTGCACTTGTGGATATATATTTTATTTTTTCCAGTTTTATTGATATATAATTGACCTATAACATGGATTATGTATTTTAAACTTTGGATTATGATGGAACACTATTTATTTATTTTGTTGCTCAAATTGTTACAGTTTGGCCATTCGGAACTTTTTCAAGTTAGCTTCTGTGCCCCTTTGACATGCCCCCATCGTTTTGTGTTTACTTTCTGATGCTGCATGGTGCTTTAGACTCACTGGGTGCATTCTTTACCCCAGCCTGAGAATCAGCCATCTCTTGAAGGACTCCTGGCTTCAGTTTTTGAAGAATGGTGTTAGACACTTTTGGTTTTTAGGGTCTAGGTGATGTGAGATGTTCCATTTTCTAAAATACACCTTTTATGTAGTTAGTGGTGTCCTACTGGAATACAAAGAAATGGAGAATGTCTTTCTTTCAAAGCTAATACAGGTCAATATTATAAAAAAAAGAGTATATAATCAAGTTTTAGAGAGAGTACTGTTTTGGTTAAAATGAAAAGGAAATGTAGATTCTTGTAGCTCAACCAATTAGAAAACATTTTTATTTTCCTTTTTCATTCTTTTGTTATTCCCATTTTGTTAGTCTGCACTGGAATTGGGAAATGTTAGTTTATTTACATGGATGTTAGCAGGATGAATAAATGCTGCTCACTTGGGACCGGGGTCCCTGAGCCATGCAGAAATCCCCTTTCTGAAGGAAAGTGTTGAGGGCTTAGAGTATTTGGGGAAGGATTCCTGGAGGACGGGGCACTTGACTTCGAACTTGAAGGACAGGAGAATTTTGGGGCAAAGGAAAGATTCTTGTGTGCTTCTTTGGTAGAGTGATAGAAACTAGCTCAGAGATGGGTTCCTAAAGCATTCATTACATGTCACTATTCTTAGAAGACCTGAAGTCTATCATCCTTCTGAAATCTCTGATGGATTTCTCCAATATCACAAAGATATAGTTGCTTAATCCAGACCCTCCTAAATGTTGACATTTAGTTGAAACATTCTTCATGTTTTCTGTGTGAAGGGAGAGGGATCCAAATGAACTCATACCAATAAAGTCTTAATTATTAAATATCTGCTGAATACTTTAATAGTAGAGATTGGGATAAATTGTACCTTTTAAGCCCATGGTGGCAACTGCATGCCTTGGCTGTCTTATGTTGTTTGGTGGTACTTTTTCACTTGTGGTGTTCTTTTATGTAAAGAGTCTCCGAGAGTTTGTGAAAACGAATTTGGAAATATTCTTAAATTTTCCTCTGCAACAGAGTAGGCAGGATGAATAGGGCAGCACTGGCACAGACTCTTACATGGACAGAGTCTTGTAAAAGTGTTCATTAGCTTCAGCTGGGTCAGCACTGCATGCGATGACCTCCATCCAAACTCTTAGGTCAAGTGTGTTTACTTCAGTCCAAGGTCTTTAGGTCTTAAAAAGCCAGACTGTGTTTTCATTCCAATAAAAATGGCTAGAATTCACCTGTTATCTTTTTTAAAGTTAAGTCCCACTTGACCAGATGATGTTCTTTACTCATTAGGTAGTTTGTGTGAGTTGATGCATTGATAGGAAATAGGGCTCAGGACAGAAAAAAACCTTTTCACACAATGGGGAAGAAAACAGAGGAAACAGAAATTGTCCTCTTACACATACTAGCTTTGCCACAGCATCAAAAGAAAGTGTTTATCTATTGAAGATAGAAGAAGCTTGGTTTTTGATGATATAATAGCACTTAATTATACTCATCTCACTGCATGGATTCGTGTAAACTTTGAGTCATACATCACCCCAAGCTATATAACAATGTATAGTAAAAACATGGTATAGAAGAGTTGATCTAGAAAGCCACAAACCAATGTGAAAGCAGGAGTCCACTGTACTTTATGCTAGTGAAACTACTTTGACTTGGGCAACAGAGACAGATGGGTGGATGTAAAGAATTGTCTTTATCCTCTCTGGTTATGTTAAAGCCCTGTGTTTAGACAGCAGGGTGATTTTTTTTCCCCTCCAACTATTGTAGTCACATTCTCATGGAGGACCCCATCCAATGCTTCAGCCTCACAGTTCCTGACACCTCTTTCTCCAACAACCTCCACCTCAACTTCACTTTTGCAGCTGCTCCCATAGCAACTACTGGCCCTTGTCATCAACTGGAGTTGCTCCATTTTTGAAATCCTGAACTCTGAAATTCTCCTTTCTGACCACAACCTCTGATCCTTCTATCAGTCCCCACTCTTTCATGCCCTTGAAATCTGTTCTTTGGTCTCATTGGGACTCTTGGTCTCTTGACCTTTCCTTATGTTAGCAGTATATAACTCCCTCCTAACTTCATTCCTGCTCCTACCTTGTTTGTGCAACCATTTCAGCTCTGCTCTTACCAGCTCGTTCAGTTCTTTCATTCCTTTGACTTCTTGTTTTATCTGTCTTTCTAATCTCTGGCTAATGATTTCTCTCTTACTCCTTCACCTTCTCCCTCCCCCACCTCTACCACCGTCCACATCTCTCATCTCCCTCTCTCCTTGTCTCCTCTTCTTCTCTCTGTCTCTGTCTTTGTCTGTCTCTCTTTGTTTCTTGTCCTGAGCTTCTAAGCACTATGGAAGAAAATTTTCTAACTAGGATGAGGTAGGCTAGGATGAGGTAGCCTACCTCGTTAAAAATCCATGGCTTCCAAACTCATCTAGATGTGAAGCTGTTTAGAAATCCCAGGGCCGGGACTAGGGTGGGGCAAGTGAAGTGCCCAGAATGCAGGATTTAAAGAGGCACTCGCTCTTGGAGCCAACCATGTGTTTCCTGGGCCCTGAGAATGAGTGTTTTCTTAAATTTTGTGCCATACGTGTTTCATTGGCTCACTTTAGTCCTGACCCTGACATTTACTCATCTCAAATTACTTCTTTCATGTGCCACTAAGGGTAGCCTTTTTAGCCTTATCACTGTCCTCAGTCTACCTGTTCACTCACACTAGAAGATGACTTTTTCTATTTCAGTGAAAAATACTCATTACTGGGTTTACATTTTCTCAACTTCTTTATTGTCATCAAAAATATCTAATCCTTCAGCTACCTTCTTTCTTTCCTTTGTCTTAAGAGAAGAAATGTTCCACACTCTTCCACCTTTGCTCTGGTTACATCACTTCACGAACCCACTAGCATCTCACTTATCATTTATCTTCTTCCTTTTTTGCATTGTACCTTGGTAAATATTATTGAGTCTCTCCTTTACTAACAACAGTCTTTTCTCAACCTTGCCTTCCTTTTGAGCTAGTTCTATACTCCAATGTGTGTGAATAGTGGTGTACACTCTTCTTCATCCTCAATTTGCTACCCAAGCAGGACAATCTAATTTTTAATCTGACTTCTGCTTCCATCACTAAAACATATACCCTTAGAGTTGCGGTGATCACCCAATGGACACATTCATTGGTTCTTCTAAGTCTTTGTCTTATCCAACCTCTATGTAGCACTGTCACTTTGACCCTCCTCTCCCTGGTATGTGAAGCATTCCATTCTGGTTCCCTACTCTCCTCTCTGGTGCCTCTTTCTCAGTCCCCATTTCTGACATTTCTCACACCTATGGCCCTAATATGCAGCTGGTTCTCAAATTTCATCCTGGGTCTTCTCATCTTATACCACTCTTCTTCTCTAAGTGACTACCAGTCCTGTGGCTTCAGCTACCACCTGCATATTCCCTGATGAAACGCTTGTCATTATTTCTAGCTGAGACTTCCCATCGAACTCTGGATCTATTTCTTCAAGCACAGTATTTCCAAAATCAAGCTATCATCTTTTCCTAAACCTGTTCTCTTTTCATATTTTATCCTCTGCATTAAGGCATAGTTATTCCTTTAACTAACCAAGTAAGAAACCTCAAAATCACTTTTTAAGAAAGCAAACAAAACTTTATTCATTTTTATAAAACGTTTAAAAAACACACTACATATTTTTTCAAAATCATAATTCCCTACATCAGTGTTATATTAGTTTCAAGTATGCAATACAGTAATTCAGCAATTCCAGCCTTACTCAGTGCCTATCACAATAAGTGTACTCTCAAATTCCTTCACCTATTTTGCCCACCCCACCACCCACCATTGCTCTGGTACCCATCAGTCCTCTTTATTTAAGAGTGTTTTTCTCTTAATCTTTTCTTCTTTATTTGTTTTGTTTCTTAAATTCCACATATAAGGAAATCATATGATATTTGTCTTTCTCTGACTCATTTCACTTAGAATTATATCCTCTATATCCATCAATGTTGTGGTTCATGAGGGGCAGAGAGAGAGGGAGAGAGAGAATCCCAAGCAGGCTCTGAACTAACAGTGTGGAGCCCAACACGAGCTTGATCCCAAGAAAGGTGAGATCATGACCTGAGCTGAAGTCAAGAGTCACATGCTTAACCAAACAACTGGGCCACCCAGGCTCCCCAATCCCTTATTATTTGTTGACTGAACAAATTTAATAAGTCCTAACTGGTCACTTGGCCCATAGTCTCTCCTCTTTGTGTCTTTCTAAAATGCTGGTTTTTATATTGTCATTCCTCTGATCTAAAACTTTTGGTGATTCTCCACAGACTTTATCTAATCTTTTATTAAACCATGTACTTATTGTGTTGGAAATAGTAATATGTATCTCTGTTCTACTAAGCTTTGAACTTCTTAATTTTGGAATCAAGCTCCAGTCACATTAGCAACCTGGTATCTATCGTGGAAGTTTACATATGGGAATAAACATGTTTCTTTGAATTGTTTTTTTTTAAAGGTTATTTAGTTTTGAGAGAGAGCAAGTGAGTGAGCAAGAGAGCATGAACAGGGGAAGAGCAGAGGGAGAGGCAGACACAGAATCCAAAGCAGGCTGCAGGCTCTGAGCTGTCAGCATAGTGGCTGTTGTTGGGGCTTGAACTCACGAAGTGCGAGATCATGACCTGAACCAAAGTTGACATTTAACCATCTGAGCCACCCGGGTGTCCCTAAACATGTTTCTGGAAATGATCATTGTTCCTATTATAAAGTAACTAAATGGATAACTTTGGGCAACTGCTTCTTTTGCTTAGCTGATATGGTCTCTTCTGTAAGAGAAAGGAGTTGAATTAGAGGGTCTCAAAGTTGACTAAATTTCTGTGATTCTGTGTTGGCATTTGTTGGATTTTTGAGCTGAGAGGGGGCATATAGAAGAAGCTTCTATAAGAATTCTTTTGAAGCACTGTGGGGAAGGAATTTTTGGGATAATCAAAGTGAGGTAGGGCAAGCAAAAAAGGGAAGATAAAATGAGAAGAGCATTAAGGAATAAAAAATAAAGTGTCCCTGCTGAATCTCACGCCTTCAGAATTTTATAATTCATTAGGAAACATTTCTGACATATCTTCTATGTGAAGGCCATAGTCCTGCTTACTGTGGGGATCACAGTGCAAGTTTAAGACATAATTACTGCCCTCAATGAGCTTGTGCTCAAGTCCATGAGAACTAAAGATATACAAGGATGATTACAAGGATGCTTGAGTGAGTGTTTGGTATTATCCAAGATAAGAAGAAACAGTCTTCTGGGGATAGATGGCATCCTCTGAGCCAGTGCGGCCAGCACTCCTCTTGTGTTAAGTACAAAATGGTGCCCTCTCTTGGGGCATGGATAATGGAGTGTGGAGTGGACTTTCCATCTCCACTCCCCACTGGCCTGGCCTGTTCAGGCAAAACTCATACGGCTCTGTGTGGAGGTGCTACTCCTCACCTCCCTCCCTAGCCAATGTCTTAGGGAGGACATAACGAGTGCCATTGACACAGTGATGCCCAGAGACTACCGGGGATCTTTGGTCAGGAGGCTGACCTTCACAATACTGATTCAGGCATGGTGGGGCTGGTCAAACATGTACAAGGATCACGGGAGCTTGTTTCAGTTTTTATTGGCTTTTCCTTTCATCCTGCCCAAAGCAAGTTTATAAGACTTGTTGATTCCAGGCCAGAATTCTCTTTTTTAAAATTTATTTTGAGAGAGAGAGAGAGAGAGAGAGACAGCAAGCAAGCACGTGAGCAGGGAGGAGCAGAGAGAGAGAGAGAGAGAGAGAGAGAGAGAGAGAGAGAGAGGGAGAGAGGAGAGAGAGAATCCTAAGCAAGCTCTGCACTGCCAGCCCAGAGCCTGATGTGGGACTTGAACTCACGAACCATGAGATCATGACCTGAGATGAAACCAAGAGTTGGACACTTATCTGACTGAGCCATTCAGGCGTCCCTCCAGGCCAGAATTCTTATGCTAAAGGATTGATGCTGGTAATGGAACTCCCTCCCTCTCTGTCTCTTCCCCTATAAATCTGACTGGCCTTAGCCTGTATAGGACCCTACTGCTGCTCTAGAGGTAGTGAGTGTGCCCAGAAAGGTTCCAAAGGCTGGGCCATGCCTTTTGCTCTGCTGGACACTCTGGAAGACCTGGGGCTGGCCAAGGGAGGAGCCTCCAAGTGGTCTGTGATGGGACTCCAGTACTCAGTGTCTTGCTGTCTGCTGTGGTTTCTGGAAGGTGGGAGAGAGCCTGTGAGTGACATGAAAGGCCTTCTAGTGGACTCAGTGACCTTCCTGAGCTGCCAGGCTGCTGTTCCTTCCTCCTCCATTGCTCATTTCTATCTTTCCTCTCGACTTCATTCCCTGGTGGGCCGGCTGGGAATCAGCGGAGGGAAAAAGTAATTGAAGTCCTTAAGAGGAATTGTTTGGGGTAGGAGGAGGCAGGGTCAAAAGGAGAACAATTAAGAAGCAATGTGATACAACTGTGTGGAGAAGAATTTAGTATGAATATAATGATCAATTTCCTAATAATTAGGTCTCTTAGACGGCAGGATAGTTCCCCAAGAGGCAATGGTGGGAACCCCATTGCTTGGTCATTTCTAATTAGACTGGAGAAGCACTCACAGCAAATGCTGCAGAGAAAATCCCCCATGCTGGGGAATGGGCACATGACCCAGGGGGGCCTCCACTATCTCTCATTTCTGTGATTCATTGATGAGCACATAATTCACTGATTAGTTAGGCAGCCAAACTTTGAGGGGTTTATTGGTTTCTCACCTCACCTCTGGACCCTGTAAATCGACCAGATCTATTATCTTCAAAAGGCATATTTAGGGCAGGCAGTGACTGAGACTAGGGCAGATGCTGTCTCATTTCTACCAAATAAGTTTAAACAGAAGAACTGGGTCCCATTCTTAATCTGCGATGCAGTGGGTGTGGATAATTTGAGGTCTTACCTGGTGGTGTCTCCCTCTCTTATGAGCCTACAGGGTACTTACGAGTTGGATTTGGAGAAGGACTGTTCCTAACCAGCATCCATTTGGTAATCAAGTGCCCTAATGAGCCAACACAGTGTGTTGGTTAAGTCCCTTGGCTGTGGAGCTGGCCTGCCCAGGGCTGGTCGTGGCTCATCTTTTTGATATGTGACCTTGGGCCAGTTACTAACTTTCTATGCCTCCTTTTCCCCCTCTGTAATATGGCACCCATAAAAACAGCCACCTCATTTGCTTGTCCTAAGGATCAAATAGTTACTGTTGGTAGAATATGTAGGACTGTCTGTCAGGTACCTGCTGACTGGTGGCCATTGTTATTCCTACATGATAAGCACTGTTGAGGAATATGTCCTCCTTTAGAACTCCAGAGTTTGCTAGTTTTCAGTTAATCCTGTGCTGGTTGGAGTGGATCAACTGTGTGGTGTTCTGCATTTGAGCCATTTGTCCCAGCAGTTATTTGTTGAGTATCTCCTGGTACAAGGGGAGAGATGCTTTCTGCCCTCAAAGCGTGAATCATCTTGTGTTTGTACATGTGTTGGGGGTGGATGTTTGGAGTAGAAGAGAGCAAGAGCACAGATGCTAAAAAGTTTGTGGAGTGCCATCAAAGACCCTATCCTATGGGAATAGCAAAGACGCAGGGATCTCATATGATTGGTGTACAGCCAGTGGCCCAGGGAGGAAGGGGTGCAGGGTGCAGGGCTTGGGGGTTGGCAGAGGGCAACTAGGATCAACACATTTGACTAGAGCCTGAGGGTCACAGAGGGGATGCCAGACAGGCCTGCACGATAGTATGTCAGAGGGCCTTGGTGGCCCAACAGAGAACTTCTATTTCCTTTGGTGGGCACCAAAGATGAACAGAAGTTTTTTGAGCAAAGGAGAGCCAGGAGCAGAGTTTGCTTCCCACAGAGCCCTGTGCAGGGGTATGGAGAAGGCAGAGCCTGGGGGCTGGGGGGTCAGACAGGGGGCCCAGCATGCTCCATGTACGCTCCACTGTGCAGCTGGGCCCCAGGGCTTTGCCTTTTTGTGTCCAATCCTAGGCACCTTCTTGGGTTTCCTAACATACCCAGTGCAGGAGCCAGGCTGGAGTGCACATGACCATCTTGTGACAGCCCGGCATTCATTAGGACATGCCATTTTGTCTCTTCTTTCCGGGCTTGTAGAGTCAATATGGCAGGTTGTTCCAGAACTGTGATGAGGCTTTATGGAAGTGATGCAGGCATACCTCATCTCTTCAGTTTCCCCCATTGAAGGCGACAAAAGCTGTTTCCTGTAAGAATCTGACCCCGATATTATTTGGGGATAAGCAGACATTTGCTTTGTGTCCAGTGGAAGATAAAGAGCCCTTTTATGTTCTTGGAGAGAAGAGTTGGCTGAGGTGGTTTGTCATTAGAAGGAAGCAAGGAAAGAAAGGAGGAAGGAATGGAAGAAGGAAGGAAGCAAAGAGGGAAAGGAAACATTTATTGGGCACCTATTCTCTCCCCAGATACTTTACCATGAACGTGAACTTTTATTTTCTCATTTGCCTCATCTTAACTCATAAGAGGAAGAACTCTGCTGTATTAAAGTTGAAAAAAACTGAGGCTCATGTAACTGAACTAATTTTTCTGACTCCAGAGCCCATGTTTTCTTGTCTCATGACGGTCCCTCACCAGGTGGCCGTGTATCAGGAAAAGAGGCCCAGCAGTTTAGAGACGGCAGTCCCAACTTAAGACTGGCGCCACCACTCTGTTCTGTCCACTGTGACTCTAATCAGGGCAGCAGGATATAGTACTTGAAGAGTGGA
>NC_043703.1:104912443-104937443 GCF_006229205.1 Suricata suricatta | reverse complement strand
CTGCATCAAATGTAGCAAACATGCAGAAATCATTGAGGAAAGGTGCGGGCGTTGTTTTTAACTCCCCATTTTCATGCTTTCCTTTAAAGCAGAGACGTTTGGAACATGACAAATGGGGAAAAATGTTTTCCACCTGTATGCCCAAGCCTATCTGTGGAGACACATAATACCCCTTTGCGCAGAGTCTCTAACATATTTGAACATTTCCCCCTTTGATGTTGAACCACGGGTCTTAAGTGCGCTCCCCACAGTCCACTTTTACTCTGTGAGTCAAATTGAAGTTCTTGAAATGGGGCCGATGGCTTTGCTGGAGTGTGAATGTGCTCTCATTCTATAAGAAAGGGTAACCCAATCAGGGCATTGTGTTTCAGTTTCTTTTATGAAATAAGTCACTTTCTGGCGATTGCTGTTTGCTTTTGAAAGCTGGAAGAGTCAATTTGGGGTCTAAGGGGCTGGAGAGGAAGCCCCCAACTGCTGACAATTGCTTCTTCCTCCGTGTGAGTTTGAAGCTATTGTCCAGACAAGAGAATGTAGGGTAAGTCTGGCCTGATGCAGGGAATTTCTTATTTCAAACACACGTCATAATGTTTTCTTTAAACATTCAGTTGGATGAACTTAAGTGTATAATAGATTTAAAAGCACAAATGTAACTCAGCTCCTTTACCTGCGATCATGTAAGAATTGATTTATTTTCAAGGAAATAATACCTGAGTCGCATTTTCCCTCTGACGTGCACTTTTCTTTCGTAAAGTGTAGGACTGTGCTTCTGTTGGTGTGAATAAGGAATGAAGGACTAGTTACTACCATGATTTTCTTTTGAAAACCAACTAAAAAAAAAAATCCTACCATCTTGGAAACATCGCAAGGAAAGAGTGGTGACATCTGCTTTAAAGAAAACATGAACACGGTTTTGACTTTGATATTAGAGGCCAGTGATTCTGAAGTGGAACTGAACTTTTAATACTTTACCTAGTCGTGGATGCAGTCAGGAGGGCCAAAACCCCCCCAAAATGGCCCAGGCTTCAGAGCATGTTTTCGTTACCCCAGTGGGGATGCTGGAGAGGAAAGAATCATCTTTTAAGGCCCTAGAATCTTGAATTTCTCTCTGAAGTAAAATTAATCGTTCAATCATGAATATAGTGGATTACTTAGGTGCCCAAATCTGTGCTGAATGTTGGTGTTTGTGGCTTATAAAATAGGATTTCCTCTAATCAAGGCCCATGTCTAGTTTAAGAGCCATAAAACAAGTCAATGAGACAGTTTGGTGCCCAATGGATTTACCTCCTTGGTTCCTTTCAGTAGGAATTCTTACACTTGGAGAAACCAGTCATGTGGCCCAATTAAGGCAGGAAGTTGAGGTCTTCATTTATATTTGCATCCTTTGATATTTATTGAGTGGCCGGCAAGTACCAGACACTGTGCCGGATACTGAGGGAGATGCCCACAAATTTAAAACCGTGCCGTCGCATTCAAAGAGGTGTTGTCTTATTAGAAGCCTATATGTGAGGAAGTCCAATAGCAGTGCAAGGCTGTAAGGTATAAGAGGCCGGTGCCACAGATGTTCTAAAGATATGCAGAAAAGAGAGACCTAATTATGAGGTCGAGAAGGTAGTAATTTTTAGCTGCCTATTGATCAGTTTAGGTGTTAACTAGTTCTGAAAGTCTTTCTTATAGTCATCCAGTTGACAAAAAAGAAAAAGTCTTCAGCTAAGTTAGCAGGTTAGTGTTAATGAGCCTGTGATGATATACTGCAATATAATCTGAGTAACAATACCAAGTGCCATTTTTCAATCTCTTATTCTGTATCAGACATTGTGTGCTGGGTGATTTCTACGTAGTGTCCAACTTCATCCTCATTACAACCTTCTGAGATGGGTACTTGTATTATTCCATTTTACAGATGAGGACACTAACATTCAGAATGAATGAACTTGCCTAAGTTGTAAGCAGCAGAGGTGGGATTCACACCAGATCTGTAACTACCAGAGTCATGACCTAGAGGGCCGGGGCCAGCCACCTGGGTTCAGTCTCATGTGGCTCAGATCCATGGAACTGGGAGGGGAACTGGCTTTCACAGCCCTGTGGCTCTTTAGCAACATGTGTCTGGGGTTATACAGGGTGAGAGCATGGAGATGCTTGTTCAGATGTGTCTTCTCTTCTGGGACGAGCCTACCAGTTTATCTCTTGTGGACGGTGGGTTTGAAGAAGGAGCTGAATGATGATTCAGTGACCATAGTACATGGAAAACTGGATTTGATTTAGGGTGCCAGAGAGTACAAAGATGAGAACCTAAGGCTGGAATGTTTGTCAGTGGAGCTGCAGCTTGTTGGGGGACACACAGGGGGGATGGGAGCTTTTTTACACAAACTCAGTAAGAGGCCATGGGGATTTGGGGTTCAGCAGCCCACACCAACTTTCTGGGAAAATAATTGCTAATCAGTGAGATGCTAGCCAATTGTTTAATTTCCCCTTAGGCTAATTGAACTCTGATCATAAACACCCCAAACCAGTGCTCTCCTACAATGACACCTGAGGTCAGTGCTCATGCATGAGCCACACCTTGCTGATGGTGTCTAGAAAGTGTGAGTGAGGAAGCCCGGGGGAGGTGACGCTTCGTCATTGATTTGAAGCAGCTTTTACCTTCTGCTGTTTCTCGTTGGATGGTGGGGCCGTCAGGGGTTCAAGGAGAGTTGCTCTCCTGGAAAGACCAATGCGTCCTGTTCATGGGTGGGTTTCATGGGCTCTTGTAAACAACTTCTTGACAAAATGTGCTTCCCAGTGTTCAGCAAGTACTCCGGACATCCAGCTCAGAAATAAATATCAATCCATTACAACAACTAAAAAAATCTGATCAAGGTCTTCATGTTTTCCTAGAGCTGGTGGATGACTTCAAGTAATAGAGCAGTGATGAGCTCTGTGATTCTGAGCAAATGGCTTCACCTCCCTGAGCCTCAGATTTCTCCTGAACAGGGAGAGTAATGTTACTTGCTGTCGGGGCTGTTGAGAACAATAAAGAAGACAATTCATGTAAAACACTTAGCACTGCCAGCTCTGGGAATTCCCTTTAAACACAAGACTCCTTTTAGTTTTTCTGAGCCCAGAAGCTGGGATCCTGTGATCAATTCCTGGTTGTCTCCTGAATTTGTTTTTGGGAGTAGGGACATGGTTCACATAAACATGTCATATGGTATTTTTGAGAAAACAACCCATTTTTTTTCTCAAGAAGTTTTTAATATTTTTAGCTAAGCATGATGCTCATAGATGTGGTTCCTTGGTTTCTCTCTCCTGATTCAGGGTCCAGATATCCATCCAGTGTCCTCTTCTAGGTCAGCTCGGCCCCTCAGGAAGTTCGTCCACCTCCATAAATGGGCAGGTACCACAGGAGTCTACAACTGCAGTGCCACTAGATGCCCCACGATCCATACCTCTTTGGACCCATAGACACCTCAGCTACTGGGATCTCTGGGAGCTCATCCTGGGTCATGAGTGTGAGCAGTTTCCAGAAAACCAAGATGGTGGGTCAGGTTAGGACTCCCCTGCCTTTCTCTTAGATTTGTTATAGGATAAAACAGGCAGTTAATATGTGGACTTCCTGTGCCTAAAACACAGAGAGTGTGTATAGATATATATTTTTTTTCTACATTTTAAAAATACATATAAATGTAACACCCTTCTTTGCTCATAATGAACAAAATGTCCAAAGTAGTGCTTAAAATACATTTTGAACAAACAGAAGCTGCATCTGGAAACATGGTTAGTGGGAAGTACAACTGTTTGGAGGGGTTTAAAGGTTTTTTTTTCCCTTTTCTTAAGCACATGCTCCGAAAAGTTCATTTTATATCACAACAGCTTTTTCTCGAACCTGTTTTAAAGTTAATTATCAAAAGCTTGCATCTTCTGTCTCTTGCCTATGGATCCCTGCTGGGTTTGTTGTTTAGCTTTCCTTGGGAAAGAGGCGCTCTATAGAAGATCATCTACATGATGTCACAGTCCAGGGACTCTAACCGTCCTAGCTAATCAGCTTAGAACATCAGTACCTCCTTAATGTGGGATTTGGGACCTTCTGGATGCAGGGCGAGGAGCTGAACTAGTCTGCAAGCACATCACTTTATTTCTTTTGCTTTAAGCAAGAATAATTTGCCTTTTTTCTCTCATCTTTCTCCCTTGTTGTTTTGCCCCTGAAAACTGTGCAGCAAAAGCAACCTCCAGGGTGGACACTAAATCTTCTGATGCAGGCAGAGCAGTGATAACATCTGAACTGAGGGTGCTTTTCCAGGGCATGCTTGACAGATGTAGCAGGGCCTTTTAGGATTTAGTGCTGGAACATATCTATTACCCGCGCTGCAGCACAGCTTGGCAGGAGCTGTGTGGTAATCTCCCATGAATTCTGTCTGACTTATCAGAGCTGCTGAGCAGGTTGCTGTAGGACACAGAGGCTCTGCAGCCAGTTGGGGAAAGGCAGACCTTCCGCTGGAAGCTCTTTGAACTCTCTTCTCTGGGCACATTTCCCAGGTGGGCTTCTCTGTGCCCTGGAATGTGTCATCTGGCCCCTTTTTGCTTTTGGAGAGATCATGTCAAATTTGCTTTGACCTCACTGGCTCCTTGGTATACAGTTTCAAGGGACCAAATTTAATTCTAATATGGCTAATAGGGCGAAAGTGATTGCCTTAATGGAGTGGCAGCCTGCTTGAGCCTTTGACAAGGGGAGGCAGGGCTGATACACACCAAGTTTCCTTTCTTCCTTCTCTCTCTTCCCTCCCACCCTCCTTCAGCCCTTTCCTCCCTCCGGGTGTCTTCCTGCCCTCCCCCGTCTTCCTCTTTTCATCTCTGGCTCTGACAGAGGCCTGTCTCCTCCCCAGGTCTTCTCACCCAGCGTCTGCCCCGGGAGCCTCTACCAGAATGTGCTGTTGGACAACTCTGTCCTCCTCTGCTCTAACAATTACCTTGGCATTTTATAAAAATACCAAGATTGATCACAACCACCAAATTGTTTAGATCACAGATTAAAGTTTAATTTTGGAGTTTTGCTGTAGGGTTAGAATTAGCTTCAGAGTGTGTGTCGCATAGGAGGTGCTGTAATTTGTTTTAAGGATAAGGCCTTCGGGCAGCTGTGCATAAAATGAGCATGATTCCTTATTCCCACGGTTGATTTTTGAATGGGAGTGCAATTAGAATTTTTTCACCCAGAAGCACATACAGTCAGAGCAAAGATAATACCTTGAATGCATATCAGCTTAGGAGACCTCTCCGGGAAATATATTTATTGTTCACCAAGTCCTAATGCAAAGAGATCCATGCTTTCCCTAACAACAATAAACTCACCCTTTAATTTGAAGTCTGGTGTGTTTGTAGAGACTCTTGCAGTGTCCTTGTTATTATCAAGTGAGACTTCGATGGTGAATTTTAATGTAATTCATCGGTATGTACAAATGGTTATTTTCCTTCACAGAATAGAACCGATTAGAAATCAAACTCTGGTACAGCGAGGGTCTCTCCACATCCTCCGTGGCTGCAGAGACGCTGCTGCTGTGCCGGGGAACCCCACTCCGGGGTGGCAGGGAGCACCTCCCTCCCATGTAGAGGGGTAGGTAGATGATACTTTTCTGATTAATGATGCTGATCACATTTGTTTCCATTGGAGGAATGTGGAATCAGAGTCTGCAGAATACTCATTTAACCTGGTAAACAGAGGCGATTGCCTCTTGGTCATGTGGCTATCATGGTCACTGAAAACAAGAATCTGGTTTCACTGACTGGTCACTGTGTAAAGGGGGCGCAACTCCATTGGGCTCTGCATTAGAAGTGGAGACTTACCTCCTGTTGCAGAAAATTCTAGCAGAAGCATCTGTCTAGCTATCTGTCTCTTTCTATTTAATGTGTTTCTTTTAAAGAGTAGAGTCTTAGGGGTCTCTGCTCCTCAAGGATGGTTTCTTTCTAGAAATCAAGATGTTAGACTATCTATACTCATTTAGGGCTTTCAAAATTGAAAGTCTGTATATAGTTTTTGCAGGAGGAAACCTAACTCACTGAGGTATATGGTTTGAGTAAATACATAACATCCCTGCTCCGTGACTTTGTTGTCTTAATATCTATCTCATAGACTGTTTGGTGCCACTTTCTGAAAGAATTTGAGGCCATCGATTGAAGAATCCCCTTCCCTTCCTTTGGACCCCTCTGCCTTCTACCTCAGCAAACTTCCCAAGCTAAATTTCATTTCTTTTCAGACAATGTGTTAAATACAAGTTTTGATTATAAAATTATAATGTATTTGGGCTATGATAGTTGCTATTCATATTGATAGAGACAAAGGCACTTTATTTATAACCAGTCAAGGGAAAACAAATCTACACCAAACCTCCTTTATTGAACACAAAAACAAAGTAAGTGGCCACTGAAGGCAATTTTGGCTTTTATATGTGATGGCATGATTTGGATAATTCAGATTGGCGCCCATGTGTTGAAAGACTCAGGTTGGTTGTTGACCAGCTGACTTCGTTTACATGTTCCAGTGGGCAGTGCAGGAGAACAGATAAGAGTTGGTGTGGTCTTGGTGACTCTCAAACAGGCTGTTAAAGAGATGAACACCCTTTTTGTAGGCTGGATCCTTGCTTTCCCAGTGATGCGGAGATTGATGGGAAGGTGGGATGTGGTCATTTGAAGACCTTCATGTTATTACTACGCATTCCTTGGAAAGAGAAACCCCATGGTACTTTGTTTATCTTGAAAAGCTACACCCTCAAGGTATCACCCCTTCATGCAGCCATTCCTGATATAATCCTCTTATTTCACTTCTACCCTTTCTGATTTCAGAAAACATCAAGCTTTATAGCATCTGATTATTTAAAAATTGTTGATTTTTTCTATGCATGTACACCACACATTTTTCCTTTTTGCAAATTTGAAGTCACATTTCACTGTAAACTATTTTTTGTGTGGGTTTTAAATTTTTTATATGTTTGTTTATTTATTTTGAGAGAGAGAGAGAGAGCACATGATGGGGAAAGGCAGGGAGAAAGGGAGACAGAATCCCAAGCAGGCTCTTCACTGTCAGCACAGAGCCTGATGTGGGGCTTGAACTCAGGGACTGTGAGATCATCACCTGAGCGGAGCTCAAGGGTCAGATGCTTAACCAACTGTGCCACCCAGGTGCCCCTTGTCTTTTGTTTGTTTTGCCTGAGAACATACTTTGAATATCTTTTAACATCAGTAAATATCTACAGTGTCGCTCTTACTGTTCACCTAGTGTCTACTGTGTAGCTATGACAAATGTCATTTAGCCAATCTCCTCAGTGTTGGGTGTTTGGTAAACTCCAATTTTTGTTTTTGACCCATATTTACTATATAGCACTGTGTCTAAATCTTTGTGAACTTTTTTGATTATTTCGGTAGAATAAGTTTCTATAAGTAGAATAGCTGAATCAAGGAGATTTCAAAAATTTTAATGCATTTGAAAAATTTTGTCAACTTGTCCAACAGAGTGACTCTACCAGTTTATATTCCCACCAGTTGCCATGTGTGAGAATGCATTTGTCTTGATACCTTCAATGTTGTCATAGTAAAAAAATTAATAATGATTTAATAGGTGAAAATTGGTTCTATTGCTCAGGTTTGCCTATTCTTGAATTCTTTTAATTTTTTCTTGGACTCTGTATTTGGCATCATTCTCTAATTGTTCTGATTTGCATGATGATACTCTTTCCTTTCCTCTTGGGGACAGGGGCTATGGTTTGATTTTTTTTTTTTTTTTTTTTTTTTTTACTTCTTAAAACTGGAAGCATACTGGTGAGATGGGGTAGTAGATGATCTGGGAAGAAATTTGGGAGAAAGATTAAAAGTATATGAATTTCCATTATAAATTAGAAGAATTTAAGAAATTGAACAAAATCAAGTTTGAGAGATGTGAATCAATACAATTTTTTTGGTATATTGCTATTGGTACAATATCTTTGCAAAGTAATTTGGTACTGTCTCCTAAGGTGAATATTTGCCCACCATATGGCCTAGCAAACCCACTTCTAGAAAAACTCTTGCACATATTTATGAACCTTCATAGCTGCCCTTCTCAGCCTAGAAAAATGTATGGACATTACTTGAATGCCAATCAAGAAAATGGATAAATATACTATGTTATACAGTGAAATATATTATCTCATAACATGGATAAATCTTGCAAAATATTGAACTAAAAAATTAGTTTTGGAAAACCACCTTTAGTAGGATACCATGTTTTTTGTTCTCAAGAACAAACACAGGAAGCGTCGGCTTACACACATTTGTGGTAAAACCACACTTTAAAAAAGCAGTAAAAATTAGGACTGCACTTGTGTCTGGAGGAGGAAAGGATGATGGGCAAAGGCGAGGAGAGATATATGTGCAAGTGGGTGTAGGTTAAGCGTAGGTTCTCAGTTTTGAATTGAATAGGGATCTATAAATATTGTTATATTGCGTTTTATGAGTTACATGTGTTTATTTGTAAATCTAATTGTTTCAGATAATATAAGAGGTATTAAAGGAAAGAAATAATGAAAATAGAAGGGAATGCTGGTAGCAGAGGGAAGTTTCTTCAGTCTTAAAGAAAATCTATTTCCTTTGCTATGGTTTCTTAGTTGTTATGGTCACATATTTTCTTAATCCCCACTCCCAAAACTTTTTTTTTTTTAAGTCATTGGTGAAAGTGCTTTATGGACAAATGTCCAAGGTGGTTTCTTAGACCTCCTACCTCCCCCTGGTTCCCTAATGATTTCTCCTCTGACGAGCATCGCCCGGTGGACTGGGGTAATGGGTGGGAATAACTTGGTTGGTTACTGATGCCTTTCTGGCCGGCCAACACTGGTTCTCAGTCACCATGCAGGCTGACTGGGTGACTTTTGGAAGTCACGGAGACAAAGTTATTTTCTAGTCAGAAAAAAAAAAACTTTTATGTTCGAGTGCAGACATTACTTTCTACCTGCCTTCAATGGCCATTCTGAATTCAGGATATAACTGGGCAGTTTAAATGCTTTCGCTTTAAGGGAGACGGGGGCAGCTTGAGTGCAGTGGGGAGGAACTTTTCAAAACACCAAACTCCTCAGTGACTTTAGGAGGTTTTCATTCTTGTATCTAAAATAGTCTTTCCTGACTTTTTAGAAAGTTTTGTTGTCTCTTTGTGTATGGAGGTGATTTTGTCCTCCAGGGGACATTTGGCATATCTGGAGGCGGTGTTTGATTGGGAGGGGTTTCTATTGACATCTAGTGAGGGAAGGTCAGGGATGCCACTAAACACCCTACCTTGCACAGGACAGCCCCCACAGAAAAGAATTATCTGGTTTGAAATACCAAGTGCCCAAGTTGAGAAACCCTGGCTAGGAGTATATTTTCTTTTCTACTTGGGTACAGGCATTCCTGGGGGTACCTGAGAAACAGAAGTGCTCTCTGAAAGTTGATGGATTCAGTAGAGTGTAGGGGTATCAGACAGGCAGAAAATAGTCACACTGATCTCTGATACAACACTGGCATGGATTTGGGGTCCACTCTTTGTGGGTTTTTGTCCTTTACATACAATCATAACTTGGCCAAATTACCTTCCTCCGATCAAGCATAAGCAACTCGAGGGCAGGACCCACGGCTCATGCTGTTTTGTGTCCTCCACAGACCCTCTTATAAAATAGGTCCCAGTAACATTCTGCTGAACGAATGAGCAACGAAACAGTCATTTCAAGAGTAAAGGTGAGAACTTTGTTTACAGAGGACTAGTTAGGAGGGGCTTTGAGGGTTGAGAAGGGCTTGGTGGAGGTGGTGGCCCAGGCAAGGGTATTAACTATGTCTCCCAAGCCCTCAACTGTTGTGGATTTATAGAATGTTATTGTACAAGAGGGTCACCTCTCTGGGTTCCTTCATTCACAGGAGGAGAGTAAGACTAGGAGATAGTCATATTATCTATTTGATTATTTTACAGAAATTTGCACAGCAATATACTGATAGATGTGAAAAAAAGGGGCTTCATCCTGGTGCTGCCTGTTCATTTAGCTGTTTAGCAGGTTCTTTTCTTAGGAGCCTTCATGAGGCCCTGAAATATAGGGCTTATGATTTGCAGGGATGATGTATGTGTTCAGACTATGTATGTGCGCACATAAGCTGAGTATCACATATTTGAGCATAGATGCCTCCAGACCTGTCCCTCAGCCCCAGCAGGAGGGGTTAGGTCCCTCTGTCCTGGGGACTGCTGGTTCATCCTGTACTGTCCTGACTTACCGTGTCTTACTGGGATTGTGGATTTCACATCTGTCTTCCATGCGATCTTTGGGAGGGCAGGAACTATATTTGTCTCAGTCAATGCTGAACACATAAAATATGCTCCATAAATGGTTTTCTGTGAATAAATACATAAATATTACATCAAGGATGGCCATTTTGGGCTCAGTTCTGAGGAGGACATTGTTCAGATGGGTTACTTGCTGGCGGGATGGAGATTACTAAAAAGGGTAGGATGGTTGAAGGCAAATTTTGCCTAGGTGGCAAATGTCAAGAGCCGAGCAGCTCCAGAGCAGACAGGATGGGGAAGGTGTGGCTCGTAGGGCACACACGAACCCTGGCTGTGCCTTTCTCAAACCTCAGAGCCCTGGTGGCAGAGAACCTGGTTCAAGAAGTAGCCCCATTCTCAATGTGATTTTTTTTTTTTATTATGGGGGCCATTGAGAGCTGTGTTTTTTTTAAGGCTATAATGTCTGAGCAGTCCGCCCACAGCTTGTTATATGGAAGATGAGATAGCTCATTATCCTGAAAATTCTTCAATAGCTGCTCATAATAGGGTCAGTTAAGTACAGAGTGTCTGCTATCATTCAGAATCTTCTTATTCTCATTGAAGTTGAATCCAACATTATTTTCACACCCTATTTTTCTTCATCTCTCAATCTGGGGGATGGGGAATACACAGGGCATTAAAATGGATGTCAATTCAACTTGAGCCGAGCAGCTCCTGCCCGAGTCGCCTTGATGCTTCTGTAACTTCCGATGGACTCGGTTCACTAGGAGACCATTTCAGATGGATTCTTTGGGGCTCAGTGTTTATGTGGAATGACTCTCTGCTCTACAGAGGGCACCAAAAGAGAAGCAGAACAGAGAATGGGGAGGACAGGCAGAATTACTTTCTGTTTTTCTGGGAAGCATCTGAAATAGGAGGGAAGTCAGAGAGAGTTCCCATCCTTGGATGAGGTTCTCCCCAGTCCCAGGGCCTTTCAGGACCCACCCTTTATTGAATTCCTGGTTTCCTCACTGTATCATGAATATGTCCTCACCATACTCTTCCAGGTTCTCTCTTATTCATGCTGTCACCCGATATGATGAACTCTCCCTGCACCCTTCCTTGAATCAAATTCTGAGAGTCCCGGGTTGCCCTTCAACAGCAGCTCACGTCCCCAGTCATCCATGAAGCCTCTAACAGGCATGGGGAGGGCAGGGGGCGTTGCTTCCAATTCTATGGGAGCTCGTCTGAGAGTGGAGAGATAACTGTGCTTGTAGCAGACATCATAAATCTTTTCACTACATTATAGTAACATCTGATAATTATTGAGCACTTAATGTATACCAGGCAAGGTTTTTAGCCCTTTTCAAGCTTTCTTGTATTCATTTGTCACATCACCCTAAGAGACAGGTACTATGTTATCTCCCATTTAGAGGCGAGAAATCTGAGGCACAGTGAGAATAAGTCATTTGTTCAAGGTCATCTAGCTAGTAGGGTGAGAGGGGGGCTGGGTTTGAACCCAAGCAGTCTGACCTCAGAGACTATAATCTGGTGATACTGTGTCAAATGTTGTAGTTTAGTTGAAAGAGAGCTGGACCTGGAATCAGAGGCCAGAAGCAGGGGTTTTAGTTTTGCCTCACTTCAACTGTTGGGCTCTGGGCAAGTGCCTTGGTTTCTTTTGGAACCTCAATGTCCTTATTTATAAAGTAAGGAGAGCAAACTGGCATATGTAATATTACATGTGCTACAGTAAACATATTCATGAAATCTGCTAAACTCTTACCCTTATATAAAGTTAAGATTCCACATTGTTCAATTGTTACCTGCTTATGGGACTGTCTTGCCAAGAGCACTTTGTATTCCTGTGGGCAGAGGCTCTGTCTAAGGCTTCCATAATATCCCACCGTACCCCTCACAGATCTGGCCACTGCTTACTGTTTAAAACATGCCTTTTAATAGGTGCCATCTCTTTTCTTGGTTACACCCTAGTCATCATCAGTACCTTTACCTGTTCCTTTGCTAAAATCTTGATTTCAAGCCTTGCCTTTCTGAACACTCTGCCCTAGATTTCCAGGACCCGCTCTCCAGTACTGTTCAGTCCTAGAGGAACCTTCAGTCCATGGATTCTTCCACCTGTTCTTTGCCCACCTTAGGCCTGGACTCATGGTTGTTGATACAGACACATATCCTTGTATGGGTGGTACCCTCTTACCTACTCCCACTCCAGTGCATTCTCCGGCCAAATCCCCAGCCCTCTGCCTACCCTGGATCCATGTACCCAAGTAGCTAAATGTGACACAAACATGCTGACTTTACATTTATAACTATAACTCTCAGTATTGCGATTTTATCACATTTCCTTTGTTGTTTTATTTTTTATTTTATTTTTATTTATTTTAATGTTTATTTTTGAGAGAGAGAGAGACAGAGATAGAGCATGAATGGAGAAGGAGCAGAGAGAGAAGGAGACACAGAATCCAAGCAGGCTTCAGGCTCTGAGCTGTTAGCATAGGCTCGACGCAGGGCTCTAACTCATGAATGTGAGATGATGACCTGAGCCAAAGTTGGACACTTAACTGACCAAGCCACCCAGGTGCCCCTACCACATTCCCTTTGTGAGTGTACTTGCCTTCTCTTCAAGATACTCTTTTAAACCTCCTCTCCATTCAGAATGCCACCTCTTCCCTGTTTTGTGCTGAGATTCTCGGTTCTTATGTCCCAGAGACAAAGAGAGACAATTGGATGAGGATCCTCTCATAGGGCCACCATGAAATGAACTGGCCCCCCATGTGGGAACCTTTGTGGTTGGCCTTCATCCTGAGTGGATCCTGCCACTTCTGACATCACAGAGCCCAGCCCCTGCCCATCACACCATAGCCAGGCTGGCCTGTACCATTTCTCTGGCACACCAGGGCCCTCGTGTCTCAGGGTCCTCACACTTGGTGTTTTCTCACCTCCAGATCTTTGCATGGCTCATTCTTTCTAGTCCATGGGCCTGCTTGCACACCATACTCTCTACACAAGCTTTTCCTGACAACTCTTCCTAAAATAGGACCCCCTCTCATGCTATCACTTGCTGCCTCTTTGGTCTGTTTTAGTTTCTTCATAGCAGAAAGTATCTGAAATATACTCTTTATTTGTTTACTGTCTGTCTTCTGCAAGAGACTGTGGGCACAATAACAAGAGAGGAACTTGTCTGTCTTGTTTCCTGCTGTGTTTCTAACACCTGGAAAACTCCCTGACATATAGTGGGTAGTCTATTAGTGTCTACTGAGTGAATGAATGAACAAAATCAGGACTGTCTAAATAATCTTGGATAGGTCACTGTTATTGTTGTCAATTTTTCTAATCTACAAAGTATGAGAATTGGCTCTCCACTGATGCCTGTTCTGGTTCTATTCTTCCTAAATGAAGGTCATTCAGGGTAGCCACAGACATTGTCTATGGTTCAGCCACAAGTTTAGTGTGTGGTTAGTGCCCACATGTTCCACGTGAACCCTAAAAGACTCTTCTGCATTGTTTGGGGGGAACATTTTAGTCACAGAACTTAAACAGTAGACGATAAATAGAGGATTCCCTGGACGTTTGAGGACATTAATGCCAAGAGGTCACGAAGGAATTTAGTAGAGGCTCCTGCCCTGGTTAGGATGCCGTCACAAAGCAGGCAGGGTGATTCTCAGCCATGCTCTGTGGAGAGAGTGTGCTGGGCCAGGCCGTCCTCCCTCTGAGGGGGTCCTGTATGGCTGTGTGCCCTATGACCCCTCACACTGCAGCCTGACCAGGTGTTGGGCCTGAGGACTTGGCGGTTTCAGTCTAGGCAGGATGGAGGCACTCATGTTCCCATTCTGCTTAAGGAGAGTCTGTGAATTGTGATGTGAATCCCAAAGTTAATAATAGCAATAGTAATAATAATAATAAATGCTTTTCATTACACGTGTCTGTTTGCCACGGTGCCATGTGTTTTATACATTGTCTGATTTAATTCACTTTATGGGGATGGTAAGTATCGCAGATGTCTTTGCTGTCCCAACCATGTCCCTGAACCCACCATTACTTTCTTACCTCAAGCCCCCCAGTTTCTCAGTTTCCCCACAAGAGGGATTTTTCTGCTTCTGTGTGGTAGCTTGCTCTGCCCACATGCAAGGCAGCCTAGAAGTCTAGGGGTCTTAATGCCCCCAGGAGCAGTCCTCAGCGTCTCCACCCTTGAGTGAGACGTTTCTGAGGTGTGTTAGACATGCGTCCTGAGAAGGTCCTCAGGGGATGGAGCCTCACTGCCTACCAGGATAACCTGCTCATGTCCTGGCTCTTCTCCCATCTTCGTTCTGTTTCCTTCTCTCCCTCACTTGTGTTTCAAATAAAATATTTGAGCCCAAATCCTTCTCTCAGGGTCTGCTTTTGGGGGTACCCAGACCAAGGCAACAATTGATGCCCATTTTGCAGATGAAGACAATGGGGGGGGGGAAGGAGCAGAGGGAGGGAGCGCGCCTCCAGTTCAGGTTTCCTTTTGACCAGAGTGGAGCTTCCTAGCCTGGTTCTCATCTCCTCAGCTGACCCATAACCATCTTTGGTCACCAGAGCCCTGGGCCCAGGCCCAGTTGTTTCTGAGATATGGAAGTATTCGACTCTGTTTGCGCTCTGGCAAGGAGCAGGCATCCTTGTGGGGCTGGAGGTGGGGCTCATGTTGAGACATGCAGCCAAGACATCTAGGCCCACCTGGTTGAAAACAGCATGACACACATTCTGGAAATGCCAGCTTCAAAGCCTGGGTAGACGTGACTGGACAGGCTGTGTTTGTCTTGCTGTGTTCCATGTGGCAGTGACTCAGGTACAGTTATGACCTTCTTTCCCAGGGTCTCTCCTCCACCCCCAGAGATCGGGGCTGTGTGTGGGTCACAACATGTCCTTTGGTGGGAACCTTTTAGCCTGGAATGTTGGAGGGAAGGAGAGAGGCCTGCCAGCAGGGGCAGTAGAACCCAAGCCTGGGAGACGTGGGGTGATTTTTGAGGAGGAAGTGCTGGGGGAAGGCACAGGATTATTCTCTCTGAATCGGTAGCGATTCTCTGGGCCTTCCTTAATGATATTGTAGTGGTTGCAGAACTCTACAGAAGCCAGCCTTGCTTGGTTTGGAGGAATATGTGGCAAGACATAGAACAGGACTATAAAACAGGAGTCATGACCCCTAGCCCACCGGCTGATATGAGGGATCAATTGGGATTATAACAGATGGGAGGACCAAGCTCTGTGTGGTGCTTGAATCACAGCACAACACACCACAGCCTCTTGCTTTCCTACGTGCCTTTCCATGGAATGGCAAACAATTAAAAGAAAAGGTTTCTCCCCCTTTATGTCTGTGATACGGAATGTGTAACATAGTATGTAAGAGAACCTCTTGTGAGAAATGTTCATTGAAGGAAAGGTCTTGATTATTTTATGGGAGGCTTCCCTTTCCTTCCCGTAAACTGAGGGAAGTCAATAGTGAGCTGCTTATGAGAAGGACATCAGGTCTTCCAGCTTTCTAAGCTAGAAGGACAATGATTCCTGGTTGTTGGCATGGGTGAGAATTATCCGGGGAGCTTGTTCAAATGCAGATTATTTGGTAGCGCCCACAGAGATTCTGATTTAGTAGGTATCTACATTTTAATAAGCAACACCAGTGATTTTACCTGGTTTTCCTAAGAGACCACTTTGAGTGTGATGCCCTGTGTTTTCAGAGCTCCATCTCTGGTGATTGAGGGATCACTGACAGGCAGGAAATTTCCCTGTTCAACAGGCCATTAGTGACAGATAGCTTTTCCAGACGAGTTCTTAGCAGTAACAAAATGGCTCCCATCCAAGGATTCCCATCTCATGAGCATCATCCCCTCCTCCACAGGGGACAGTCCCAGGGCAGAGTCTTGGCATCTCTTCAGAGGGAGTCTACCACTTTTAAACCAGTTCTTCCTTTACTTAGCTCTAGGACAGAAGCTTTCCCCCAGCTTTGACCCCATGCCTACCTCTTGACAACCCAGTTCATGTGTCCTGCCCTCTGGGTCTGGGATTGCATGTTTGTCTCTGAGCTAGCCAAGAATGTGAGGCAGCTCGGTTGTGATTTGATTTACTTTCATGGGTAGTGATGGGAAAAGTCTTGAGGACTCTCAGGGGGAAGGGTTGGTCTCTTCCGATCCTGGGCAAAGAGGGTCATCTTCTCAAGTCCATAGGCATAAAAGCCCCACAACAAATCCCAGAGTCTCAAATCCCAGGGCAGCAGGCTGTGCGGTGAGCTCTGGACACTCACTCCAGACCAGCAGGAGCTCCTGGTGTTGAGCAGCTGACCACAGCACAGCAGTCTGCTTGCTGCCTTGCACGGAAGGCCTTTGCAGTTCTTTCAGCCCTGCTGGGTCTGCCTTCTCTGGCACCCACTTTCCTCTCTCCTCTCTCCTTTTGGTTTTCCCTTCTACTCTCCATTCCCTCTCTGCATTTTCCAGCTCTCTGCAGTTGAAACATCTGTCTTAAATCCACAAGGCTAGTCCAAATGTTTACTAGGTTTATTTAATAAGAAGAATAATGATAAGTGCTTCTATTTGTTTTACTAAGTGCTCCCCAGGCAGGAAGAGAAGAAAACCCTCTGCCTAGAGGGAAGCTGCAGTCACCCTAAATTTGTATTCTTAAAGAGGAGGAGAAGACTAATATTGTGATTATAATAACCACTCATCAGCGGTGGTCAGATACCTTGCTGTCATCCCATTAATAGCGACCTTGCTACAGACCGAAGCCCAAGGGAGGAGAGTACCTTTGGGGTTGGGTAAAATGAGGGATGGTTGAATTGTCACATTCAAGTTCAAGTGGGGCCATATGTTTTATTTTAAACAATCGTATTGAGGTATGATCCACATACAATAAATTACATATTTAAAGTAGACGATTTGATAAGTTTTGATCATTGCACACACTTGTGAAACCACCACAATGAAGACAGTGAATGTATTATCCCTCAGAAGGTTTTGTTTTGTTTTGTTTTCTTTTCCTTTCCTTCTCTCTTTTTTTTTTTTTTTTTGTCTTTTTTTGGTCTCTTTCTAATCCTTTGTTTTTGTTCCTGTGGTACCCTCTGCCATCCCCAGGTAGCCACTGATTTGCTTTCTGTCACTACCGATTAGTTTGCATTTTCTAGAGTTTTATGTAAGTGGAATCAGGTAGCATGGGCTCTTTTTGAGTTTTCTCTCAGCATTACTTTGAGCTTCATACATGTCATTACGTAGTCAGTAGTTTTTGTTTAGTACAAGACATTATATTGTATGTCTGCACCCTAGTTGTTTGTCCAGTCACCTCTTGATGGATCTTTGGTGCATTTCTAGTTTGGGCTATATACTAAAGCTGCTATAACATTTGTATACAAATTAGCCCATTGCATGGGCTAATGCACATCTTCTTTTCTATTGGGTAAATACATAGGAGTATAATGAAGACCCATACTTTTTTTTTTTTTACTGTTTATTCATTTTTGAAAGAGCATGAGCAAGAGAGGAGCAGAGAGAGAGCAGGGGACAGAGCATTCAAAGCAGGCTCTGTATTGACAGCAGTGAGCCTGATGTGGGGCTCGAACTCAAGAACTGTGAGATCATAACCTGAAGTGAAATCAGACACTCACCAGGCACCCTAGAGCCATACTGGTTCTTAAGAAGCTGTAGGAGTGATCAGAAAGAATCTAGGTCTGGCAATCAAGAAATCAGGTTTTAATCTCAGTTTTTCTAGTTATTAGCTGTGTTACCTTAGACAAGGTACTTAACAGCTGAGTACCAAGGAGCCTGTCTTTCAAATCATATGAAAACTAATCTCTGTCTCTCACACACATAGATGAGAGGAGGACCAAGGAACATTGCAAAGGAAACTGCCAAGTTTAAAGGTGCTGTAATGCATTATGAAGCTGTTATCAAGAATAAACTTCCAGAAAGGATAATTCTGTCCTTTAGGTCTCGGTTTGCCAAGAGAGGGAGCTGTCCAAAGGCTTTGGAGGTGAAGAATTGCATTTGATGTTTTCTTGTTGCTCCTAAGTGTAATTTCTCTCTTTCCCTGCCTTCCATGTCCCGTTTGTCTCCTGTTATGGTCCCCTCACAAAGACAGGCCTATTGAGCAAGGGTGAACTATTAGAGACATTGAGTGAACTAACTTTCCTCCCCTGCCTTTGGTTCATAAATCAGATGGTAAAAGCAAAGCAGAAGGATAGTATCATAGAGCATAGACCTCAAGAACAGCTCTGCAGAATTTTACTAAGAAAAAATTATCAAAGACTGCTTGTACATGTGGGTCTGGTTTCTCACGGCATGTTCTCTTCTGAGAAGTATCGTGCATAGTAGTGTCTTTGGGGTGCGACAGGCATGTGTTCATATCCAGGTTTCACAGTGTGCTGACCGATAGGTCTTGGAGATGTTCCCTCACCTATAAGCCTCCATTTCTTTATCTGTCAAATAGGAATGCTAATCGTCCTTGGTAGTTGTAAGGATTAACTAAAGGAAGGTACACATGTATACTTTGAAAGCATCAAGTCTTTCCACACCTTTGTAGCTATCTTTCTTTCCATACCACATGTCTTCAGGAATGGATGATCCTTCAATGGAGGAATTGGGAGATCCTATATATTATGTGAATTGAGGTGGCAAAAGTCATCCCTCATTGTCAAGATATCATCTTCTGTCTCTGAAATCTCTAGTATTGGTCACTACTTTGAGTTAAGTTCGTGTGCCATCAGAATGTAACTTTATTATTTATTTTTAAAGTTTTTAAAAAATGTTTATTATTTTTGAGAGAGAAAGAGAGAGAGAGAGAGCAAGCGCATGAGCAGGGGAGGGACAGAGAGAGAGAGAGGGAGACACAGAATCCAAAGCAGGCTCTAGGCTCTGAGCTGTTAGCACAGAGACCAATGCAGGGCTTGAACTCACAGACTGTGAAATCATTACCTGAACTGAAGTCGGCGGCTTAACTGATTGAGCCACCCAGGTGCCCTTATTTATTTATTTATTTTAAAAGTTTATTTATTTTGAGAGAGAGAGGGAAAATATGTGTGCGTGCATGCACCTGAGCTGGGGCAGGGGCAGAGGGAGAGAGGGAGGGAAGAAGACCCCGAAGCAGGCTCTGCACTGTCAGCACAGAGCCCAATGTGGGGCTCAAACTCATGAACCCATGAGATTATGAGCTGAGCCAAAATCAAAAGTCAGAGGTTTAGCAAACTGAGCCATCCAGGTATCACCAGAAGGTAATTTTAAAAGGACAAATATGTTTACTTCACAGTAATCATCCATAATTTGGTGTATAAATTACACCATTTTCCTAGCAGATGTCTTCAGAATATGGGTTATGGAATGAGCTTAGAAAGAGGGGTTGGAAATGCAAAGCCCTAGATCACTTAGGAGAAAAGTAAGGGTATCTAAGTGGGTAGGAATTGACAAGTTCCATCTTATTGTTCATAGCTAGGGCTATTCCTGGCCACAGATGACAGTTTATTCTGTCATTTCAGTAGTCCTAATAAAGGCTTGTTCTTTATTTCCTTTGGACATTCCACTATTCTTTTCTTTCTTCTTAAATACGTCCACATGTCTTTACCATTGGGGGTAGGTAGCCTTTTACTAGATCAAAACTCTATTGGGTGAGAGGTTCTTTTGCATATGCTACATTATATATTCTCAGGCCCTTTTCTTGGAATTAGAGAAGAAAACAGATGTTGCTGTGTGTATATAAAGATGGAAACATGGAAGATAAAGAGGCCAAAGCCCTTTTTTGACATCTCCAATTTAGTGGCTAAAGCAAGTGGTCAAATGTTCAGGATGCAAAGATACTGAGCCTGCCACTTAGGTGAGATGTTAGGACCCAGAGGTCTTCTCTGATAGGGGCTGACTATGGTAACAGGAGACTGATTCCTACCAGAGACAAAACGGAGAGAAGACCCCTATCTTTTCTTCTGAGGTGCCAAGAGTCCAGGGTTCCATCAGGTACTCTGTCCTGTTTATCATGGAGGTTTTAAGCATATACAAATCACTTGCACAGACAGAGGGAAAGTAAATTTTGTCCACAGCATGACTTGCCCACAAAAAACCCTGAGTAACCAAAGAAGTCTTGAGAAAGAAGAACAAAGCTGGAGGCATCATGCTTCCTAACTTCAAACTATATTACAAAGCTATAGTAATCAAGAGTATGGCATTGGCATTAAAACAGACACATATTACGTTTTTTGGAACGTAATAGAGAACCCAGAAATAAAGCCACATCTTTATCACCAATTAATTTCTGACAAAAGAGTCAAAAACATACAATGGGAAGAGTACAGTTCCTTCAATACATTGTATTGGGAAAAGTGGACAGCCAAATGGAAAATAATAAAACTGGACACAAAAATTAACTCAAAATGGATTAAAAACTGTAATGCCAGACTTGAAACCATAAAACTTCTAGAAGAAAACATAGGTATTAAGTTCCTTGACATTGGTCTTGATGGTAGTTTTTTGGATTCAAAACCAAAAGTAAAGGCAACAAAAGCAAAAACAAACTATTGTGCTGAAGTCCAGCTCCAGCAGGTGCAGGGCTCCCTGAAGGATGGACGGTATTGGCGAAAGGGAGTGATAGAGCCATGAGTTTTTTTTTTTATGATCACCAGGCAGGCATCTCTGCTCTGACCTGAAAGTCAGCTTTATTTATGGGAAAAAAATGTAGGGGACCCAGCATGGAAGTGGCATTTGCCTTACAGAATGATTTCTGATGACCAATTCTTTTGACATGTAAAAATTTCCCAGAACATTGATTGGTAGAAGACTCATGCATAATCTTTATCAATAGTTATTGATGTAGGTGATTTAGACGCTTATCATGTGGGGAAGGAAGGTATCTTCAGCATTCAAATACAAGACACTATTTTTAGTATAGTAAAGGCAAAAGTCAGTTCTTTGTGAGCAGGGGTCAACAGCCTATTTTCTTGAGGGGAAGTAAAACAGGTTTCTCAGGAAATGTAATATTTGCTCCCATAATCACAAAAGAAGAAATTCCTATAATAAGTTCCTTGACAAGGTGCAATCAGCATATTTTAGAATAAGGGGACAAGTCACACCTGATACCAATCAGAAAGGTGCCTTGGGGGTTGGTGCTCAAGCAAAAATAATTGAGTGGGAGTGGATATCGGTCACCATCTGACGGTGGGAGGCCTTGCAAAACTCACCTTAACCTCACAAGGAGTTTTCTCAACTTAGTGAGTTCAGAAGTGGCTCCCAACACTAGTGGGACTATATAAAACCAAAAGTCTTCTGCACAGCAAAGGAGATCATCAACAGAATGAAGAGGTAATCTATGGGATGGGAGAAAATATTTGCAAATTATATATCTAATAAGGGGTTAATATTCAAAATATATGAGGAACTCCTAAAATAGGAGTCAATAGCAAAAAATCAAGCAATCCAGTTAAAAAATGGCAGAGGATCTGAAAAGACCTTTTTCCAAAGAAGGCATACAGATGGCCACAGGTGCATGGAAAGGTGTTCAACATCACTAATCAGGGAAATACAAATTCCAGCCACAGAGATACATCACCTCACACCTACCAGAATGGCTGTTATTGGAATGACAAGATAACAATATTGGTGAGGATGTGAAGAACAGGAACCCTGTTGGCACAGTGTAAATGGGTGTAGCCAATATAGTAAATAATATGGAGGGTCCTCAAAAAATTAAAAATATAGCTATGATATGATCAGCAATTCAATTTCTGGGCATTTATCTGGAAGATACAAAAATAACTTGAAAAGGTATTTTTACCCCCATGTTCATTGCAGCAGTATTTATAGTAGCCAAGCGGAAAGGTCCATTGATGGATGAACATGTAATGACAGTGTGGTATAGGTACAAAATGGAATATTATTCAGCTATTAAAAAAAGAAGAAGTTCTGCCATTTGCAACAGCATGGATAAACCTTAAGGACATCATACTATGTGAAATAAGTGAGACAGAGAATGACAACTACTGTGTGTGTAAAGAAAACAAAATTTAACTCGAAGAGAGAACAGATTGGTGATTGTCAGAGGTGGGAGATGGGGGAGGGTGAAATGGGTAAAAGTGCTCAAAAAGTGCAAACATCCAGTTATACAGTAAGTCATGGGATTTAATGTACAGCCTGTAGTTAATAATACTATATTGCATATCTGAAAGTTGCCAAGACATCTTACAAGTGGTCATCACAAGGAAAAAACTTGTAATGATCTCTGGTGAGGGATGTTACCTAGACTTACCATTAAGTAAGTGGTGACCATTTTGCAGCCTATTCAAATCTTGAATCATTTTGTTGCTCTGCAATTAAAATCATGTTACACGTCAATCATTTCACAATTAAAATAAATTTTCTACCAGGCTGAATTCACAGTCCCGGAGCAGGAGATTCTGTAGAATTTAACGAAACAAAACAAAACAAAAATGTACAAAAATTAAGATTTCCTTTTCTTTTAGTTAACTGGGGCTGGCTCTGGCAAGGTTGCACTGGATTCGATTATCCCATTGACCAGCAAATCCTGAACAGGCAGGCTGAATGAGACATCGGCCTGACCATTGTCTTTGTCTCCTAGGCTTTGTTGCCCCTGGAATGATACATAGAGATTCTGCTTTCCCCAGCTTCCCTCTCCAGCATGTTAAAGGTAGAACAGATTTTGGCAAAATTGTTGTTTTCCACTTTTTTATGAGGAAACTGAGGCAAAAAGAAATACGGCCATTCATTTAAGATTATCTATTTAGTTGATGAAAACTTCTCATTCCCATTTTAGTGTTCTTTCAGAAGCACTATGCCTCTCCCTCCCAGACTCTAAGAATTGGGCCTAATGGGCTTTAGTGAGTTTACCATCTGGAATAAAAAACACTCTACCTACTTTCATTACAAGGAGGCCTTGATAATAGTGTGCCTGCTTCTCCTCAGAGGTGGAGGCCACAGAAGCACTAGAATCTGGTCACTTATCTGAGAATAAGATGATTCACTGTCATGAGTACCCGAGTGTTTATACCTTCACTCACCCATGGACTTCTGGCTCAACGCTTTTCCTTCTTGATGATCTACCAACCTTCTGAAAATGCAACCATATCCAGGAAATCTAGGTTACCAGAGAACCAGGTAGTGATTAAGAACAAAGAAATGGGCCAGCCTAAGCAGGCATTATGAAGTAGGTGGTATTTGCCTTTAGATCCTCTGGCCCATCATATATCCACCTCCCCCACCCCTGCCCTTTTTGTGTTTTTTTCAAGCGTGAAGATACCAAGCATTCCCATTCCTCACCAGACTCACCGGACTCATTGCCAGGGAACCAGAGAACTCCATTCCAATGCACAAATGTATGTGAGGACTTCCTGGCCAGAATGCTTTATTGTGCTATCTTCCATGACATTTGTACTTTGAGGGGAGCCCTGAAGCTTACTATGACTCAACTGGAGACTCTTGGGAATTGTAGCCACTGTAGCCGACTGGTGGCAAAGGCTTACAATGCCTTTGGTTATATGACCCCAGGGTGTCCTACAACACAGAAGCAACCTGAGAAATCAAGATGCCAGCATCCGTGGTGAATACTGGCAGCCTCCCTCTCACCTTTTCATATAGGTGATGTTTCAAGCTCCAGCTAAGTGTCTGAGTTTCCCCATTATTTTCATGACCTTCCAATTCAATATTTCTCTTCTTGAACTTAAAAAAAAAACACACAAAAAAAGTCATTTGTGTGGCCGTATGTACATGGTCGACCTCACCCTTGAAGGTTACTTACCTGGCAGCCTAAATGTACTGGGAATGTGGCTTCAGCCATACTTCTTACATTTGTGGGATCTAAGGTAAGAGGACAAATGGAGGTCCGTGTAACATATGTCTAAATATTTTATAGTTGTAAATCAAACTAATGGACTATTACATAAAATATGGCGATCCTTCCATCTTGACAATTACACCTTCCTAATAGCAAAACTGACGAATATGTTTAAAGTTGTTTTTGTTACATGACTGAAGGTTGGCAGAAAATCAAAGATGACAGAATTTAATTGTTTACTGTGCATATCTGAGTCATTTGAGTCATTTTTATGGTTGATGATGTTGGCTGAGTAATAAAATAAAGGCATGTATGTATTTGGTTTTCTTACTTTAGTTTTAACAAAAATCACCACTTATTTCACACATTTGGTTTTCTAATAACAGTAAGAAATAAAAGCTATCAGTGTAATAAAAGTGAAGTGTACAAATGAAAATCTTTCATAAAAATGTAATGCATATTAAACATAAAACAAAAACTTGAAATTATATTTATGTGTGCTTTCTAAATGTCACTTTTTCTGAAATATTTAATAGTATGTATTACAATAAAACACAAAATATAAACTATAATGCATCAAGATTTTAAATTGAAGTTAAGTAAATAAAACTGACATTTTTAATTTAATTTTTGAAGATGTCATTAAATCTCGTTTTTAAGAAAATAAAATTATTCTTAATTCTAGCATTTAATGTCTACCTATTTGCTAAGTTAAAACTTCAGTATCATGCTTCATGAATGTCACATCTAGATTACAGAAAGACGTAAATTTAAGGGTAATATGCATTGTTGAATATTGCAACATGTTTCATAGTCACACCCTGTGCAACTCTTGTGAATTCTATGCTTATTCATGAGTTCCTGTGAAGTCATGAATTGGGACACAGAGAAAAGCATGAAAAGAACGCTTAGCCTTGCTGGGAAACCAAAGTTCTGCAAGAATCTGTTGAATTCAAGCTATCTAAGAAGGATTTGACAAGATCACTCATATGTATGTAT